>NC_140580.1:169666850-170251850 GCF_964204655.1 Triturus cristatus | reverse complement strand
CTGGCTTGCCCTAACCTATTAGAATATTACTGGGCATCGCATCTTCGCTTTATCTCAGAATGGATGGCATGGGAGAGCGAGAAGGTCTGGTTCCATATGGACAGGGCGGTGACCTGTCGACACATTTGGGACCTCGCTTGGCTCTCACGGGAGGCCCGTTCTCGTATCGCCTATATAGCGGTTCCCACCAAGATGGTACTCGACATTTGGGATAGGCTAGCACTGAATAAGGGACTTACTTCCTTTTCGTCCCCCCATTCCTCCAAAGCTCGCAACCTACATTTTCCGCCTGCCTACCATCCGCCCGCTTTCTCAAATTGTACTGAAAGGGGTTGTTGGACGATTCGGGATCTGTTCATGGGAGACTCCTTTAAAACCTTAGATCAATGCAAGCAGGACTTCCAACTATCAGAGGGGAATAGATTTTCAATACATTCAACTTAGGCAGTGGGTCCAGGCGTCATCTCTGACACAGGCGGCCACTCGACCTTTTACTTCATTTGAGCGCCTGGTGCGCTTCTTCGACAACTCCAGGGGTTTAGTCTCTCGCACATATCAAGTTCTCCAACACTCTCAACGGGTCGCACTGCACGCTAACCAGTCAAGGTGGCGAGAGGCATCAGACACCGACATTACCCCCACTCAACGGGAACACCTGTGGCGCGATATTCCGTAGGTCTTTCGTAGCATACCCCAGCGGGAAACCACGTATAAGGTCATGACGCAATGGTACTACACTCCTCACAGGTTGCACAAAATGTTTCCCACCTCTTCCCCTCAATGCTGGCGCTGCATAGGGGCCCCAGGGGACTTTTTACATATTTGGTGGACATGCCCGCTCTTGACCATCTACTGGAAGGAGGATCTTAGCCATATCAGACGGGTAATTGGTTAACCGCTACCTGACAACCCGATCACAGCTGTCCTGGGTCTCCGGCCGGTGAAACCTAGGTTGTATGACTTGCCGAGATTGGCATCTAAGCCTTCACATGCTTGGCGCTGCCAAGCAGATCATTGCTCTTTACTGGAAAAAAGCTGAAACGCCTACGATTAACGTTTGGTGCACCCGCCTGTGGCACACAATGGCGATGGAGCTACTTACAGTGCGACTGCAGCTTTGTGACACCAACTTCACCAAAGTATGGCAACCGCTTGTGGACTACTTCTGCAGGCTCGAACACGCACACCTCAAGCCGCCGAAGTTACGGGCTCTACGCCTCTTTGAAGACGCTGTGTACCCCCAGGAGGCGGATAGCCTCTGGAGACCCACCGATGATGTTGCCCCAGTTTCCCCCATGGCTCTCACTTATACGCCACCTGCAAACATTAGTGACCTTGGCTACCATAGTGCCCCCACCCTGCTATCCCCTGCATCCAGCGCTAAGAGTCTGTTGATCGCCCCCGCCCTACCTTTCCTAATCTTATCTTCTCATCTCTCCCCCCCCCCCCCCCCCCCTTCTCGATTCTTCTCTCTTTTTCCGTTCCTTATGATGTTTGTATTATTCTTCGCTGGAACTGTGATCCCAATGTGCAGTTTTTAAATGTATGTACATCACTCAGGCAATCAGTAGCTCTGATATGAAGTACAATAACTAGGTGGTAACCCCTTGAAAATCAAAGCATCGAGACTGAACATTGTAACAGGCCTAATTCTGATTTATGTATTTATTTAGAAAGTTTTCTATAGCGCGGACATGACCACTGGGGTGATACTGAGTCTTCACCTAAAATCAGCATTCCTTACACACATATGATGCTTTTGACATTACCTCACTTAAATAATGCAGCTAACAATACGGACCACTGTATAATGGACCCTGCTGCATGGTTGACACGATGTATCGTGAGGCATTAGAAGAACAGCCGATAATACTGTCTGTATCTGCTCTTGTGTGAATGCTTTAAATGCCAATAAAAACAAGTTTAAAAAAAACCAAAAAAACGCCCATGTCAGAAGAATGCCTTTAATGGCTGTCTGTGCACAGTCCTATAGAGGGGGGCAGCACAAGCCAATGTGAGCAAACTTTCTATCCGGCAATTACTATTGCTTTAGTGGGGAGGTAACATTAACCTCTTGAAGCAGTGCCATTGGTAACCAATGGCTTTCATGTCTGTAACTGTGTGAGTTGTACAGTTGAAACTATTTAAAATGTGTGCATTTGTAATTGCGTTTGTATAGCGCTTACTAACCCTAACGGGCGGCGAAGCGCTTTGTTCGGCGAGTACCACGCTACTCCGGGATCCATAGAGGATTAGTGATGAATTAATATAGTGAAACATGCAAATACATTTTAAGAGGTGGATAGGTTAGTTAGTTATTTGGATTCGGAAGGATAGCAGAAGGATAGAAGATAAAAAAGGTTTTTATTTAAATAGCGCTTGTTACCGCTGATGGGGTGTTAAAGCACGCTACTCCGGAAACCCATAAAGGATAAGTGGTGAATTAGTATGGTGAAAAATGAAAGTAATTTGAGTGGTGGATATTAGTCAGTTATTTGGAGTGAGAAGGATGGCGGAGGGAGAGAAGGGAAAGAAAGGTTTGCATTCATATAGCCCCTGTTACCCTTGACGGGTGTTGAAGCGATTTTCTGGCGAGTAGCACGCTACTCCGGAACCCATAAAGGATTAGTGTCAAAAATTAGTATAGTGAAATATGAAGTAATTTGAGTGGTGGATATGTTATTCAGTTATTTAAATAGAGAAGGGTAGGTGGCGGGATAGAAGAGGGAAAGAGGTTTGTATTTCTATAGCGCTTGCTACCCCTGATGGGGTTTTTAAGCGCTTTTTTGGCGAGTAGCACGCTACTCTGGAACCCATAAGGATTAGTGTTGAATTAGTATGGTGAAACATGAAATGAATTTGAGTGGTGGATATGTTAGTCAAATTGGATTGGATTGAGAAGGGTTGTGGAGGGATGGAAAAGGGGGAAAAAAAGGTTTGCATTTGTATAGCGCTTGTAACCCTGCTGGGGTGCTGAAACACTTTATTGGCGAGTGGCAAGCTACTCTGGAACCCATAAAGGATTAGTGGTGAGTTAGTATAGTGGAATATGGAATTTGAGAAGTGAACATGTTAGTCTGGTATTTTGATTGAAAAGGATGGTTGAGGGATAGAGTGAAGGTTTTTTTTTTTTTTTTTTTTAGGTCCTAGCAGTTGGATGAGTAAAAACGGTTTTTGGAGGGGAAGAGTCGGAGGGAAGAGTTTAGAGAGGTTTGTTTTGGGGGATCGGTATAGTAAAAAAGAGGTGTCAGATGATGCAAGGAGGGGGAGAGAGTCTAGGAAGGGTTATTTTGGGGATCATAGTAGTGGTATGGGGTTTGGGATAAATGAGAGAGTGGATGTAGAGGATATATTGATAGATGTATAGAGTGAGAGATAGGGAAGTACATTGGAAAGAGTAGTAAAAAGTAGTTTGAGATGAGTCAGAAAGTTGGGCTAGAAGATATATTGAGAGAAGTATAGGCTGAGAGATAGGGTAGTGCGTTGGAAATGCCAAATTAGAAGAAAGTGATCAATATATCGATCCATAAGTACATTGAAAGTATATAGATGTATAAAGGAGGTAAGTATATGTAGATTAAAGATATTGATAGAGGTACAGGATGAGAAATAGGGTAGTGTATTGGATATGCTTTTTCAGGAGAAAAGTAACAAACACACAGATCCAAGTACATGGAGGTACATCGATGCACAATGGAAACAAGTGCATGTAAACGAAAGATGATTTTTTTTAAATCAACATATTTGTTCTACATGTTTATGCAAAGCAATATACAAAGATGGGTACGTATCTATAGTGAAAATAAATGGTTATATGCAGAGGGATATGCTGTAAATTTCTGTTTGCGTATGGTGCTTATGTGGGGAAGAGCCAATTCTTGAATAGTTTTCTGAAGATAAGGTGGTTGTCGGTGGATCTTATGTTGGGGGTAAAGAGTTCCATAGTTTGGCTGCTTGAACAGAGAAGAATGTGCCACCCATGGCCTTTTTCTTGTATCTTGAGATCTTGAGGCGAGATCCCCCTTTAGAGCGGAGGTTCCTTTGTTGAACGTGTTTGGTGATTTTATTCCTGATGAAGAGCAGTCCCATTCCATGTATTGCTTTGTAGGTGATACAAAGTATCTTGAACATGGATCTTCTGGCAACCGGTAACCAATGCAGGGCTTTCAAGGCAGGTGAGATGTGGTCTCGCGGTTTGATATGCAAGAGTAGTCTGGCAGCTGAGTTCTGAATCCGTTGTAGTCTTTTCATGGTTGTTAAAGGTGATCCGTGATAGAGGTTATTGGCATAATGGAGTTTGGACAGAACAAGGGAGATGGTAGCTTGGACTTTATGTGGAAATCCCAAATGAGGGAAAATTTGTTGCAGTGTTTTTATAGTTACAAAGCTTGATCTTGCTAGTTTGTTCACTTGGGCATTCATTGACAGCTTGGAGTCCATGGTCATTCCGAAGTTTCTTACTTCCTTCGATACTTTAGGTGGTGATCCCAGTTCATCAGGCCAGGCGGCAAGCGGGTCATAATGTTTCCAATCGCCACACGTGAGTATTCCGTTTTGGAAGCATTCAATTTGAGATGGCTCCAAGTCATCCACTGATCCACGGCTCTGAGACAACTGAAAATTGGGTATTTTCCAATGTCTTTGGGGCATTCCAATTGAAGGAGTATGTGTGTCATCTGCATAGTTATAGCACATGAGGTGAAATTGATTCATCAGTTCTGGTAGTGACTTCATGTAGATGTTGAAAAGCATGGGTGAGATGATAGAGCCTTGAGTGACCCCTGCTTTTGTGGAGTATGGTTTGGACGAGAAAGGTGGGGTGTGGATGACATTAGTTCTGTTTCAAAGGTAGGACGCAATCCAGTCTAGAGTAGTTCCCTCTATGCTGGCTTCATAGAGTCTTTGTTTCAGAGTGTTATGGTCAACCATGTCAAAGGCAGCCGAGAGGTCCAAGAGGAGTAGCGCAGCAACCCCGTTGCGGTCTACTGTATTCTTCAGGTCATCCCAGATGGCAAGGAGGGCAGATTCAGTGCCTCTTCCTGGAAGGAAGTCTGAAAGTATGTCATTCTCTTCAATGAATTGTGACATCTGGGCAAACGTTGCACTTTCTATCAGCTTGCCCAGGAAAGGTCCATTTGTAATGTGTCTGTAGTTGTCAGGGTTCAGCTGGTCCAAGTTTGTTTTCTTCGGTAAAGGGCGTAGTTGTGACTTTTTGAGTTCTTCTAGAAATATTCCGGTAGTTAAGGAATCGATGATGATTCTTCTTACAGGAGTAGCAGCAGAGGTTGTCAAAAGAATTGTCCTGAAAGTTTGTGGTGGACAGGAGTCAGAAGGGCTGCCGGCAGGCCTGCTTGCTTTGACCAGATCCATAAATTCATCGTGTGACATGTGTTGGAAGGAACGGAGAGGCTGGTTTAGAGTATTCTTGGATTGTTGTTTTGTACAAGGCTAAGTGATGGTGCTTTGTTTCTGTTTTAAGTACGAGTGCATTGTCTGCTTTGTCCATGTAATGATTTGCCAGTTTGTCTGTGAACACTTGAGTAACAGGATGAGTTCCTTCGAGGCAATTTGGTTTGCGAAATTCATTGAGTATTTTATAGAATTCTTTATTTGCACATTTAGTATTTTGAATTCTGTCTGAATAGTACCTTTTCTTAGCTTTTTTGATAGCTGACTTGTATAAACTGTTAATTTTCTGTAGGTGAAGTTTGTCTTGTTTGGCATTTGTTTTGAGCCAGGTACGTTGCAGCTTTCTAATTTGTTGTTTTTATGTCTTTTATTGCTATGTTTCTCCAAGGCGTTTTTTTCCTTTTGTTCTGTTGTGTGGTTTTGAGTGGTATCAGGATATCAAAAGCTTCCTGTAGCCACTCCTATAGATTTTGAACAGAATTTATTGTTTCCAGATTTGTACTGGATGTTAGTTGTGTTTCTAAGTGTTCCAAATTGAGTTTGTTCCACGGCCGATAGGTGGATGGATGTAAGTTAGTTTTAGGTGAGTTGCTTAGTATTGTTTTATGTTGGAAAGCAAGCAAGTGGTGGTCTGACTATGTGACTAGAGTTATAGATTGAAAGTTAACTAGTTCAGTATTAGCAAAAATGACATCTAGGATATGTCCAGCGATGTGTGTGGGTTTGTGGAAAACCTGATGCAGGTTAAGTGCGTCTAGGCCAATGATTGGTTTTGGATGGGTCATATTGGGTTTGTCAAACCAAGTGTTGAGGTCACCCAGAACGCATAGGTTCAGAGTGTATTGTTATCCGGTTTGAAACTGTGTCTAGAAGTGCATCTGGGAATGTTGCCTTGCTAGGTGGAGGTCTGTAAAGGAGCAGGAAGTTAAAGGAGGAAGACAGTGTAGGATTGGGTCTTGTTAGAAGAGCCTCACAATTCTTTATGGAGATGTCATCAACTTTAGTGATATGTAATGTTTGCCTGAACACAGCAGCTAGACCACCTCCTTTTATGCCTATACGATTTTGGGAGATCGTTTGATAGCATAGAAGAACGGCTTCATGCAGGACTGGAGCCATATCATCTCCCAACCATGATTCAGTTATAAATCGTATGTCTGGTTTTGCATCTGTGAGAAGGTGGTAGATGTGATTGTTTTTAGTGAGGGATCGAGCGTTTATTAGTAGACAGTTTAGAGAATGGCCTTTGGTGATAGTGCAACTTTGTTTTGCAGATGAGTGATCAGTATTTTGTGGGTTTGTAGCAGGTGTGTTTTTAGTGCTGGCATTGGCTGTATTAGGATAGCTATCGTGTAGCTGTTCTGTATCCTGTTCCTCATCCAGCATGCTAAGAAGGCATTTTGATAGCTCTGTGCGTGTATGTGGTGGCGATGGTGTTTGAGAGTTAGTTGGTGTGCTGTGTTGTTTTCGTGGTGTAACATTGTTGTGCAGTAAACATGGGGAAGCGAAGTTGTGAGGTGTGGCACGTTGCTTATATTGTTTGCGTGTGTTTAGGGCAGAAGGTGTACGAGTCAAGGGTGGTGGTGCAGCATGTGGGTCATGTAGTTCCTTTGTGTGGTTTGAAAGGAGTGTGTATGTTTGCATTTTGTGATGGTAAGTATTATGAGGTGTTGCACTTTGAGGATCTTGTTGTACTGGTGTGCGTGATATGTTTTGTTTTGGAGGAGGAGTGAAAAGGGGTGCTGGTGTATTTGTTTCATGCATTGGATTTGGTTGTATAGTATTGCTTGTGAGAGGTGGTTATAAGGTAGTTAGAGGTGGTTAGAGGTAGGTGATGTGTTTGAGTAGTGTGTATGTTGCATGTAGGAGGGAATGAAGTAGAGGTACGAGTGTTTGTCTTATACGGGTTTGTTGGAAGAGTTAGAAAGTTTGGTGGTGTGCAGTGTATGTGTTGTGTGTTAGTCTTATTATGGTAGAAGGAAGAGGACGGTGTTGGTTGGACAAATGATGGAAGGCTGATTATATGTTTGTTAGTGATAAAGGTGGTCTGTTAGGAGTAATTAGAGCAGGAAGCGTGTGTCTGGATGGGATGTAGTTATATATGGTGTTGAATTGTGTTGTGTTAGTGATGAATGGATTGGTTAGTGGTATAGGATAGGGTTGTGTACTGTTTGTAGGTGATGGTGGGTATGTGTGATCGTTGGGATAGAAGGGTGTATAGATGGGGTTTGGTTGGTTTTATAGTGTATACTGGTACATTGGTTTGTGCATAGGGTTGTGTGTGGTGTACATTTGGAGTGAGTGTGAAACTCTGTTTGTGGATGGTGTGGGGTGGGTATAACTGAATGGTCAGCATTTCTGGCCCTGGTCACGACCAGTCTCAAACAGGCAACTGCCCTTGTCCTCTCCACCCTTAGCCGCGAAGCCCAGGCTGAGACGCCCTAACCCTGGCCTTTTATAGCCCTAGTAATTAGGTGACCCCCTCCAGCCAATGGGAACCCTAGCACTAACACTATCCAATCACAACACTACCCCTAAAATCTGGAACCAGTAAGAGACCAGGACCTTACTGCCAATCTTAGCCCTAGTCCAAGCAACCAATCAGTTTAGAAAAACCCTGATCTCTACGTCCAATAGAGACCCTAGCTCTACCAGTAGTCCCAACCCAAGTCCAAGCAACCAATGGCACAAGAAGCCCTAGTCCCTACTTCCAATAGAAAGCCTAACCCTACTCTTAGTCCCACACCTAGTCCAGCAACCAATCACACCAGAAGCCCTAATCGCTACTTCCAATTAAAGGCCTAACCCTAACCCTAGCCCTAGTCCCACCCTAGTCCCAAACACCAATAACACAGGAAGCCCTAGTCCCTACTTCAAATAGACATCCTAACCTTCGCCCTACATTGATTGAATCACAGACCCAGAAACCAATCAGAACCCTCAAATACCCAACCAATGAGGACACTAACCCTAATCCAATAGAAACATCAGATACAACCACCAATCGGCGTACACATGTACCAAACAATAGCAGACTATATAAGGTCCCAGCTACCTCAGACAAGGTTTGCTGGACAGGGAGTTGGAAGCTGCTGCTCTATTCAGAAATCTCCTAGGAGACACAGGCTCAATCCACACTTTGGACTTCTGCAGGTACAGCCCTCATTAGCTTGTCCTTTAACAATACTGTTTGAATACAATTTTACTCCCTACCCTGGCCAAAAAACGAAGTGCACAGTCCCTATTAAATACAGTTTAAACTGCACACAGCAGATTACTGCTGTCTCAGAGCACCCTCTGATGTAGAATATCCCTGTTGGTGGGGGTGGGGGTGGAGGGGGGACTGGTTTCACTGACTTGTTAACACAAAATGGTGGCTGGGGGTGCACTGCTTAACATGCAGGTCTTAGCACAGAGCAAATGAGTAATTTGGAGGGAAAAACCTGCAGACACTGGGAATGAGGGGGGGAAACTACAGAGTTTGGACTGCAAATTCCACAATTCAACAGGTTAAATGGAAGCAGTTGATGGAGCAGGTAGTGCAAAATTTTGTATACCTCCTCTATTTTTGCATGAAAATACTAATTAAATAATCTATTAATTATAATATTATTAAACAAGTATTGCATGTGTACTAATCAGCATTATTAAAAGTCGAACTACATATGGGATTTGCATTTTGCATGGCTAAATAACTCTTATAACTTAAATCTGTACGCATACTAACAATAGTATATGTGGTAATAGAATACTGCATGTTATATGTTGCTTTTGTGATGCTTGCGTTCCTGATTGAATCGAAAAGGTGAATATAAAGGTATTAGATAAATACAAGCATATAGAGGGATTAGCAAGGAGTTAACATTAGGATCACCAATTCCATGAGTCAATTTTTCTTTTGTGTTTGTTTCGCGTAAATTGGCGTTTGGGCCTAAATCAAAGATGGCCGCTGTCACCACACGACGAAGGGGCCACTGTCTCATGAGGCGCGGAGTGAGCTGCGCATGTGCAAGAAATCTCCTAAACCTCGCAGCGACCTCTGCACAGACTGTCCCTGGTCAAGGATGGCAAATGGGATTTTCGCCAAGAAAGGGAAACAATCATCCTTACAGTAAACTGGAACAAGCCGATACTTCGTTAACCAATGACCTCACCCCTCGAACTGTACTGAAAATCTTGGGACAATGGTCGTACGATCTCAACCAGCCAATCACGACCGCTCTAAAGTTTAAATTTGTATCTTCTATGATTTGTTTTATTATATAAAGACTAGTAGAATAGGGAGGGACCTACCTACCCCTACCTACAGCAGCAGCAGCGGATGCCACGTTGGTTGTGACGCTTTCCCTGATGATCCAAATGCTGTCCGATTATTTGATGACTGCGAACGTTTCCAAAATCTACGGGCTATGATAGATGCTTGCACGGCTTCTGGTCCTTTGATAAATTTGGGACTGTAGCGTGCTGAGCAGGGGACTTTGAGCTTTGGCCTGCTTTTCGGACAATTTTTTGAGCCAATGAATGAGAAGACTTCAATTAGCCAGATTAGGTAATTATGATGTTCTGCGATTTATTTAAATTGATCTAAACCTCTGAAACTTTGACAAGACAAATGCAAATAATAATCATTATGAAAATTTAGATAAATAGATATTGATTAACGAGAATTAATGAGTTTGTGGTTTTCTTTAAGAAAGATAAGGATTCTGAATCTTAAAATGTGTTTTAGCAGGTTCTAAATCACCATCAACCAATCCAACTAAATTGGTCCATTCGACCAAGTGGGAGGAGTGCCTTGATGTTTGAGATTAGGGATCTGTAGGTGAATGATGTCAATATACATTTAGTAAAATAACTTTTCTTTCCTACAGGTTACACGGTATTTCCCCCCCCCACATGTCTAGCGCTGAATTACTCATCCCTCCTCTGTGTGCAGACTCGTGAGTGAGATACGTGTGTGTATTGGTGTTATGGGCCCCACCAATGACTGCGTGTGTGAATGAGCTAGTGTGACGTCGGGTCTGCAACGCAGGGAGGGTATCGGTAAATGTTATTCCCATTTCCCAGTCTCACGCTGGATCAGTTTTTCTGGTAGCAGTATGATGGTTATTATTGTTTTGGTTTGGTGATTATTGCTTGTAAATTGCTCATTGAATATTGATTGTGGGAAAGTATTGGTTTATGTATTAACACCCTATGTTGAGTTGCGTCGAGTTCTGTGGTGTTTGACGACTTCTGGGATGTAGAAAGTCGGAAGTTTGTGACGGTTCCGTAGTAGAGCAGAGGTAAGCGCTGTTCTCGGGAAAGACGGAATTGTTGTTGCCCTGTAGGTACACGGGTAAAACGTGTAACGGTTGGAGTTGCACGACGCATTGTCTGGGTTTGATTCGGTAACCTTGTTGTTTGTTACTACTAGGGACATTTTCTGTATGAGAGAAATGTATGGTAGCGAAGGTCACCTGTGAAATTTTGGTCTTAGGTGCCAGGAGTCCAAAAGGCACTCTGATTACGCTTATCGCTGGAAAGGTAATAGGTGTTCCCTAAGCTTGCTAGAAGGATAAAGTAGAGGGAAGTGCTACTTTGTTAACGAGTGTCATAATTCTGTAGTTGGACAGACCGATCGCTGTTCTCGGGAAAGACAGAATTCTGTGTGAATGAACTACATTTTCCGTATGAAAGTGCGTGAATGAAATAGCATTCAGGTTAATTGTGAAACTCTGGGTTTTATTTCTCAGGAGCAGAGCGTCTCCAGCTAGGTGTCTTAATTCTGGAGAAACGGTTAGCTGATGCTTGCTAGAAGGGTAAAGTAGAGGGATGTGCTACTTTATCAACGGAAGTAACAATTCCGTAGTTGGGCAGAGGTAAGCGCTGCTCTCGGGAAAGACGGTATTCTTATAAGAAAGGTCATTAACTATACTTTGGTTAGCGAAACAGATAATGGTGGCGTTTTTATGTTGTTACTAACAGATTTGTGAGTCAGACAGAACGTAAAAAAGTTTGCCGATTAAATTTTGTAAAGGAGGGATCAGCAGAAGCAGGAGTAGCGAGAAAAGCTGACGTCAGAAAGACCTCGCTGAGATTGGCCAGTTAGTAAGAAACATAGACGCTCCTGATTGGTGCGTTGGTGTATGCCGCGCTGAGAGTGGAGAATTACAAGGTGACGTAGACGCTCTTGATTGGTGCGTTTAGTGTGAGTCGCGCTGGGATTGGAGAATTACAGAAGTGACATAGACGCTCCGGATTGGTGCGTTAGTGTGAATCGCGCTACGATTGGTTAAAACAACAGAATAGTCGTAGGGAAATTTAGCGATATACGGAAGAGAAAATGATGTATTACGATCCACTAGAAAAAGAGAAAAAGTCCTGGTTTGGAAAAATCAAGAGTTTATTTAAAAAAGATAAACCGATTGTGACTAGAGAGGGAAATTTGCTTCCCCCACCAAAATCGCCCGCATCCTTTATGGTTGCGAAATACGGATATCATACTTGTATTTGGTTGGACAATTGGGCAAAGTATACAAAAGATGATGGAGTTTTGGCATTTCTGGAACATGGTTCATTTAATGTAGCGGTTTTGAGAAATTTAAGAGAGAATGATGAATCTAGAACCGAGACCTAGACCAACACAGTTTGAAGCATTGACAGAATGGGAAGATGAGATGCATGACCGAGAGAGACAGAGAAGTGGCGGAAGGTATAAGTACATGTTTGGTAGATCATATGGACAGGAGAATCATGATGATAGAATGAGGAGATGGCAAAGTGCAAATATGGCTGATGGTTTGTGCCCTGTGAGACATACTGAAGAAGTTAGCAGTAGAAAATGTATGGAAAAGAGAAATAATATCGAGTGAAAAGGATATGGTGCATGAATCGGAGGATGACGTTCTTGACGACATGTTTTATAAAAATCCAACCCCTTATCGGTCAGATCCCACCATATTGACACCAAGTGCCCCAATGAGAGAGACGTCACAGAATATAAAATTTGAATCGGTATTACAAGAGACCGGCAGGAACAATCCTTTAAAAAAATTAGAGCAAACACAACATGGTAAAATGGGTAATGAAAATTCAGCTGAACTAGCGAAAACCACTTTAGAATTAACTGAGAACATTAGGGAATTAACTAAAAATTTGGAAGCCGTAACTGTTCCAGTAACCTAAGGACCTGTAATGCCTATTTTTGATAAACAGAAAGATAGTGAGCATTGTCTGACGATTCCTTATAACAGCAATAAACAAACAGAGAAGCCAGAAAAGAATATAGACAAGAACCCATGGAGACAAACAACAAGTATTTCAGAACAGAGTACGCCTAAAAATTTACCAGTAAATCAAAGTTTAGTGGATAGGATAATAATGACGACAGAATCAGTCCCAGGAACACCAGAGAGATTAGCACAACAAAATACTGAGAAAGATAGTGTAGGGCCTACTTCAGAAGAATTAAGTAAATGGCTAATGAGTTTGCAGCAAAAAGATAAAGAATCCCAATCTATAGATGTGGCTAAGCTGAAGATTGTTTTGGAAGAATTAATAGTAGGGACTATCCCCACGGAAAAGTTAAAAGCCTATCAGGATGAAGAATTACTATTTTTATGTAAAAGTATAACCTGGAGAGCAAGAAACCTACATGAAAGACTAGAAGAAGTGGCAAATGAAATGGGTATAGACTTCGAAAAAGTAGGAGCTTTACAAAAACCATATAGAGTAGATTTTTCTGAAAAAGATATTGAAAATCTGAATACCGCAGGAAGAACAACCCAATCATTTTGTTAAGAAAATGGGGAGATTTAGATAAATGGAAGAGTAGGTGGTTTCGAAAAAGAGATGATGCCTCGGACAAAACGTTTGCTGCTTTCCCCGTAAGAGAAAAGGAAAAGGTAGTAACAGAATGTCCCATGAGAGAAATTCCAGGAGGGGGATATGTACATGTCCCTTGGACTAGACAAGATATTTTGTCATTTACCAATGATTTCCCTCGACTACGCGAAAAGCCAGTCGAGTGGTATAGGCAAGTAGATAGGTTCGTAAAGTTATCAAAAGCTTTATGGATTGATTTAAATAGTCTTTTTGACATAATAGTACCAGCAGATTTGTGGACAGAGTGTAAAATTATGATTAGCTGGCCTACACAAGAATACCCTAGGGATCCAAAAACGGGAGCCCCTGACCCCGAAGTCATGAAAAAATATGAGCAGGTAATTGCCTTTCTGAAAAACAAAGTACCTCCCAAGGAGACTGATTGGGTAAAAATTGACAGGACTCATCAGGAAGCTAAGGAATTAGTACACGCTTATTGTGAGAGGTTGATCCTCGCCTTTAAGCAGTTTAGTGGTGATGAAAATTCTAGTGAAAATTATTTAAGTCACTTTGTATTCCGATTTGTATATGGGCTGCGCCCAGAGGTAAGTGAAATGATTAAACCGCATACAGTAGACTGGCAAAATAAGAAAATAGATGAAGTACTGAGACATGCAAAATATTTCAGTGATGAAATTTAAGCCAAACTGCGTAAGTTAAAAGAAAAAGCTATGTGGGCACAGGTCAAGGTGGCAGGAAGACAGGAAGCTCAATTGATTGAACAGGCCAATGGTGCAGGTATGAAACAAAAATATAATAATGGAAAAGGACAGGGACAATTTAATATAGAAGAAGCCAAAAAGAAATGGCCATGTCATAATTGCGGAAGAATAGGGCATTGGAAATTAGAGTGTAAATTTCCCCCGAGTACTAATGGTGATAATGCATCATTAAATTCGCATGTGCAGAAAGAGGTGAGTTGTCCACCACCGCGACAGCAGCAGGTTGTTGCCCAACAGAATCGGGCACCAAAACCGCCTTTTCCGTAGAGCGTAAATCCTCAGAATTACAGTAATGAGACAGGATTCTACAACGAAGAACAGGTAACTAAGCTGCCGCGCGCTAGTGCTGTTTCGGAGTATTGGCTACAACGCGGTGAGAGTGAGTCAGAAGAAAGTTATTGACGGAGCCGAGGGGAGGAAGAAGAGTGCGTACTTGGCGCAGCTCTAGAAGTAGCCCAGACAGGTCCTTTTGTGGATGGAAAGGTAAATGATGAAAATATTACTTTCCTAGTAGATACTGGTGCTACTCGGACCACAGTTAGGTCAGCTGATGTTAAAAACCTTCCTCTCTCGGACGAAACAATCCAAGTAGTTGGAGTATCCAACAGACCGATTAAAACGTATCTTACGGAACCAGTAAAGGTCAACATAGGGAAATTTTCTGAAATGCACTGCTTTGTCGTGTGTGATTCAAGCCCTGTAAATTTGTTAGGTAGAGATTTGTTGTGCAAAATGAATTGCACCATATTTTGCACTCCCGATGGTATAGCATTTGAGACCCCTGACGAAGATGTATTGTATAAAATGACTATGGCCAATATGGAAACCGAAATTACTGAAGCATTTGCTGTATTTAATCATGAAGAGCTACCGAAAGAACTGAAAAAGACAGTAAAGGCAGAAGTCTGGGATTTCACAGGAGAAGATGTGGGATTAATGAAAAAGGTAGACCCTGTAAAAGTGACAGTGAAAGAGGGAATAAGTTATCCAAATATTCCTCAGTATAAATTGACACCCGAAATAATTGAAGGGATTTCTCCTATAATAGAGAAAATGAATAAACAAGGTATTTTGAGAGAAATAATAAGTAGTCCATGTAATTCACCAATTATGGGACTGAAAAAGCCTAATGGAACATCCGAATAGTGCAAGATTTGAGAAAAATAAACAACATAGTTGTGTCATGTTGTCCTATTGTACCAAATCCATCAGTAATTTTGTATCAGATTCCACATGATGCAGAATGGTACACAGTGATTGACCTGTGTCATGCTTTCTTTTCCATCCCATTGCATCAAGACAGTCAGCAGATTTTTGCGTTCCGTTTTGGCGACCTTATTTTAGCATGGTGCCGAATCCCACAGGGGTATACAGAGAGCCCTTCAATATTTAACCAGATATTGAAAAGGTCCTTAGAAGATGTAGAAATGTCCGAGAGCTCAGTACTAGTCCAGTATATTGACGACCTGCTTGTGTAAAAACACGAGAAGCTTGTGTAGAGGATACCATAGCATTGCTAAATTACCTAGCAGATGGAGGACTTAAAGTACCCCATCGAAATTACAATTCTGCCAGAAAGTAAAATATTTAGGCCATAAAATTGAAAAAGAACTGAGGAAAATAACAGCAGAAAGAATCAAGATAATAAAAGGAATGAGAGCACCAATGACGCAAAGAGAAGTGAGAATGTTCCTTGGAATGGTAGGATAGTGGATAAGTAACTTTTCCCTGATCGCAAAACCTTTGGTACGTCTGACGAGAAGATATGTAAAAGATCCCATCAAACTGAATAAGGAAGAGTGAACAGCCTTTAAACAGTTGAGAGACAGCTTGTGTGAGGCACCAGCATTGGGTATGCCTGATTATCAGAAGGAGTTTGAATTGTACTGCAGTGAGAGGAATGGATGTGCACTTTCTGTATTAATACAGAAACATGGAAAACTGAGAAGACCAATTGCATATTTTTCAGCTATGCTTGACCCAGTGGCTGTAGCGTTGCCTGGTTGTCTGAAAGCAGTGGCTGCCACTTGTGAGAGTCTGGAACAAAGTGAAGGAATTGTGATGGGATATCCTGTGCGAGTGTTGTACCTCATGATGTGGCAATCCTTCTAACAAGGAGCCGCACTCAGTTCATGACACATAGTCGGCTGACTAAATATGAAAAAGTCATATTAGGTGCAACAAATGTGAGCCTTGTGAGAT
This sequence comes from Triturus cristatus, assembly GCF_964204655.1. Lineage (NCBI taxonomy): Eukaryota > Metazoa > Chordata > Amphibia > Caudata > Salamandridae > Triturus > Triturus cristatus. The sequence continues at coordinate 170,235,651 of NC_140580.1, read as the reverse complement.
GTCTGAATGTGAATCCTTCAACGTTCTTGCCGGATGCTGAGAATGTGGAAGTCAGAGACGATGTGGATCATGACTTTTTGGATGTGCTTGCTTTCTGTACCAAACCACGTCCTGATATAAAAGATGAACCTTTGTCAGAAAGTGATTATGTGATGTTTGTGGACGGGTCATGCTTAAGAACGGACAAAGGAAATCTGAGTGCAGTATGTACAGTTGCAGCAGTAATGGAAGCGTCTTACCTGAAAGGAGTAAAATTAGCTCAGGTAGCTGAGCTCTTCGCATTGACGAGCATGTAAATTGGGAAAGAATGTGAGAGTGACTGTGATAACTGATAGTCAGTATGGCTTTGGTGTCGTGAATGACTGTGGCCAGATTTGGTCACAAAGAGGATTTTTGACTTCGAGTGGAACCCCTATAAAAAATGCAGAAGTGGTTGGAAAATTGCTTGAGGCGATGCTGCTGCCTAAGCAATTGGCTGTTGTGAAGTGTGCTGCACACTCCAATACTGGAGATTATGTAGCAGTAGGGAACAGGGAACCGGTATGCAAACGATATGGCTCAATATTGTGCGCAAAACCAGAATTCGGTTAACAGGGCAAAAGAGAAGGAAATTAATTCATGTCCTTTGTTGTTTACTAACATTGTGAATACCTGGGAAGAGGTGAGGCAGTTACAGGAAGAAGCAGGAGATGAGGAACTGAGACAATAGGTCAAGGCAGGATGTGCACCAAGGGAAACAGATCATGTATGGGTATATCGGGATGGAAGACCAGTTATGCCTGATAGCATGGTGTCAGCCATGGCCCGGATATATCATGGACAAGCACATGTAGGGAGAGATGCCATGCTTAGATTATTTAAGCAGACATGGTATAATGCAAACTTCAGACTTGTAGCTGAGAGTCTTTGTCAACGATGCCTTGAATGTCAGCAGTTCAATCCTGGAAGAAAAACCGTGGTAAGTCTAGGAACGATAGGCCGAGAAGGAGGGCCTTTCACCAGAATGCAAATCGATTTCATTGAGATGCCTCCCTGTAACAGGTTGAGCTATGTTTTAGTGATGGTCTGCCTGTTTTCTAGATGGGTAGAAGCATATCCCACAAGAAGAAGTGATGGAATAACAGTAACAAAACTGCTTTTGAGGGAGTTCATCCCAAGATTCGGATTTCCAGTCACAATTGAGTCAGATAGAGGAAAACATTTCCATAATGAAATTATGAAGCTAATTTGTGAGGCATTGAATGTACAACAAAAACTGCATTGTGCCTGTCGGCCAGAAGCTTCTGGTGTGGTAGAACAGGTAAATGGTACTATTAAAAACAGATTAGGAAAGATGTGTTTAGCCACAGGACTGAAATGGCCTGATATCTTGCCTCTGGTACTCATGACTATTAGATCAATTCCAGATAGAAACACAGGTTTTGAGTCCCCGCGAAATTGTAATGGGGAGCGCAATGAGGCATGTCATTCCAGTCAACAAGTTATTGCCTATCTCTGATGACTTGGTGTTGGATTACTGTAAGGGGTTGGCTGACGCCGCACATTCTGTGTCTCATCAGGTTGGATCTGATGCCACCACCCTTGAAAAGAAGCCAGCTCATGATCTAAGCCCAGGTGACTGGGTGAGAATTAAAGTGCACAGAAGAAGGAACTGTTTGGTCCCACGTTGGGGAAAACCACGACAAGTGCTTTTAACTACAACAACAGCTGTAAAATGTGCTGGAATAAAGAACTGGATACATGCTAGTCATACCCTGCGAATTCCAAATCCAGTAGATAACAAGGAAGGAGAGTATTTTGAAGAATCAGAATCCAGCTCGGAATCTGATACTGAAGACAGTAGAACAGGACAAAACTCTGAAAGGGGTGAGTCAGAACCAAATTTGACCGTTGCCCCAGAGAATATTCCCTTGAGAAGAAAGTTGCAGATATCAGACACCAGCTCAGACTCAGAAACAGAACAAGCACAAGTACGTACTGGACAAGAGAAAAACAGTGAAGAGACAATAAAAGATTCTTGATCAAGAAATTCCTGATGGAAAGTTGAGAGAAATTCCACCTGAAGAAACAGAAACAGATGGTCAGGTGCCAGATATAGAGAGTAAGGGAAAGATTTTTGCGGAAGACCCCCGAGGAGTTGAAGGTAATTCGTACATCCAGTTAGGAGAAGGGACAGTTAGTCAGCAGGAAGATTGTGTGCAAGAAACACGAGGAGGGACCGAAGTAGGGAGAATTGAAAAGGTGGTGGAAAGAAAAACGGTTGAAGGTAAAAGTCAAGTTGAAACAGAATCAGAAGACAGTGATGAAGAGGTACCTGAGGGCCGAGTTCTGAGGAAAAGAACATGGGGGGCTGAGAAGAATGATAAAGGAAATAAATGGAAAAGACCAGCAAAAGATGAAATTTGGCCAAACAAAATAAAAAGATTGAGATAACGATTGACACGAGTGAATTCATCTAGAGCTGAACAAGTAAATGAAGTATCTAGTCAAGAAAAGTTGAAAGGCAAGGGAAAAACAACAGAAGAAAATAAGAGAACAAGAAAACCTAACCAGAAGTAGAAGTCGCTGGAATGGTCATATGTGGCGCTGCCCGAAATAAAAGAAGAGGCGGATAGCCAAGGAAATCCAGAGGTGACTGTACCAGAAGTGGTTGAGGAAGACGAAGAATCAGAAATCTTGAGAGTTATCTTGTCCGACATTGCAGAAGAAACGGATGTTCAGGAAGTTCTGTATTAAGATTGTGAAAGAAAAGTGAAAGACGATCAAATGCCAAACTGAAAAGACTAAAAGCGATACCAATGTAAAGACAATAAAATTACTGGAAGAGACATAACTGATAGAACCAAGTAGGTGCTTAGAGCCTTGGGTTAGACAAAATTAGTCGTGAAGTAGAAGAGGCTAAGTCAAAGACACTGTTCATTTTTCGAAATGGTAAACACAAAGAATAGAAAAACTAAATGTATATTTCTTAGAAGGTGGTTAAAAATGTGTTGTTGTACAGGACTACTAATGGTTCTATGGAGTGCTTTAGCTTTGATGATCTCATTTAAAGTTTCACTAGATACAGTTGAAGGACATAGTGAGAATAAAATATGTAGAAAAGTTTCAGAAAATATATCCGACTAAAATAGATAGAAATTATTTACATAAAGACAGGTCTATAAATGATTTTTCTAACAATGTATTTTCAAAACTACTATATGAATATGTAAAGACAATGGATGTGAGGGATTGCTACGTCTGCATGCAGTTACCTGCATCTGTTTCTGAGGGAGTGACCTATCATCACCTCCCAGTAACGTATGGAATAACATGTAGTGTAATAGCAAGTTTGTTTTACAAAATAGGGAAATTAGAATATTATTTTTCAGATGTAGATAGCATATTTTCACAAGTACATGTAATTAACAAATTGAATAAAGTAAAACCTGTAAAGGTATTAGGTGAATTTTTCTTACAAACTAAAGAATTAACATTAGAATCTATATTTAGAAATAATCTAACTTGTAGTTTAAAGAAGGAGGAGAAAGTGTTCTTGGATATGGTTGAAGAAAGGAGATTAAAAATGCAAAGGGAAGTATCTGAGGGAAGAGAGGAAAAGACAGTCTGGGATGTTGAAAAGGAAACACATTTGAAAGGAGAAGCTAGTCCAACAATGGCTTTAGATTAGCCTCAGAAAGGAAAGTTGTGTATTAGAAGGAATCAAACTGCATATGATAATTATTTTGTAGGTAACAGTGATTGCCATGATACATATCGAATCATGTGTGGATGGGGATTTAAAGGAGGAAATGATCCAGTTTTTCCTGGATTATATTTTACAAAGCATATTATCGATTACCGGATCATTGGTTTGGCACATGTTATGTGGGCCTGGTTTTCCCAAAGATATTTCATGTGGGAAGAGGAAGAGATGGTGTACATGAGCTAGGTAGACAACTAACACGTAGAAAGAGAGAATCTTGGACAGAAATTGTTGGAGACATTTTTGGAGCATTGATACCAGCAGTGGGAATATCTCTGAATGCACATAAAATTAGAAAATTATCAACAGTAGTGGATCGCTTGTCAACAAGCACCACTGGAGTATTTTTATTGGTAAATACAGAAATGGTCGCCATGCGTGCCATGGTAATGCAAAATCGACGTGCCATTGATATAATTTTGGCAAAAGAGGGTCGAGTCTGTGGAATGCTGAAAGTTCAACATTGTTGTACTTGCATTCTAGATGAAAGTCAAGATCTAAAGTCGTACATTAAAAATATAACTGATTTGCGTGAGGAAATTGCACCTCTGGAGTTTGAAGGTGTTTGGGAAAAGATTGGAAAGAAATTATCTTATATTAAAGATTTTCTATTAAAGTTAGGTAGTACATTCATAGGTAAAATCTTATTTCCATTAACATGTGTAATTTTTCTAGTATTAGTTTTAAGATTAGGATGCTTATGTTGCAAAAGAAAGAAAATACAGAAAATTTTAAAAAGAGAAACTTGGAAAAAAAGAGAATAAAAGACGAGAAAGAAAATTTGAAGAAGTAGAATTAGAAGAAATGAAAGATAGTATGTATAGAAAAGCAAGAGAAGAAGAAATTGAGGAAACGGAGATGTGAACTAAAATTTTATGAATTAATTTTCTTTTCATAATAAATATACAAAATTGTAGGTACTGTGGTGATAAAATCACCAAAGGGGGGATTGATGGAGCAGGTAATGCAAAATGTTGTATACCTCCTCTATTTTTGCATGAAAATACTAAATAAATGATCTATTAATTATAATATTATTAAACAAGTATTGCATGTGTACTAATCAGCATTATTAAAAGTCGAACTACATATGGGATTTGCATTTTGCATGGCTAAATAACATAACTTAAATCTGTACGCATACTAACAATAGTATATGTGGTAATAGAATTCCTGCATGTTATATGTTGCTTTTGTGACGTTTGCGTTCCTGATTAGATCGAAAAGGTGAATATAAAGGCTTTAAATGTCACTATATGCTAGATAAATACAAGCACATAGAGGGATTAGCAAGGGGTTAACATTAGGATCACCAATTCCATGAATTAATTATTCTTTTGTGTTTGTTTCGCTTAAGTTGGCATTTGGGCCTAAATCAAAGATGGCCGCTGTCACCACCCGACAAAGTGGCCACTGTCTCATGAGGCGCGGAGTGAGCTGCGCATGTGCAAGAAATCTCCTAAACCTCGCAGCGACCTCTGCACAGACTGTCCCTTGTCAAGGATGGCAAATGGGATTTTCGCCAAGAAAGGGGAACAATCATCCTTACAGTAAACCGGAACAAGCCGATACTTCGTTAACCAATGACCTCACCCCTCGAACTGTACTGAAAATCTTGGGACAGTGGTACTACGATCTCAACCAGCCAATCACAACCGCTCTAAAGTTTAAATTTGTATCTTCTATGATGTGTTTTATTATATAAAGGCTAGTAGACTAGGGAGGGACCTACCTACCCCTACCTACAGCAGCAGCAGCGGATGCCACATTCGTTGTGACGCTTTCCCTGATGATCCAAATGCTGTTCGATTGTTTGATGACTGCGAACGTTTTCAAAATCTACGGGCTATGATAGATGCTTGCACGGCTTCTGGTCCTTTGATAAATGTGGGACTGTAGCGTGCTGAGCAGGGGACTTTGAGCTTTCGCCTGGTTTTCTGACAATTTTTTGGTTTTGCAGAGCCAATGAATGAGAAGACTTCAATTAGCCAGATTAGGTAATTATGATGTTCTGCGATTTTATTTAAATTGATCTAAACCTCTGAAACTTTGACCAGACAAATGCAAATAATAATCATTATGAAAATTTAGATAAACCGATATTGATTAACGAGAATTTATGAGTTTGTGGTTTTCTTTAAGAAAGATAAGGATTCTGAATCTTAAAATGTGTTTTTGCTGGTTCTAAATCACCATCAACCAATCCAACTAAATTGGTCCATTCGACCAAGTGGGAGGAGTGCCTTGATGTTTGAGATTAGGGATCTGTATGTGAATGATGTCAATATACATTTTGTAAAATAACTTTTCTTTCCTATAGGTTACACGGTATTTCACCCCCCCCCACATGTCTAGCGCTGAATTACTCATCCCTCCTCTGTGTGCAGACTCGTGAGTGAGAGACGTGTGTGTATTGGTGTTATGGGCCCCACCAATGACTGCGTGTGTGAATGAGCTAGTGTGACGTCGGGTCTGCGACGCAGGGAGGGTATCGGTAAATGTTATTCAGGAAAAACCACAACTTTACACACAAAACAGGTGATAAATTATGCAATCACGGGCTGGTTAAACCTACAATTGTAAACTGTAACAACCACAGGCAAAGACAGTTAAAGAAATTTAAAAAGGAAAAGACGATGCAATCACACGTATGGAAAATAGCTTTTTAGGGAAGAGACCGCACTAGTCTGCCTCCTTACCACTTCCTGGACTCTTAGTAGTTAAGGATTTATACTATGCCGTGTTATCACTGTCATGTTAAAAACTAGCGCCATATTCACTTAAAGTAGTGTGACTGTGCAGATGTTCTGCAAAGCAAAAAATACACACACCGACTTTCCTACGGTTTCATTTACTTAGCTAAGTGGAACATATTTGTAATGGGATATTCCCCAATCTCCAAATTCTGCCCTTCATCCTTTCCACCTACATAAAAAGTACCAGTTTGTTTAGTGACAAACACCTGTTTTTCTCTGCAGCATGTTGATATCCGGGTGTTTAAGTGCTTTAAGCAATCTAAGGTCGCCCACATTACTATTTCTTTTTAGTATGCCGTTACTAGAGATATTCACTGGACACAGGAGTGACCCTAGTTTCATTGGAGACTGATTAAAATCTGTATACTTGCCATAAACCATGTTTCACGTAGCTCCTTCGGTTGAGTGCCTACTGCTGCAGGGGGTGGGAATGTGTCTCTTTGTGATGTTGAGGCTGTCTTGAAAGTTGCAAAATGATGCAAGTCATCATTTCATCCTTCTGATTCCTGTTAGATAAATCAGTAGGTTAATTCACATGCTACAGAACTCTGCATGCATTCTGAAGGTATGGGGTTGCAGTGCTTAATAACCACAGTGTTTAATGTGTTAAAGAAGTACCACTGCCCAAAGTTTTGCTCAGAGTCTTGCGTGCCAAATACCAAAGCTGTGTAGTCTTGATTCCACCTCAGGCTTCCTTAATCCATCACTACACACTCCATGCTCCTTCATCTCTCTCCAGTAGGTTATTTTTCGCCCCTCCTTTCTCCCATCTTCACTCGTTTTTCCCCTTCTTTCTCTTGCTTCGACATTTGGTGTCTCTCTCTCTCTCTCTCTCTCTCTCTCTCTCTCTCTCTCTCTCTCTCTCTCTCTCCACTCTTGGTCAAAATATGATGAGAAGAAATAAATGTTGGTCCCAAAAAATTATTGCTGGTGGGCCCCACCTGCAACTACGACCTCAAAGGAATTTTTAACTGAATGAGCGTTTCATCCTTCTGTGGTTATTTTAGACTGCTTTTAGTGAACTGTCTGTGGACATGGCTAAAGAAGCAGGGTTTGCCTACTATTGGCATCAATGGGAAAGTTGTTACCTTGTGCCAGGCCACATTACTACATGAAGATTTTTTTAAATGGAATCGCACTGGAGGCAGTCAGTCTCTGCTGTCTTCTCAAATTTACATTTAGCATTTTTAGTCTATGTGACTTATACAGTTCAAGACTGCTATTGTGTAGCATTGCTTAAGGGCTGGCGTTTAACCCATGTATCAGACCCCCCACCCCCAACCTCACGTCCCTGCCACCCTCTCCCTTTTGTCTAGAACAGTGATGCTTACATTTTTGTCTTCTATGGACTGCCCCCCCCCTCCCACTTCATCTTTACTGCAATCCATGACCCCCCCCCCCCCCCCTACTGAATCATTATTGGATTCCTGGGATTTCCCCCCCCCCCCCCCCCCCCCCCCCCCCACACACACACTACTAAGTCATTACTGGAAGCATGGGACTGTGCCCTGCGCATTTTCTATAATTTAAACCCAAACAATACAGAAACCAGTATTTTTTTTTTAAACAAATACACACAATGTTTTTTTATTTAATTCACAAATAAATGATAAGAAAATTAATTTTGATGTGAAGGTTTGAGCTTTTCTAAATGCAATGAAGGCAACTCCTTGTCCATACTATATTCTTTTTGATGCACTTGCACTGCTCACACAAATCAATCTGAGGATACTTTAAAGGAATGCCCATTTTTGTATGGTTACCCTCAGTTTTTTCTGACTGATGCTGACTTTCGACTCTAAGAGTGCTCTGACGCCTGCCAACCAGACCTTAGTGCCAGTGTCCTGACCCACAAAACGAGTATGTTACATTGGCAGTACCCAATTGGCATAGGCTAACTTAGCTTTGGGTCCATAGTTAATGGTACCCAGGGCCTGTAAGTTAGAGAGCCCCCTCTTTGCTTTGTCTCCTGCCCCCCCCCCCCCCCTGACAAGAGTAAAATGAGTCTGCCATGGCAAACTGGAAGGGCAATTTAGACTGCTAGCCTCACTTACCTGTTTGAAAGCCATGGCAATGTCCCTAAAACATGTGTAAGCCACCCCTATGGCAGGCCTACTAAGCCCTGGGGCAGGGTGCAGCATATTTCATGTGCAGAACATGTATTTTACATGTTCTGACAGTAAAAATACAAAACTGTTGTTTTATGTTGTGGAAACACTCGGTTATGGGTTATGCTCTGACTCATCAGCTGTACTAACTCCTGAATGGGGCGACCAAAGTTGATACACCAAGGTATCAAACAACTCGTTACATTAAGTCTGGCTTGGTTCTCCGGTCGAAATTGATGTAACAAGTTACAGTGTGCAACTTTTACAAAGTGCCCTTAATGGTTGCCTGTGGAGCTTGAGCCTGAGACCGATTTCTGCCCTACTGGGGAGACGTGCTAATAATTTCATTACAAGACCGGAGGCTACCGTTATGCAATATACTTTTATTGCTGCCCCAAACTGCAGCCCTTTAAAGAACACATTACATCTGGGTTGGTCAAGGAGCTCTGGACACGGAGAGAGGGGGTTCTGCCACCTTTGGAGTGGGCAAAATGGTCCATCCTGGGATAGCCACATGCCACACTTCCCAGGAACCTGGTAGCCCTTTGGCTGCCAACTGCATCCTATCCTGAAGGCATTTTCCGTACATAATTTGGCCACCCCTGGCTCCCAAAATTTAGATCTTAACTGGACTGGTAGAAGGACTAAAGAAGGGCTGTCCTGCTGCACCAAGTACCTGACAAAGAGTGGCTGCACTAACATGGACTGCACCTGCTGGCTAGCAAAGAGGAGGGATTGTGCCTCCTGTGTCCTGCTCAAGGTGAAGTTGTCTCCAGAGCACAGCCAAAGCAAAGACTCCAAGGTTCAGTCAACTGACCTGTTCACAGCACAGGGACACAATAGCCGAAGAGGTCTGCTAAGGATGAGTGGTAGCCCAGATCCCCGAATCACCACTCTCCTGTGTTGTGCAGCACCAGGGACCAGAACCTGTCACTCAGAAGTTGCATCTGAGTATGCTGGACTTGGGAGAGTTGTCAACGTGTAGATTGGTCGCCCAGAAGGCAAGCTTTAGCCCGGAGAAGGACTTGGCTGTGACTGTGACACCGGATGACTGGAAGTCAAGTGGAGGCTGGATTTCGGCCAAGCAACCTACAGCATTACAACTGAGAGTTTCTAAATGTCAAATTTGTTGGATTAGCCAATGCTTGTTCGTTAAGTGAAATGCTGTGATTTACTACACCTTGTAAATTCTATATCTGCAGAACCCTCCTGTGGATCTTTTTAGGTGTTGCCTAGGCAGACCTTGTGCTGTATTCAGGATATGGGCATGAAGCTCCGCCCATTTTCAGCCCATCTTTTTGCTGCACCAGTACTTAAGCTTAAGATGTTTAAAGCTGAAGAGCGGGTGCCGGCATTGTAACAAAAGTAAATAAATAGGAAAAAAAAAGTGTGCAGCCGCCATTTGTTTTCTATTTGCATACTTTTGTAGCAATGGCAGCATCCGCACTTTGGCTTTAAACCTCTTAAGCTAAAGTGCGGGTGCCGCCATTGCTCGGAAAGTTGAAAAATAAAAGAATTATTTGCAATGCCAATCGCTCAAACTTTCAGTAATGTGAGACTTATTGCATTGCAAATTCTTGTTTGTTGTGGTGTCTAACAATACATTTAAAAAAAATTGATTTTATAAATTGATGTAGGGTTTCTTTGGTATCTTGTCGAATTCTTCCGTTGTTTTTGTAGTGCTTTAAATGCTTTATGATTGTACCCTTTGTGTAAGCCTTGCTGCTCAGAGCCACAGCTACCCAGGGTGGAGCTGAAGTTTTGAGAAATGAAACCTAGGGGTCCTAAAGAGGAAGTTAAGTGTAATACGATGAGGTTGCACAACCACACCCTATAATACACCCCATTCCCTCACAATTACAAACTACATTTTTAGCATCCTATTTCAATTGATTTCATATTTAGAAAATGTTTAGAATTTTTCAATTTTCAGTTTAGTTTCTCTATAAACATTTTATTAATCTGTTAATATTTTATTTTGGAGCACTTTACAAGCGCACCAGTTGCATTCTAAAAGGACACATTAATTAGTTTGGGTTTTATTAGGCACTGGGAGATTAAGTGATTTGGCCAGGATGTTGAGCTGACAAAAGTCTACAGCTCTGGTCATTACGCCACATCTTCTGCCCCCTCGGTGTTGGCCAAGACTTTTGATTTTTCTAAAAATTATATGTTTAATATACTTACAGGGCCCTTCAGCCAGCCCTCTTCACCCATTGGTGTTATTGTTGCATTTTTCTTCCGCCCATTACAGCATGGGGCAGTGGGTCATCCCACTAAACATCCCACTTAACCCATTGGCTAACCTCACTTTGAGTGACCCACACAAAGTTTTTAGGTCTCGGATAGACAGTGCTTGCGCTGTTTGAGACATGCTGTATTGAGGTATGTACTTGAAGCTCCACACACTCCACGCCCCTCTTTTAAATTGTCTGCTGTCACTGTCCTTTGTAAATGTTGGCTTTTCATTTGTTAATGGGCTTGTTGATCCCTCCTTAGTACCTCCCTGTGCCCTATTCTCACCTCCTACGAGGACTGGCTGTTTTACATGTGTTGTTTCATTTACAGTCTGTCTGCACTATTTTCTTAAACTAGATTCTCTACCTGTTGTTCCAGGCACACCTTTTGCTTGCTAGTTAACACACAGCACTTGTATCCTGCTAATCAGATCGTCTGGAGGGCGCCTGCTCTGTTCCCTGCACTTGACAACTCCTGCCCCCCACCCTGCATGTTTTAATAATTGTTGACCTACTTGATCAGCTCTGCGCTGGTTTCACTTTCATGTTTGTGTATTTCCCAGCTCTTCTGTCCCACTTTCTGTGCTCTCTCCCACCTCTCAATCAGTCAGCAGGTTCCATTGTGCCTCACAGCAGAGGCAAGCCTTAGAGCAGGGGGCACTGCTCTCTGTGCCTGCCCTGCTCCTCGGAGCTGCCCCAGCGGTGGACTGGCTCTGGTCTCCGGGAAGAACAGCAGGGCATGAGCTCTTTCTATGAGGTCTTAGTTTCTATCAGTGCAGTACCCTTTCAGAGCCCCACCCTGGTTTGCTTTCACTCTCCTGGCTCCCCTCCCTTCCCCTGCTCCTCTACCCACTCTCTCTGCTCCCTCGCCTCCCTCCTTCCAAGTGTATCTGGAGCCACCGGCGGTTACTAAGCAACCGCGCCTGGCTACTGAGGTATACTCGTGGCACCATCATATTCTCCTCATATTTTGTTTTCTCAAGAGCTTACGGGCCCTCATCTTCAAAGGACAGCCAGATTCCCAATTAGGATGAAGCTACCTTTATGACAACAGGGGTCGAAACGTTGACACACCCTTAGTTTCCTCAAACATAGGCAACAGAGACATGTTTATCTGTGCCTAGAATGTTATGTTTATATAATTATTTTGCCAAGCAAGAAGACGGATTGGTTCTAAAGATTTGGATGTATTTGAACCACATTACCTTTCCGTTCCCGCACACAATCACTCAACTCTCCCTGAGCACTCACTCCCTCCCTCCTTTTCTGAGCACCATTGTATACCAATGAGGATTAATATCCTATTATGTTTTGTTTCATTCTATATCTGTGATGAAAAATTAAATCACAAGCATTTATCTGTTTTTTGTAGTGACGTCTGAACTACTTAATGCATGTGAATTAAGTTCGATTTTTGAGAAATCTGAAAAATACTTGTCCACTGTGACCGTTTTTTCTGTTCCCTGCTTTGGACTCAACATGATGTAACCACACTTAATATACATAACTTCCCTCCTATTTTTTTTTCTTCAAAAGACTCCTTTTCTAGGAAATCCCAATTAGTATTTTGTTCACAATTATGTATTTCTTTTGCTAACATGCTGTTTGTTCGCTAAATTAAAACGTATTTCTGTTGTAGTTTTCATACATTTTCGTTATTTTGCACACTTTTTGAGACTGTGCTTTGTAGCAGGCGTGTTATGTAATATGCTATTTGTCTTATATAACATGCAGAAGTGAAAGTTATCTGTGTTTATATTTTTTATTTATTTTCCACAAAATTGCTTTTGTTTGCGAAGTGTAATAAATATGCTGTGAATTGATTTTTTTTCTTCAGTGTACTGTGGCTAAAATTGACTTTTGACAGTGTGCAGTTGTAGGCACTTGAACTTTGATCCCTAGCTTCAAAGTCAGCACATTTCTCCCTTTATTTTGCCGGTGTTTTTTAGGTCGAGCCTCCAGGAGAGGGCCTCTTGAAATCGCTCTGGATTTTTCACACGCTTGTGTGTGTGGCTTTTTTTCGGCATTATTTCAATTGAGCTTTGCGTGCGTCTTTTCCAAAAAGACAGCACGCAATTGGGCAAAGGCGGTTGCATGTCCCACCTTTCCCAGTAAGTGTATCCGCCCACGGCCTACAGCTTGCGGGAGCGAGCAGCGGTGCCATCTGTTCGGGATCATGTTTCCAATTAGCTCGGTCGTGGTCGCCGGGCGGCCGCGCTTTCTTTTGTTTCTATTATAACCCCTGACATTGTTTCCCTTCTCTTTCGATCACTTCCCCTTGTGTTTATTTCATATATATGATTTAATTTCCTCCATCAAATATTTTTCTTGCTTTCTATGTGTATGCATTAATTTATTCGCCCTTTATTTCATGTGTTATTATTCTTTGCATTAAGCACTCTTTCCTATCTGTCTGTACTCGTGCCGCAGTAGCCCGCTGCAGTACAACAAATGCAATAAGTATCAGGTAATTTAAACCTGGAGTTGAGTTCGGCTTCCCCTTGAAAAGATCCGCTGCTCCGGCCTGACGCTGCTGCTTGGGCGGAGTTTCATCTCCGAAAACAGCCAAACTTCAGGTTTTCGAAGGGGGCTACAAGCATTGCGCTACACCGGGACTGTCTCACTCGTATGTTTTGCTCCAGCGCTGCATGTGGTAGTGCATTAAACCCAGTCCTACCGGCTATGCCAATGCTCGTTTGTATGCCTTCTTTCGTATTATTCACGGGATGCGTTTAGACTGGGAACGACAACAACTTTGACCTTGCTTGTTAGAGTATCATGTGACTGTCCCTGTACTGTGTAGAACGCCGGCCACTTGGTTTCAGAAGCCGTGCGGTGTGGCTGGAAGATGGCTGGGTTTCTGTGCCTCTGCATGATTTTGGCGTCGGCTGCTTCTCCATTTACAGGTAACATGTACATCCATTTTCTGTTCAGTAATGTTGAGCAATGTACAAATATTTCGGAAAGTCATGTTGCACCAGTTGGCTGGTTGTATAACCGTTTTCCTCGGGTCACTGCTGGTGTTTCAAATCGTTTTCTCATTTCAGTTCACGCGTAGCTGCTAAAGTTTGAGATTGCTCATGTTTAGCATTTTCATAGTTTCAGTGTATTTATGAGTAAAAATTAAACGACCAATGTGTGACACTTGGAGTGACACGTTCTCACAAGTAAAATCAAGCAATAAAGTCCATGGAAACAGATAAATACCAGAAGCTACACCCAGGGCTTTACATGGGATGAAAAAAATGGGGGGGGGTCTCTCAAAGGGGCCTGGCTTAAAAACACGTAAGCTAAATCTGTGCTTAGCATTGTTTGCCGCCCGACTTGTATTTTGCAGTTTCTGTTGTTGCATCCAGATATATGCCGGCACAGCAGCCAGGGTAATATGCACATAAGAAGCGTAATATGCTGCATGTCTAAACACTTTTAACGCCCCAAAGGCGAGACCTATTGGCTATGCCAATGCTTGTTTTTCCTAGTTCTATCATATACTGTTTCTTTGCTAAAATAAAACATATTTATTCTCTAGTTTAGCTATAATATATATATATATATATATTTTTTATTCTTCTGTGCAATGTTGGTTTTGTGCGTGTTGTATATGGTGCGTGTTCTGTAATATGCGGTTTGTCTTTTATACCACCCAGTACTAAAAGTCTTCTGTGTTATATTTACTATTTAGGTTACTCTATATTGCTTTCCTTCGTGGTGTCATAAATGTGCAGTTACATTATTTTTACACTTTAATACCTAAAACAAATGTGTTGCATGTATTTTTTGCCATCCACACTGTATATCTGCCTTATGTTTTATTTTTTTAAACTAAGTACTGGGTGTAAATGTGCGCTCCCTTATTTATATAAACAATTTTAGACTTAAAACTACTGCTTAATTTCAGCACTTAATAGACACATGCTCTAATATTGCAAAAATTATCCAAAAGTATTGATTTAAGTGCTTTTAACTAACACCACTTAAATCCATAATACATTTACGTACACACCAAGTAAATAAAATATTTGCCCAGGATCACAAGATATTGGGGGCACAGCAAAACTTGAACTTTAATCCCCAACCTCAAATTCGGCACCTTTCTCCCTTACACCACATCCACTCCACAATGACCTTTCTCTCACACATTCTGTACCTTCTTTACAGCACATTAATTTACCTTTCTCACCTGATCTTTCTTCTTTTCTTCTCTTACCCCCTCTCACACCTTTTTCCTTTCAATATTTTCTCCTTCTCTCTTCCACACCTGTCCTAATTTCTCCCCACACTTGCCCTTACTTACTCCTATTCTGTCTCTTAGCCACTCTCTCCACACTTTCTCTCATTCTCCCATCCTCCTCTTCGCATCTTTTACACCCACGCTCTCTCATACGCCACACCAAACGTAACACCAAACCACTCTATGCAACGCCACTCCATTATATGCAGTGCAACTCCATTATATGCAGCGACACGCCATTCAACACCACACTGCTTTGCTCCACTCCACATCACTCATCTTTACTCCAAACCACTCTGCTTTACTCCACTTCACGCTGCTTTACTCCACTCAACGCCACTCTGCTTTACTCCACTCAACACTCTGCTTTACTCCACTTAACGCCATTCTGCTTTACTCCAATCCACTCTGCTTACTCCTATCCTATCAAATCCACTCTGCTTACTCCAATCCACTCAACTCTAGTTACTCCACTCCGCTTTACTCTACTCCAACCTGCTCTGCTTTACTCCACGCCTCACTGCTTAACTCCACGCCGCTCAGCTTTACTCCACTCCGCTTTTCTCCACGCCACTCTAATTTACCCCTCTACAATGGACAGCACTCGCCTTTACTCCACTCCGCTCTGTGCAACACCACTCTGCTTTACACAACTCCACGCAACGCCACTCTACTTCACTCCACTCTCCTTTACTCCACTCCACTCTCCTTTACTGCACTCCACTCTCCTTTACTGCACTCCACTCTGCTTTACTCTACTCTCCTTTACTCCTCTCTGCTTTACTCCACACTGCTCAATCCCCCTGTTTTACTCCACTCTTCCCAACACTACTCTGCTTTACTCAGCTTCACTCAATGCAAATCTGCTTCACTCCACTCCACTCTACTTTACTCCACTCCCGCCACGCTAATTTACTCCACTCCTTTCAACAGCACTCTGCTTTGCTTCAATCAACTCTGCTTTACTCCACTCTCCTTTACTCCACTTTACTTTAGTTCACTCCACTTCACTTTACTCACTCCACTTCACTTTACTCACTCCACTTTATTTCACTCCACTTTGCTTTACTCCACTTCACTCTGCTTTACTCCACTCTGCTTTATGGATTCAGGAGTAGCGTGCTACTCACGGAAAAAAGACTTCAACACCTCATCATGAGTAGCAAGTGCTATATAAATGCAAACCTTTTTCCTCTTCTATCCCTCCACTATCCTTTCTCAATCCAAATAAGTGACTAACATATCCACCACTCAAATTACTTTCATATTTCACTATACTAATTCACCACTAATCGTTTATGAGTTCTGGAGTAGTGTGCTACACCCGAAAAAAGCGCTTTGACGCTGCCTCAGGGGTAGTATGCGCTATATAAATGCAATTACAATACAATACTTTACGCCACTCCGCTCAATGCCACTCTGCTCTGCTCCACGCCACTACGCCACTCTACTTTACTCCACTCTACTCTACTCCACACCGCTTTCCTCTACTCCACGCCACTCTGCTTTACTCCACACCGTTTTCCTCTACTCCACGCCACTCTGCTTTACTCCACGCCACTCTGCTTTACTCCACGCCACTCTGCTTTACTCCACGCCACTCTGCTTTACTCCACGCCACTCTGCTTTACTCCACGCCACTCTGCTTTACTCCACGCCACTCTGCTTTACTCCACGCCACTCTGCTTTACTCCACGCCACTCTGCTTTACTCCACGCCACTCTGCTTTACTCCACGCCACTCTGCTTTACTCCACGCCACTCTGCTTTACTCCACTCCACTCTGCTTTACTCCACGCCACTCTGCTTTACTCCACGCCACTCTGCTTTACTCCACGCCACTCTGCTTTACTCCACGCCACTCTGCTTTACTCCACGCCACTCTGCTTTACTCCACGCCACTCTGCTTTACTCCACGCCACTCTGCTTTACTCCACGCCACTCTGCTTTACTCCACGCCACTCTGCTTTACTCCACGCCACTCCGCATTACTCCACGCCACTCCGCTTTACTCCACGCCACTCTGCTTTATTCCACGCCACTTAATGCCACTCAGCTTTACTCCACTCTGCTTTACTCCATGCCACTCTGCTTTACTCCACACCACTCTTACTTCACAGCACTCTGCTTTACTCCACTCCACTTTACTCCACTCTACTTAACCCCACTCAAGGACTCTCTGCTTTACTCCAAGGTTTTTTAAATGTATTTTTTAATACGTATTGGGGTTAAATGTGTGTACAGTTATCTATGTAAACAATATTATCCTTTAAAATAGTGCTTAATTTAAACCAGGGTTTTCCGGTGCACACCACCCCACTTAATAATTAACACATTCTCTTATAATTAAAAAAAATCACCCCAAGGTATTGAAGTGATTTTAAATAACACCACTTAATAACATAATACATTTATGTACATACAAAGTAAATAACATTTTTGGGTCCACTTAAACTTTAATCCCCAAACATAGAATTGTCATTTTTCTCCCTCACGCCACATCCACTTCACAATGACCTTTCACTCACACATTCTGTTCCTTCTTTACAGCACATTCATTTACCTATCTCGCCTAATCCCTTCCTTCTTTTCTGCTGAGAGAGAGAGCAAGAGAGAGAGCGAGAGAGAGAGAGAGCGAGGAAAAAAAAAAACCAAACAAAAAAAACTGTCGAGGGTAGACCGTCCCTCGTGATAATTATTCATCACCAAAATATCCAACCAAGGATTCACCGCACACCAGGTGAATCTATTTCAATCTTTTATTTGCAAACGTGCAAAATGTCCCACTTCCACCACCTACACGTTTCCACCCCGCCAGGTCTTGTTCACTGTAATGTGAGTCCATCTTTAATTTCGCTTTATATAGTCCTGGCCCATTAGCGCCCACTATGAGGCATTATGGGACACATAGTTCTTCATGTTCAGGTTATAGTTCTATTGTGTGTATTTTTCTAAGTATATACAATGTTCAAACTGGGTATTCTGTCAGTGTTTCAGTGCACTAGATGTTGGTGTTTCCATTGTTATTTTCAACACCTATGAGCAGCGAATTATTTTTTTTTTTATTTTTATTTGGGCATGATACTTAGTACCTTGTATGTTTTTTAGATGTTACATTATGCCTTTTTAACCTTTGATTGGTGCACAATCTTGTATGTCTCCACAGTGAATTGGGGAATGTCACATCAATAAATGTCATCAGTTTAGTGCTGTTATTGTAGAGTATAACGTTGAAATGAGTCGTATGGCTAAGTGCCTATTTCCTTCCCAGTTGCTTTTCTAGCATCTCTTCTATTTGTTGTTCTGTAATTCCCTCTGAGAATTGTTTCAGAAATGACTCTCTCTCTCTCTCTCTCTCTCTCTCACTGACAGTCAGTCAGTCAGTCAGTGTGAGAGAGAGAGAGAGTCAGTCAGTCCGAGTCAGTGAGAGTCAGTCAGTCAGAGTCAGTGAGAGTCAGTCAGTCAGTCACTCTCTCACTGACTGACTGACTGACTCACTGACTGACTTTCTCACTGACTGACCGACTGACTCTCTCACTGACTGACTGACTCTCACTCTCTCTCACTGACTGACTGACTCTAAATTACTGACTCTCTCTCCCTCCCTGACTGACTGACTAATTCTCTCAATCTCTCTCTCCCTCACTGACTGACTCTCTCAATCTCTCTGACTGACTCTCTCACTCGGTCTCATTGACTGACTGACTCTCTCACTGACTGACTCTCTCACTAACTAACTGTCTCTCTCTCTCACTGACTTACTGACTCTCTCAATCTCTCTCACCACCTGCGCTCTCTGTGCCCTCCACCACCTCCTCTCTCTGTGCCCTCCACCTCCTCTCTCTGTGCCCTCCACCACCTCTCTGTGCCCTCCACCACCTGCATTCACTGACTGACTGACTCTCTGACTGACTCACTCACTGACTGACTCTCACTCACTCTCACTGACTGACTCACTTTCTCAATCTCTCTCTCTGACTCTGACTGACTCTCTCTCACTGACTGACTCTCACTTTCTCACTGACTCACTCTCACTCCCTCACTGACTGACTGACTCTCTCAATCTCTCTGACTCACTGACTGACTCTCTCACTGGCCCTCTCACTGACTTACTGCCTCTCACTGACTTACTGCCTCTCACTGACTCTGACTGACTCTCACTCTCTCTGTCACTGACTCTCACACTCTCTCTCACTGACTGACTCTCTCACTGACTGACTCTCTCACTGACTGACTCTCTCGCTGACTCACTGACTGGCTGACTCTCACTGACTGACTCACTGACTTAACTCTCTCACTAACTGACTGACTGACTCTCTCACTGGCTGACTGACTCTCTTACTCTCTCTCTCACTGACGGACTCATTCTCTCACTGTCTGACTCTCTCACTGTCTGATTCTCTCTCTCTCTGACTCGCTCTCTCTCTCTCAATGACTGACTCTCCTTCTCACTGACTGACTCTCTTTCTCACCGACTGACTCTCCGACTCTCTCACTGAATGACTCTCTCACTGACTGACTGACTCACTCTCTCAATCGCTCTCTCATTGACTCTCTGACTCTCACTGACTGTGTCTGACTCTCTCACTGACTGACTCTCACTGACTGACCTTCTCACTAACTAACTGACTCTCACTGACTGGCTGACTCTCACTTTCTCTCACTGACTGACTAACTCACTCAATCTCTCTCTCTCTCTCTCTCTCTCTCAGACTGACTGATGGACTCTCACTGACTCACTCTCTCTGACTGTCTCACTAACTGACTGACTCTCTCACTGACTCTGTCACTCACTCTCTCTCACTGACTGACTCTCTCTCACTAATGACTGACTGACTGACTCTCTCACTCACTGACTGACTCACTGACTCTCTCTCACTGACTGATTCTCTCACCGACTGATTCTCTCACTGACTGATTCTCTCACTGACTGACTCACTCTCTCTCTCACTGACTGACTCACTCTCTCGCTGACTGACTCTCACTGACTGACTCACTCTCTCACTGACTGACTCTCTCACTGACTCTCTCTCTCACTGACCGACTCACTCTGTCTCACTGACTGACTCACTCTGTCTCACTGACTGTCTCTCTCACTGACTGACTCACTTACTGTCTCTCACTGACTGTCTAACTCACTCTCTCAATCTCTCTCTCTCACTGACTCTCACTGACTGACTCTCTCACTGACGACTGACTCTCTCTGACTGACTGACTCTCACTGACTGACTGACTCTCTCTCACTCACTCACTGACTGACTCTCTCACTGACTGACTGACTCTCTCTCACTCACTGACTGACTCTCTCACTCTCTGACTGACTCTCACTGACTCTCTGACTGACTTTCTCTCTCAATGACTGACTCTCTCTTTCTCACTGACTGACTCTCCAACTCTCTCTCACGGACTGACTCTCTGACTGACTCTTCCTCACTGACTGACTCACTCTCTCAATCTCTCTCTCATTGACTCTCTCACTGACTGACTTTCTCACTGACTAACTGACTCTCTCACTGACTGGCTGACTCTCACTGACTGACTCTCACTCCCTCACTCTCTCACTGACTCTCTCTCTGACTGACTCTCACTGACTAACTCTCTCTTGCTCACTGACTCTCTCACTGACTAACTGACTCTCACTCTCTGACTGACTCTGACTAACTGACTCTCACTCTCTCTCTCACTGACTGACTCACTGACTCTCACTGACTCTCACTGACTCTCTCACTGACTAACTCTCTCACTGACTAACTCTCTCACTGACTAACTCTCTCACTGACTGACTCTCTCACTGACTGACTCTCTCACTGACTGACTCTCTCACTGACTGACTCTCTCACTGACTGACTCTCTCACTGACTGACTCTCTCTCACTGACTCTCTCTCACTGACTGACTCTCTCTCACTGACTGACTCTCTCTCACTGACTGACTCTCTCTCACTGACTGACTCTCTCTCACTGACTGACTCTCTCTGACTGACTCACTCTCTCTGACTGACTCTCTCTCTCCCTCTCTCTCCCTCTCTCTCCCTCTCTCTCCCTCTCTCTGACTCTCTCTCTGACTCTCTCTTTCTGACTATCTCTTTCTGACTCTCTCTTTCTGACTCTCTCTTTCTGACTCTCTCTTTCTGACTCTCTCTTTCTGACTCTCTCTTTCTGACTCTCTCTTTCTGACTCTCTCTTTCTGACTCTCTCTCTCTGACTCTCTCTCTCTGACTCACTCTCTCTCTGACTCTCTCTCTCTGACTCACTCTCTCTCTGACTGACTCTCTCACTGACTCACTCTCACTAACTGACTGACTCTCACGGACTCTCTGACTGACTCTCACTGACTGACTGACTGACTCGCACTCTCTGACTGACTCTCACTGACCCTCTGACTGACTCACTCTCTCACTCCCAGACAGACTGACTCTCTCACTGACTGACTGACTGACTCTCTCACTGACTGACTGACTGACTCTCTCACTGACTGACTGACTGACTCTCTCTGACTGACTGACTGACTGACTGACTCTCTCACTGACTGACTCTCTCACTGACTGACTCTCTCACTGACTGACTGACTAACTGATTGACTCTCTCTCTCTCACTGACTAACTCACTCTCTCTCAATCTCTCTCTGACTGACTCTCTCACCCACTCTCTGACTGACTCGCTCTCTCTCACTGACTGACTCTCTCTCTCACTGACTGACTCTCTCTCTCACTGACTGACTCTCTCTCACTGACTGACACTCACTGACTGACTGACACTCTCACTGACTGACTCTGTCTCACTGACTGACTCACACTGTCTCACTGACCGACTCTCTCTCTCACTGACTCACCGACTGACTGACTCTCATTCTCTCACTGACTCTCATTCTCTCACTGACTGACTCTCATTCTCTCACTGACTGACCCTCATTCTCTCACTGACTGACCCTCATTCTCTCACTGACTGACCCTCATTCTCTCACTGACTGACCCTCATTCTCTCACTGACTGACCCTCATTCTCTCACTGACTGACCCTCATTCTCTCACTGACTGACCCTCATTCTCTCACTGACTGACCCTCATTCTCTCACTGACTGACTCTCTCATTCTCTCACTGTCTGACTCTCACTGACTGACTGTCTCACTGACTGACTCTTCGACTCTCACACACTGACTGACACTCTCACTCTCTCTCACTGACTGACTCTCTCTCTCTCTCAGTGACTGACTAACTAACTGACTCTCTGACTGACTGACTAACTGACTGACTCTCTCACTGACTGTTATACAGGTACTATTTCCCAACCTTCACCCTCCTGTTATTTATCCCCCCCCCCCCCCCCCATAACAAAAAAGCCCATAACAAGCAACCATTGGGACAGGCAGATAAAGGTTGTCCGCATTGAAAGGACAAAAAAAACTCAAGACATTATTTATTGTTAATACTTTTTTATTATGGTCGTTCAGTTGTACATAATGCTTTCTTTGGTCATATATACGGTAACAAAAATGCTTCTGACACGTCTTCATTATAACTTTTCAGCATGCTGCAGACTTCTGTACTGCACAGCTTAAAGACCTAGGCAAAGTCAATATCTCTGGTTAAACACTTAAAAGGTCCCAAAGGCGAGACCTATTGGCTATGACCATGCTTGTTTATTATAGTTGCAGAACTCCATATGAGTGGTTGTTTCCAGATTGTCTCTCTCCCAGCCTCGCCCGCCATCCCGCTCCACTGCTTGCCCCCTCCTACTCCGCATTGTTTCTTGCCTGAGTTGTTGTTTTGCCTAGTCACCCTCCCTGTGTTTTTATTTGCCCCCACCCTCCCTGCCTTCTGTCTGTGTTGCTTCGCCTTCCACGTCCCTTGCAGCTGTCTGTGTTGCTTTGCCTCTACTCATTCGCATTGCCCCTAGGACCTGCCCAAAAAAACGCTATACACTGCTGGCCGCATCATAACGCGTTTTCACCTCTCCCATTCGCCCTCTGTGTTGCCTGCTGCTCTGTCCTTCCACCACCAATAACAAAGAAAAAGCATTGGCAAAGCCGATGGGTCTGTCCTATGCAAGAATTATTGGCTTTGCTGAAACCTATAGGCTTTGTCTAAGGAATTTTTAAAAAGAAAATGTTGCGCTTGTTAATAGTAACACCAAAATGAATTCCTTACATTTTTCATTTTTGTTCATATAGAACCTGATAATCTAAGTGACTCGCTTTTTTCTGGGGATGAAGAACATGCTGGTGCCGAGGAAATAAAGAATGAAATCAATGGCAATTGGCCAGTATCTTCATTAACAGAAGCCCGACTTCATGCCAAAGCAAAGAGACGTTTAAGAAAGAATTCCTCCCGGGATTCCGGGAGAGGTGACTCAGTCAGTGACACTGGAGATAGCGTCCGTCTTGGAGCAGGAACACCAACCAGTCCAAAGCAGAAGCTCTTAGACAGAAAGTCCCGCTCTGGAAAAGGACGAGGACTGCCAAAGAAAGGTAAGCTGTCCCATGTATCAGTCCTACATTTTATTTATATATATTTGCTCCTACCCCCTTTGTGCTCGCGGGCGGGTGTCATGCATCGCGGGCGTGTACCCGCGTTTAGATAAAGCAGCTCCGTAACCTTGTCTCTTCAAAACAAGGAAAGGCACTCACAGGGGTGAGTTCTTGGAAATTTATTTTGAACTCGGCAGAATCAGGTAAACAAACGCGTTTCGGCAGTCGCCTTTCTTAATGTAATCAGGCAACGAGCGGTATTTAACCCCTTCCCCGCTCATGACGGAACCACTCCGTCACGAGCCACGGTTGCGCTGTGCTCATGACGGAGTGGTTCCGTCATGCTACGGCCGTTGGCGGCCGCTCCGCCCACTCGGCGCTAATTCCCCGCCTGTGCGGGCGATTAGCGCAGTGGGCGGAGACGTGACGGAACCACTCCGTCATGAGCACAGCTCAACCGTGGCTCGTGACGGAGCGGTTCCGTCACGAGCACAGCGCCACCGCGCTGCCCCCAAACCCCCCCCCCCCTCCCCCCCCCCCAGCGCCGCTGCGGAATTCCTGCCGCGGCGAAGGGGTTAACATAAGCAATACATAATAATAAACAACGGACTATGTGCATACATCGTGATGCTTATAGTCGTCATCTTGGCCTTGTGTCATTTGACAATATTTAGTGGAATCGATATTACCAAAACATAATTTAACACATTGATGTGGCTTATGTTCACCCTGGTGTAACTTACGAGTCTGTGAGATACAGATAATGAAGCGTCTTCGCATAGTTCATTTGTATCACACAGTCCATCCCCAAGATTGATTGCTACCCACCACCCATAAAATAAAGGATTGCTCCCAAAATGGGCCCCATTAAAATGCACTGTGCTATTGTGAGAATAAGTCCATAGTTCATATGGAGCGTGGCTTCGTATGTTGTCACACCCTGAATGGGAGTGAAGCATCTACTCATAATGCATTCTATATAATATTGTACAGTGCATCCACAAGCAAGATTGCTCGCCACTGCCCATTAAATAAATAATTGCGCTCTGAATTGGCTATATACCGTGCACCGTGCTGATGTAAATAGGTCATGTGCAGCGTAGCTTCATATAGTATCACACCCTGAATGAGTTCTAATTATCCCTGTAAAGTTGCTGCTGAGCACGATAATATTGGTGCGCGGTGGCCGCTAATGAAATACGCTACGCGGGCCTCTTTATTATATACTGGCGCATGGCGTCATACCCCAGCGCCGATGCTTAGCCTCTGGGCGTAGGTAAGCTACACCACTACCCCGCCGGAGTACATTACAGTCCTTCCAACCTTTATTAAACATAAACACAACATTAACATGTTGATCTGTTACCAGTTCTAGTCGTGCCATCTGCTATCGGCTCCTACGCAGTCACAGGTCACAGTCTGCTGCAAGCTTATGGTTCTTCACACCATGAATCATGCCAGACGGTAAGAGGGAGCCGGATTGCTCCTCAGGCAGTATCTGGAATGCTCTCCCCGGGATGACTATTGGGACGGGGCCACTTCCTGCGAGACTCTGCCCTCAGGAGATCTCATTAGGGAGCTGTACAGTCTTCCGTCCGGAGCTCTGAGCGATGACGGTGGTCCTCGGTCAGATCTGTCCGGATCATCCATGGGGATAGTTTCTGGACTGTCTTCTTCCTCTTCAACCACTCTGACTGGGGCCGGCTTCCCTACTATCCGGTGTTGGAAGGGTGGGAGTTCCATCAAGGACCTTTTGGGAAAACGATACGTTCCGTGTGAGTTCTTCTGTTCCTCTCCTGGCTGTTACCATCGTGCCTGTCCGATAAGTAACTGTCCATGGACACTTCTCAAACAGGAGACAAAATTTGCTCCCTGGGTGTCTGTCTTTGACATAGACCATGTCCCTCTCTCGGATAGTTGATGCCTTCGCTCCTCTGTTGATACTGATCATTTTAGCTAGGACCCTTGTGTCAATCTGGGAAGGGGTCCAATCTTGGTGATGAGGAATAGTGTCTCGCACCACTCGACCAATGCTTGCTGGTCCCGGTGCTCTCTCGGTTGTGAGATGAGGCGTCAATCTGTATTCCCTCAGGAAGCTATAGATGTCTCTTTCCAGGGGTGCCTCCTCGGCATGGGCAATGCGAATGACTTTGTTGAGAGTGCGCATGAATCTCTCTACTTCTCCATTTGCTTGGGGCCAGCACGGTGTTACTTTCCGATGGTGGATGCCCCAAGATTTGAGATAGTCGGCGAACTCTTGTCCCTGAAAGGGCAGGCCATTGTCTGTCTTCACCATCTCAAAGATCCCATGAGTCGCAATGATCTTCTCCACCTTGGTGATCACTTCCGTGGCTGTTTGGCCTCCGACGATTTCTACCTCTGGGTATTTTGTGTAGTCATCGATGACCACGAAGGCATAGCGGAAGATGCCCAAAGTCTGTACTGATGGTCGTTGGGGTTGTCTTCAGTGATGACGGGGTGAGGACGATCAGGTTAGCCTGACACCTGGCACCATTGGCATGTTCTGACTGTCTGCTCTACCATCGGGTCCATCCCCGGGAACCACACTTTTGCTCTCTGTCGACCTTTTGTCTTCACCACGCCCTGGTGTCCCCGATGTGCAAGTTCTACCGCTTGTTGAGCAAGGCCTGATGGGATCACTAGCCGCAGGCCTCTAAGCAGGCACACACTGCCGTCGACCGAGAGTTCGTCCTTGATTCTCATGATCGACTCTAGCGTGGTCTTCGCTTAGGATGTTTGTCGGGTCATCGTGGTCTGAATGGGGCACCAGTCATTCGTCCGAACTGCGGTGATGGCTAGTTGCAGACATACATCATTTTGAGTGGCTTCCGCTATTGCTTCAAGGCTTATCAGAAGTGGTCGGGACCTTTCTGCTATGAAACGTACGTATTCCTCAGTGTCCTCAGCATCCTCTTCTGCTCTGGTTGCGGCCCTCGGATGTCTCGAGAGGTACTCTGCTGGGTTGGATGAGCCTGGTTTGTACTCCACCCGGTAGTCATATCCTTACAATTGAAGGATCAATTTTTCTATCCTCCTTGAAACAGGGGCTTTAGGGGCTTGTGGTCAGTGGAAACTGTAAATGGGTGCCCATATACATAAATATGGAAATGCCGACAGGCCCAGTGAATGGCAATTGCCTCCCTCTCTATCTGAGAGTAGGGCTGCTCAGTTTCTGTCAGGGAGCAGCTTGCGTAGGCAATCGGAGCCCATTCTTCATTGCGTTGTTGTTGCGTGAGTACTGCCCCCAGGCCATAGGGGCTGGCATCAACAGCGACGTTGGTGGGCTGGGACAAAGTACATCAGCGTAGTGTCTGCTGAGAGGGCCTCTTTAGTGTCTTTGAAAGCTTGTTCTTAGTCGGGGCCCCACTGCCACGTGGTGGTGAAGTTCGTCAGCTCCCTGAGGTGCTTCGTGATGTTGGTTAGATCCGGGATGAAACGCCCACAGAAGTTCACCATCCCTAGGAAACTACGTACTTCCGAGATGTTGGAGGGCGCCGGGGCTTCTTGAATGTCTCACACCTTGTCGGGGTCTGGGGCCACTCCTTTGTCCGAGAACGTGTAGTCAAAGAAGCTGATTTTGTACGTCAAGAACTGGCACTTTTCTTTGTGCCGGGTGAGGCCGGACTCTTTAATCCGCTGGAGGACGATGCGGAGTCTTCGGTGGTGAGCCTCCACTGACGAGGACTTCTCTAATGGTGTTCTGGAACACCTCCGCGACGCTCGGGATCCCAAAGTTGAGGCGCTTGTATCGCCTGAGGCTGACGTGGGTAGAGAAGGTGGAAATATATCGGGAGTCCGGATGTAGGGGCAGTTGGTGATATCCTGAACGCAGGTCCATCTCTGAAAACCACACAGCGCCGTTTAGCTCGCCCAGAATGTCATCGATGGTAGGGGTTATGTGACGTTCTCTTTATATGGCTGCATTTGGGAGGCGCATGTCGACATAGATGCGGACCTGCCCTGGCTGTTTTGGTTTTCGCGCCACCACAATCTGGGACACTGACCTTCTCTATGATCCCTTGCCGCTCCAGCGCCTCCAGCTCGTCTTCGACTTTTTGTCGTAGGTGGAATGCTATGCGCCTGTGCCTCAGCGCCACCGGTTGAACTGACTGGTCGATGTGGAGAGAGACTTCTTTCCCTTTTAGGCATCCGATTCCTTTGAAGATGTCATCGAATTCCTCCATGATGGCTGCTAATTCCTCTTCTTGGACAGCGAGAGCAAAAGAGATCAGCCTCAGTTCTTCTGCTGTCTGGCCACTTACCAGCATTCCGCTTCCCTCTTTGGTCACATACACTGTGGTGGGGACCTTGAGATCCTGATGCCTAAGTTTGGTTTTGAAGCATCCCGAGAGTGGGATAGGTGTCTTCTGTCCGTAGGCAAATACCTAAATCCTTGCTTCGCGCCATGGTGGACGTGGACTCAATTGGTTGTATACGTTGGCGGCATCAGTTCGATTTGAGGCTCCTGTGTCTATGGTGGCCTGCATGTCCTGGTGGTGAATCTCGATTTGGCACTTTGGGAGCCGGCGTCTTTTCTGTGGCGGTTGATCCACTGCGAACACATAATGGACAGGGTAATCACCCTTGTCGTCGTCCATGTCCTCACTGATTTGCGGTTCGGCTACGGTCTGGGCCGTTTCTTTCCTGGCCTTCGACGACCTACACACCGCCGCGAAATGGTTCATCCATCTGCAGGCCGTGCACCTCTTCCCTTTCGCTGGGCAGTCCTGCATGCAGTGGGGCGTGCCCCTGCAGTAGCTGCATTCCTTCTTCTTGTCTTTCGGGTGCCTCCCTGGATTTTGGCGCGACTTGGCTTTTACCACGTTCACATGCTCTGGCTTGATGGGACAATGGAGGGCGGCCTCCATACGGGAAGCTCTGGCCTTTGCTAGCTCTTTCGACCTCTCCATGGTGAGGATGTTCGCCAACGGTTTGCCGGATTCTTGGAGGATGTTCTCCCTGAGCTTCGAGGAGTAACATCCCTGTATTATCTGGGCCCTGATTTCCTCTTGTTCGTCTTGAAAACTGCACGTGCTGGCCAGCTCTTTCAGACGCCCATGGAAAGTGTCTAATGGCTCCTCCGCTTCCTGTTTGGCCTGACGAAAGATAAATCTCTCTTAGTCTCTGTTGGCCATAAGCTTGAAGTGTGCATTCAGAGCGTTTAGCAGTGTCGCATACGTCTTGGGGTGGCCTCAATCAGCGTTTTGTAGATGCGATGTATGTCCTTGCCTCCTAGGTGGAGGAGCAGTGCTCTGCGCCTGTCGCGGGCTACTCCTGCCCCTTCAAAATAGAATTGGAGACGTTCTATCCAGTCCTTCCGTTTTGGGGCGAGGGTGGATGGGGCACCGTCCACCGCGAAGGGCTCAATGGCTCGGATAGTCGTCATTCTGATACCGCTGTGCTTGAACCTCGCAGCACCTGCACCACCTCCCTACTGGACTGAGGTGGCAGCCGCCTGGCCGAGGGTGTCTGCGACGCAGGTGGGCCGTGGCACTGTGGTTTCTCAGCTTGCCGTCGACGTCTGTCAGGGGGCGCTGGGGGCCTCGCGCGTGTGTGATTGCAGGCTGGGAAGCTGAAGGCTCATCCCTCGCCAGAGCACTGACTTATAGTTGGGCTGTGGGGCCTCCACTTGCGGCAGAAGACTGGCAATGTAGTAGGCTGCAGGGCCTTCCTTGGTGATAGTAGGCTGGCTATTAGGGTGGCTGCAGGGCCTTCTCACAAGGCACAGGCCATTCACAGTGCTGCAGGGCTGGTAATAGTGGTAGCTGGCTGGCTCATTATGGGGCTGCGGGGCCCACTTTGGTGGCAGCAGGCTGGCTGTTTAAAGGGGGCTGCAGGGCCTTCCCACGTGGCACTGGCTGCTCACAATATGGCACTGGCTACTCACAGTTACGGAGTGCTGGTTCAGGGCAGCGATGCGGCGTGAGTTCTCTACCGCCTTCGTCGCCAGTGTAATGTTACTGCTGAGCACGATAATATTGGTGCGCGGTGGCCGCTAATGAAATACGCTACGTGGGCATTAGTGTTTGCGGCGCGGTCCCGACTAACTCTGCAGGGCCACTCCTCTTTATTATATATGGCGCATGGCGTCATACGCCAGCGCCGTTGCGTAGCCTCCGGGCGCAGGTAAGCTACACCACTACCCCGCCGGAGGACATTACAATCCCGGGGTATCAATTCAATGGTAATAATCATAATTGAAACAAAAAATGTCTGTAAAAATGAATACAAATACAGGTTAAGCAGACATAAAATAATGTCAATTTTGGGCAAGAAAATACTTTGATCTATATTAATCCCCCATGTGAACCGATAGTTCCTCACTACTATTCATGACTTGTAAGTCAGTTATATAACGGGATTCCAGCCTTTGCAAATTTAGAGTTCTGTCCCCACCTCTACAGTTAATGGGTACATAGTCTAAGCAGAAAAACCTTAATAGATCCCTATTTCTTTGATGGTTCTCACTGAAATGCCTGGCCACTGGATATGATGCATCTTCTTTGGCAGTAGCTCTCATGTGCTACAATACGCGTATATGAAGCTACACTGCACATGACCTATTTACATCAGCACAGTATATGGCCCATTCAGGGCTCAATTATTTATTTAATGGGCAGTGGCAAGCAATCTTGCTTGTGGATGCACTGTACAATATTATATAGAATGCATTTTGCGTAGATGCTGCACTCCCATTCAGGGCGTGACAACATACAAAGTCACGTTCCATATGAACTATGGAATTATTCTCACAATAGCACAGTGCACTTTAATGGGGCCCATTTAGGGCGCAATCATTTATTTTATCGGTAGTGGTGAGCAATCATGCTTGGGGATGGACTGCGCGATACAAATGAATTATGCGAGACGCTTCACATAAGCCACATCAATGTGTTAAGTTGTGTTTTGGTAATATCGATTCCATTGAATATTGTCAAAAGACACCATGCCAAGATGGCGACTTCATAGAGACTTTGGCTATCAATGAAAAATATTTCATCTGCTGTTACCTTAAATCTTGTTTTATTCTATTCAGAAGCCGAGCATAATTAAGTGTTAAGATCTGTAATATAGTATAGTGTGCTTAACTATATTTCAGGGTAAATAATTGCCTCAGCACCCCACGGAAAGTTAATCATCCTCTTTAGGAGGTCAATTATCTGATCCAGTGGATTAAGGAGAAGGGCCTCAGAGTTAGCAATATTAATCTTAAAGCCAACAATAGCCCTGTACTTTTCTTGCTCTCCAACAAGGATGGCAGAGATGCCAGCGGGTCCACCATGGAACCCATCATGCCTTCCACAAACTTTGTGAGTTTAACGGTTTCTTTGCCCTGAAGAAAGAAACCCGTTTAGGGCCACCCTGAAGAGTCAGTCAGACAGTAGAGAATACAAACCAATAACTGTTTACTCAGAGTGGAGCCCCATCTGTACAGTCACTAGGAGTGCTACAGAGGGAACTGAAATCAGCAGGGATAGAGATACATTATGAACGTTTCATACCCAAGCAAAGACACTCCCACAGTGGTATTTTCCAGGCAAATGCAACTAAACGGTGGAATACAAAAAAAGGTTTCAGCTCTCGTATCTTCCACAAACTAACACAGTCTAAGGTTGTTTCACCCTGGGCCTGCCACCAGACAAGTGGGAGAGGGCCTCTATCTACTGAGAAAGCTATGCGCTGACACAGTTTACTCATTACCGAAACAGAACCTAACATTTCAGAAACTAAACTTTGAAGGGGGTATTTCTCAGAAATGGATGAGATCAGTTTCAAACAGCCTAAAATGGCGCCTGAAAAGAAAATGGTGCCACAAATGCTAACTTACATAGGGCGTAAGCATAAACTGGTCCGTTCTAACAGACCCTCCTTTTGGCATGAGCTAAAACATTTTCAACTATAGCAAAGAAAAATAACATTGCAAGTGATAATAAAATAGTACATTAGGGTACAGTTATGAGCACTCCATACCATCAGCATCGATGTGAAACCGCAAGGACGGAGGAATTCTTTAAGATACCCTCATCAATATTTATCAAATCATCAACATCTTTCTGAAGCAATATTAGCGGCATTTGTGTCCTGAATTGATATCTTCTTTTTGGGTATGAAAACAGTGGTACAATAGGAACAGCAAAAGGGAAGACACTGAACGAGAACACAGCAAAGCATCAATACCATGATACGATAAATCACTTTTTTAAGAATCCAGCCCCAACTGCCAAAAAGGTACCAACGCCAATTCCCACATTCCATTCCTTTGACATTTTCAAGAATGTCTAAAATGTGTTTGGTAATATTCTTTTCCATATTCTTGATCGCGACCACACACTGATCGCCAACTACCGCGCATACACCACCACTCTTAGCTAGAATAAAGTCCACTGCATATCTAGTCTGTTCCGAAAATATCTGCATACTCTCCAACTGAGTGGTAATGTTGTGCAAAGCTGCCACTGTAGCATTTGATAGAATTTGCAGCTTACATCCAAAGTATTCTCTAGCTTTCTCACCCCTGGCCATGGAAGTACCACCCAATGTGAAAATAGAGAAAAGGATGTATCCAAAGGTGATACCATTACTGTAATTATTGACCTCTATATCGGTCACTCCCTCACAGAATACGTTCGTTAGTATCCTTTTAACCCATCTTATTTGAGGCTTGGCATATTTACAGGGCACACCCAAAGGCAATACCATTCCAAGGGCTACATCGTCTTTACCATTATAAACATTGAAATAAGTCCCATTAGACAGGAATCAAAACCCTGGGTGTGCATAAATTGGCCCCTCGTAATCCACTGCATCATACCTGGAGTTCATTCCAAAAGTACTTGGATCCTTTTTATTCACTAATGGGACCATGTGTTTGTACAACTCTATTCCGGAGCAATTTATATACAATTAAGTATACATACTGTTCACTATAGGGCAACAAGCAGGGTAATAACCGGCCTCTCGGGGCACAGTCAGTTCCTTGTAATGCCAACCCACCAATGTTACGTTCTGTTCTTCCATATAAAAATTATCACAATATGTATTTTTATCACAACCTGGATAACCCACTCCCAGTGGCTTTCTATGGAATAGAAATGGCCCGGGATACCAAAATCAAATACTCCTTTCACTTATGTAAACTGAGGTGGCCCAGTATATGTATAAATTATGAGTGACCATGGATATGCAGTCCATAGACTGGTGACAGATTGGGTGGGGTAACAGGCGGTCCCCTCATTGAAGAACCTCTTATGCGTTTCCAAGAATATATTACTCGGGCAGTTTATATTTCGTCTCGGGGAAATGACCTTACCCTTACTGCTTAAAGGTATGCTTTGAGCGTCTTCCAAAACCCATGACACCCCTTACAATATTATTATCATCAGAATCAAAAGAACAACACATATTATTTTACTTTTTCTTGACCACATCATGTTATGTTGTACAGTAACCATTGGCTGCTTCTCCTCAGCAACCTTTCTACCAATGGGATACATAGTGGATTCAAAAGAAGGAAAATGCAAGAAAATATAAAAGTTCCCAGTGTCTTAGAGCCTTACTGGCACAGGCTCCTATTGTCCATCATTAAGTTGGCACTCTTGAGCACCGGCGGTGTAGCTTGCTCTGTCCTAAGCTCTTCTCCTAATCTTTCCTACGTTGATAAACGTGGTATACTTTCACAATATACCTTTTCCCTAACTGATGTTCAAACAACAAAGGCAAAGCAAATACAGAATTTTTCATTTATTTCAATTATTCGTTGGTACTGTTATTCAGTACTACCTATCTTATGCAATCCGTCCCTAATCTTTTTTCTCCTTAGATTTAGTAGCCCTCCGCCAAGGAAGCAAATTGTACCTGGAGGCCCCAGGCACTGTGATCAATGAACAAAAGTTCCTGGATAGCTCATATTTCTGGTAGTACAGCCTCGTTCAAAACATCGCAGTTCTCCTTGTCTGTTTGTGTCCAGGTCAGTTGAGCATCACTAAAGGGGACAAACCTGGGCACTTGCTCACATTAGGTGTTGCCAATATCCTCCTTGACCCACTGGTCATATGGCAACGGCAAAGAAATCCTCTGGCAGTGGGTGGCATGTACCCAGTTTTTTCGACCAGCAACCTTTACAGCCGTCGGTGTCACCAACAGAAGCAGCTCGGGACCCTTCCAGTGGGCCTCCAGACTTTTCTTCCTCTGGAAGTTCCGCACCAACACAAAATCACCAGGGTGAATGTCATGGCCGGGCCCCTCACGTATAGGAGGTAGAGATTCCCGTACTTGGTGAATAGAACGTAAACTTTCTGTTAACTGGCCAAGATAATCAAGCAACACAGGATATTCAATATCGGACTATTTACGAGGACTTGGGACGCCCCATACATTTGCCGGGCTACCAAACACGACCATATAAAGTGACAATCCTGTTCTAGAATGAGCTGTAGTTCTTGTTGTCAGAAGAGCGAACGGTAGAGCATCTGGGCATTTCAACCCCATCGTCTCTTGGATTTTTGCCAATTTCAGTTTGAGAGTACCATTGTACTTCTCAACCAAACCCACTGACTGTGGATGATTGGCAGCATGACATTTCTGTTTAATATGTAAACCTTCACAAATCAATGTAATCACTTTCCCATTAAAATGAGACCTGTTGTCACTCCAGATAATTTGGGGCAAGCCGAATCGACGAAAGTACTCTTTAAGGAGTACCTTCGCAGTTGTAATGGCCTTATTATCTTTAGTGGGGTAAGCCTCAACCCATTTGCTGAATGCACATATGACCACTAAAACATACTTAAGATTGTTGCCAACTTCTCACAGTTGCATCGTTCTAACTTTATATAATCCATTTGGAGGACTTCAATCAGAAAAGTAGGAGGTGCAAAATAAGCAGGTGGTGTCATACAGATCATAGTGTTTCACCAAATGTGCAGCGGTCTTAGAGATGTTATTGTTATGCCATACAGGGGTTAACCATTTACAAATGCCTTTCGCACTGATTTGTGCTGGACCACGGGCCATAGTAACCACAGGAAGTACATATGTATCGGGCAACATCCATTTCTTTTATCCAGATTTATCAATCCAACATCCTTCCTCATTTAACTGTGCTGTACTTTCCTGCCATTTCGCTAATTCCTCTATGGTGACCCTTGCTTTGTATCTCCTTTACACTCTCAACTGTATTTTCAAACATAGCAACCTCAGGAACCCACTTAGCTGGACCTGCATCAAACATTCTTTTCATTTTACTTCGGGCCGTTTCCTTGGCTACCTGATCCGCAAATGCATTTCCTCTACCCACGTTATCAGTAACCTTCCTATGGGCGCTGCATTTTATTATTGCCAATTTCTTGGGGAGTGTTAAAGGAGACAAAAGCAGCAATATAAGATGCCCATGTTGGATTTTAGTACCATGAGAGGTAAGAAACCTATGCGCGACCCCAAATGCGTACTTGCTGTCTGTATAGACATTGACAACCAGCCCTTCACTCAATTCACAAGCTCGAATAAGGGCAGCAAGCTCAGCAGCTTGAGCAGACTGATAAGGTGCTCATGATGTTTCCACCACCGTGCTCAAAGTAGTAATAGCATAGGCTGCAGTAGTTGTGCCGTCTGGTAATTTAAAACAGGAGCCATTGACATATAGTTCCCCTTGAGTGTCAGATAGGAGAACATCAGTCAGGTCTACCCGTCCTTTCGTCTCTTCTTCCGTCGGAAAATACAGTAATGTTTGTCAACTGCAACATTCTCAGAAGGGAGGGGTAGGAACGTGGCTGGATTCAGAGTGGCACATCTTTTGATTGTAATATGTTTAGCAAACAATGTCAATTCATAGCCAGTAAGACGTGCACTGGTGAGGTGCTGCGTTTTTGTCTTACTCAAAAGCGTATTCACAGCATGGGGTAACATAACTGTGAGGTCTGTATCAAGTACGAGTCCAGCCGATTGTCTAATTGAAGTGGCCAGAACCGCGACCGCTCTCAGACCTGCCTCCCATTCGGGACTTAGCATAACGAGGTACACAAAACAGGTGCTGGGAGTTGGATTTTAGAGTGCGTTTATGTTGATATGGGCAAAGCCTATGTCTGAGATATCTAGGTCCTTTATCATGCAGGGCACGAAAGGCCAGTGTCAGGGACTTGAACCCTATCCGGGAGCCAATCGAGTTGCCTGATATGAGGGGAGATATGATGACAAAATGGGATCCGTCGGACTAATCTCGCTGCCGCATTTTGTACCATCTGTAGATCAAATAAGAAGGTAGCCCTAGGTACAAACTGTTCGCATAGTCTAGCTGAGAGGTCACAGTAGCATGGACTATGATCCTGCGGCTTTCCTCCGGTAATAAGTGCAGGAATTACCTTAGGCTTCTTAGCTTCCCGAAGCAGGACGAGGAAATGTGTCGGACTTGGGTTGCAAAAGATAGGTCTGAATCCCATTTGAGGCCCAGATTCTTGGCTGTTTTTCTGGAGACAGTGGTGAGTCCAATTCTGGCCACCATAACCCTGCGGATGGAGGGGAGGCCTGACTGAAGAACATTACCTCCGTCTTGTCTGCATTTAGTTTCAGGCTGTTGTTGGTCCAGCATGCTATGTCCTTTAGACACCCCTTAAATCTGGCAAACGAGTACACAGAGTGGTCTTTGAATGAAAAGACCGGCTGGGTGTCATCTGCGTAGGAGACTGCTTTCACTTCCCAGGTAGCAATGAGAGTGAAAAGTGGCACCAAGTAGGTGTTAAAAGCAGAGGGCTTAGGGCAGAGCCTTGAGGTATGCCACACCACAGTTGCTTCAGTTCGGATTGATGCGGTTGGATAAAGACTCTTTGAGAGTGGTCTGTGATATCGGACTGGAGCATGGAGAGAACTGCCCTCTCCAAACCCAGCTGTTAGTCTGTCCAATGAAATTGGGTGCACGACCGTGTTGAACGCAGCTGATAAATCTAGAAGGACCAGCATCGCCGATGCTACTGCATCTACAGTCATTCTCACAGATTCTGCCCCCTCCACCAATGCAGTCTGAGTACTGTATCCTGACCGGAATCCCAACTGTGTGTCTTGCAAGATGTCATGTGGATCAATGAAATTGGTGAGTTGACGTTGTGCCAGTTTTTCCAACATTTTTGCAGGTGCTGGCAATAATGAAATCGGGCGGTAATTACTAAGCTCCAAAGGATCAGCATTCGGTTTTTTCAGAAGGGGTAGTAAGAATGCATGTTTTCAAACATCTGGAAAGGTGCCAGAAGATAGTGAAGTGTTCCAAATGTGTTTTAGTACTGGGTTGATCAAGTGAGCCAGAGACCTAAAAAGCTTGGGTGGGCAAGGGTCCAAGGAGGAACCAAACTTGCATCTTAGGATTTCGGTCAGTGATTCCTGCAAGGTTATAGGATAAAACTCTGTGAAGGTGCCAATGGAATTAGTAATTCCGGATGGCTGTGAATCCACCGACGCCTCTCCAACTGTGAATGAGACATGGCCTTTCTGAATTTTCTCCTCAGAGAAGTTGGATAAGTTGGAGCACAAGTAAGGAGAGGGCAGAATCTTTCCCTCAATTGCAGATGGACTGGTAAAGGATCTGACAATCCAGGAAATGTCCTTACCAGAGTTCTCCACACTCTTGATACGGTTAACAAAGTATTCCCTTCTGGCCACCACCATCAATTTACAGAGCTTCTTCAAGGCTTCCTTATTGGCTTGCTTGGCAGCTGGGCTATAGTCTTTTCTCCACTGCCGCTCCAGCCTTCTACACCTACTCTGTTCTGCTCTCAGGTCTTTCGAGAACCAGAGGGCAGAAGGAGACTCTCTCGGGGACCTAACAGATCTTAGTGGTGCAGCTGTGTCAAGGTTCGGAGGAGATCCATAACTTGACAGCGTAATCACTGGGATTGCTAGTCAACAGTGGTCTCCTATCTAGAAGTACTGGGCCCAAGCTGTCTGCCGTAGCCTTTTTCTAGATTTTTCTTAGCACCGTGCGTTTGCCGCTCGGGTGTGCTTTCTCCAGAGTGAAAGAAAAGGGGACCAAGAAGTAGTCCGTCCAGACCATACATCGAGGGGCCTCAATTTTTATTGTTTGGATGTTGAAGAAAATTGGGTCCAGAGTATGACCTGCTCTATGCGTAGGGGTATTTACGTGTTGTGTGAGGTTAGCTCTATTGAGAGACATTACTAGCTGAGAGGCCTGGGGGCGAATGGGGTCGTCTACATGGAGATTGGATTCGCCTAAAGCTGTAAAATTGGCGTATTGCAGTGCAATAAGATGACATCGTTTGGGGGTAAGGTTCTTTGAGCAATCAGGCCATCTATAAATTAGTTGCCCCGCAAAGGAGAGAGATGGAGAGATCTTTATACAGAGGTTTAGGCCCTCCATGCTGCCCAGGCTGTTCAATTCCATTGTGGAAATCTCCCAAGTTTCCTTCAGAATAATAGCACCCCACCCTCTCTTCTATCACGCTCCTATTGCCGCTGATTATTCGGAAGCCAGGAGGGATAGCAAGGGTCAAGGCCGTCAAAGAATCCTCCTTTAACAATGTTTCAGTTAGAAAGATCATATCCCAGGTGTTATCCATCAGAGGAAGCCAAATATCATCAGCATGTTTGGGGAGCGATCTACAATTAATCAAGCAGGCTCTTACCCCACCATTTGATACCCTCTGAGATTCGGGGATCCTTCGCCTGCCCCGGTCGCCCTACCTGGTGCCCCCAAAGTGAAGTTGCATTCCTTACAGTGGTAAGGGGGGCCAGAATTATCCAAGTTCATGCATTGGGTTCCTGAGCACCGTTTTTTTGTCAAGGCCAGGAGGGTGTTTCACGACCAGGTGATGCATTTGCCTCCGCCAATTTGAGTAGCGTGGCTGGCGCTGGCCGGGATCAGGACGCAGACCAGCGCAGACGGGCTTGCCTTTGGTACGCCAGTGGCGCATGTCTGCGTAGCAGAGTGCATTAAATAGGCACCCGGGAGCAGTCCGCAAAAGCTGGACTGCTCACCTTCCAAAAAGGCACCTGAAAATGTCCCATCAGAGCGGAGAAAACCACAATAGCAGCAAAGTTAAAATAGTTAAGACGGTATTGGAACAGATTCAGGTTCCCCCCCTTACAACGGAGAGTCAGCTCACCCTGCAACACCCAGCAGTGAGCCTCTCCGTAAACTCAGTTCCCAGAACCTAGTGGTCAGATCACGCTAATTTGGCCAACTGTAAGTCACAGTCTGCAGCCGCTGTGCATCCGCGTAGCAGAGTGCATTAAATAGGCACCCGGGAGCAGTCCACAAAAGCTGGACTGCTCACCTTCCAAGATGGCGCCTGAAAATGTCCCAGCCGAACGGAGTAAAGATGGCGCTCCACTCGGTGTAATAGTGTGCAAATGGGCAATTACCAGCAAATAGCAGCAAAGTAGATAGGACGGTATTGGAACAGATTTAGCTTCCCCCTTACAACGGAGAGTCCGCTCACCCTGCAACACGCAACAGTGAGCCTCCCCGTAAACTCAGTTCTCAGAACCTAGAGGTCAGATCACGCTAATTTAGCCAACTGTAGGCCTGATCAGTCTGCAGCTGGTACCAGCACTCCTATACGCGGACGACGCAGTTTTATTAGCATGAACGGGAGTTGGGCTCCAAAGACTTTTGGATCAATTCGGGGCGTTCATGGGCCAGCTAGACTTAAAAATTAACGCTAAAAAATCACATACGATGGTGGTAGGCAAATGTAGAGGCAGGAAAAAATCCAAGACCTTTTTTTGCGAAGGGGAGCTGGTCTCTAGAGTCACGGTCTTCCCTTATCTGGGCGTCCTCTTTGACGATAAGGGATCCTGGGGCCCCCAGATTAAGGCGAAGAGCGTGTCCATGGCTCGCTCTTCTTCAGCACTCATGGGCTTCTCAAGGAGATTAGGGTCTCGGCCCATGGAGGCCCTTCTGAAAATCTATAACACTAAGTGCCTATCAATCGCCTCTTATGGTGCATCCTTGTGGGGCTATGCTCATGTGGACAGGATCCAAAGAGTGGAGAATGGTTTTATTAGACAACTTCTCTCCCTCCCTAAATCCTCCCCAACCTTTGCCTTACACTCGGAGGTGGGCTTGGATCATCTTACGGATAGGTTGAAACTGGCCCCCTTGATTCTTTGGTTAAAAACCTGGCTCAATCCAGAGTTAACACTAAACCATGTCATTCTGTCTGACGTCAGGGGTCTGGACCGAGCCCACAAAATTCCATGGATGTCCTACCTGGAAATAACTTTTTATCAACTAGGCCGTATAGACCATTTTAAATCGCCAGCTTCTATCAAAAAGGAGGACGTGAAATGGATCAAAATTAAATTCATGGAGAGGGCCAGACTGGAGCGGGAGGTAAAGGAAGTGGAGAAACCGGCGGTTAGGGCACATTTTATGTTAACCTCTTCCCCCTCTTTGGAGCCTTACCTTAAAATTGTCACTAAACCTTTACATAGGTTTTTGTTGACTAAATTTAGGTTTAATTTGATTCACCAGATCCTAGGTAGTCACCCCTCCTGGATAAAACCTGAATTAGGCCCCCCCTGTAGCTGCGATAAATTCTCGCAACAAGACACTTTACATTTTATCATGTTTTGTGAGATTTTCAGGGATATAAGGAAAAGTTACCTGGTTCCATTATTGAAAGAGGCTGGCTTCATACAGGTTAGGCCCGCTCTGGTCTACCTCCAGCACCTGGGGTCTACTCGTATCATTTTTTGCGTGGCTAGCTTTTTAGTGGCAGCTCTCAGGATTAAAAAGCAAATTCCCCTCAACGATATTAATGAAACATGTGAGGTTTTAAACAATTTTTAAACAATCAAATAATTCGCCAAGAACTTTTAAGGTTGTCCCGTTTTTATGTAAAATTGTTATTGAGTGTTATATGTGTATTTTGTGATTGTAAATTTGTACTGTTGTTTTTTAATGTCTTTTATGAGTCTAACGATTCGAATAAAGAGTATTTGACTGACTGACTGACAGTCTGCAGCTGCTTGATCGGCTCACACCCTTCACTCAATCATCCTTCTTACTGAGTTTTTCCTACCACTTCATTGTCAAGTGCAACAGTGTGTTCTCTTGGACTACTCTCTGACCTCTCGCTTTCTCTGGCACAGCATTCATAAACAAATGTTTGAGGCACGTGTGCTGTAAATACACGTGTTGTGCATAAGTCCGTCATCTAGTGTTGGACTTGGATGATTACAAGTTGTTTGTTCTAAGAAGCTTCTTTGATTCATGAGATTGTGTGACTCCACCTGTTGGTAATACGGCGCATGGGCATTGACTCCAATGTTAGATAGTTTTTTTCTGGCAACTGGTTTTGATGTAATCTCTTGCGCTCCGGTTCCAGATCCTTTTCAGGCTCCCTTCGGTATGTCAGTAGATCCATCTAATCGATGGTATTGTCTTGATCGCATAGTTACACTTGGGTTCCAAGCAAATAACAATTTGTGCGGTTTTGTTTTTCGGCTCGCCTCCACGGGCTACGCACGGCTGGGCCTCTTCAATGGATTTTATCAGACAATGTGCAGCTAAGGGAAAACTTGGTTCCGTTTCTGTCCGAAGTGCCATTCCAAGTACCCACACACCGACCAACATTCCGTTTGCAACCTATGCTTCTCGCCCGATCATATACAGGACACCTGTGAGGCCTGCAAATCATTCCTCTCCAAAAAGACATTTCGGTTGACCGGAGGAGGAAGAAGTGACATCGGCAGCCCAAGAGGAATCCTCATTCATCCACGATTTTGGTTCGGACATGGAACAAGATTCAGCCAGTCTTGAGTCTGCTCAAAAACAGTGAACCATGAATAAAACTGCCCCTTATTCGAAGACCAAACAAAAAATCGGTTTTGTCCCATCAGAAAAAAACGGTTCATGGTCCACCACTGCAAAAAAGCCAAGGCACACAGACAACAGACTCGGAAGCCCTGCCCTCTGGCTCTGCACCAAAATTTCGGGTTACAGCAGGGACCTCCTCCTCCTCAAAGTCTGATTCAGCTGTACCGCAATGTACATCCACTTTGGTTCCGATAGACGAGTGCCACGGTGCTTCGGGTCCGAGCACACCGGCACCAAAACATTCTTCGGCTCCGAAATGTAACACCTTCGGATCGGAAACTCCACCTGAACCAGTCCTCAATGTTATGCAGGAAAGGCTCAATCCGAGGCAAAAAAACTTTGCAGATTCAACCAGGAACTAAAAGAATAGTTCTAGTCTGCAAAGCCACAATCTTCTAAAAGACAGCTGGCTTTCAAAGAGCCTATAGACATTCCTATACAGCCCCTCAAAAAGGACATTGCTACTAGCCCTTTACACATTCTCAAACCTACCTCACCAAACCCACCAACACCACCCCCAGCATCCACCTGATTTACCACAAGAATCTAAAGCAGGCAACATGCCCCCTCAATCACCCATCATAGATGATGATCACAACATACCAGAAGACACAGATTTATGATATAGAGCCATCGGACTTTTATCCCACACGCCCATCTCCACCAGATGACGCTTCTGCCTATCAAGACCTAATAGTCAGAGCTGCAGCATTTCATCATATGCCCTAACATAAAGACCCTATAGAGGATGACTTTCTTTTTGAAACACTAGTTACTGCTCAAAGGGGTCATCTCAAAAAACCAAAGAGGGGAAGTGAAGAGGTAGTGCTCCAAGAGCACAAGAGGTGGATACGTCCTCCTCTAGTCAGTATATGTTAAACAAATGGATCCACCATTGTAGAGATGGGGAGAAAAAAAAAGTTGGAAAAAGAATAAGGGAATTAATAGTCCTTCCAGAAATAGTGTGTCTCCTATGTTCAAGGAAAGCACACAGCTTTGTTAAAATACCCCTCAACCACCAAAAGGACCCTTTGTGGCATGCTTCTTCATTGGGGTCTTTCCGCCCCCCTGCGGGACGGGGCGTGCTACAACTTGCGACTATGCCGGAGAACTGATTTTAAACAATACTATGTGTAGTGTAGGAGCGAGAGAAAGGGTTGGAAGCGATTTAAGTGAAGGTGATGGATAATTTATAAAATACCTGGCTCTGTGGAAAAGTAGACTTTAATGTTCCTTTAAGCTGGTATTGTTAAAAGTGGGAAATGTAGAGGAGATACTATGCTTTAATGGGCAGTACTTCCTGTGCCGACATGTTTCGAAACCCTCCCCTGGCTCCTCAACAGGACTTAGGCAGATCCCTTCAACACTCTCTAAATATTAGTGATAGAAGATCAAATTCTATATAAATAAACTCTAATTAGTGCCTATTATATTAAACATGCAGTTTGATACTGTACCCTACTAGGTATTGTTTTCTTGTTATGGGTATTCTTTATGCCCATCAATTGCCCCATGAGCCTGTAGAACGGGAGGAGAGGAGCACATGTAGTCAAACAGTCGTCAAGGTTACTCTCTCTCCTGGATACTACCTCACCACGGCTCCGTGGAACT
Source organism: Triturus cristatus (assembly GCF_964204655.1). Classification (NCBI taxonomy): domain Eukaryota; kingdom Metazoa; phylum Chordata; class Amphibia; order Caudata; family Salamandridae; genus Triturus; species Triturus cristatus. The sequence continues at coordinate 170,192,654 of NC_140580.1, read as the reverse complement.
TTAACAAAGCTGTGTGCTTTCCTTGAACACAGGCGACACACTATTACTGGAAAGACTATTAATTCCCCTATTCTTTTTCCAACTTTTCTTTTTCCCCATCGCTATAAGGGTGGATTCCTTAGTATAACATATGCTCAAAGGGGTCACAATATTTACCACTCCTTAAGGGAATGCTGCGTCATGCAGATGACTTTTTTAAAGTCCCTGTAAAGTCACGAATAATAACACCACGAATTAGTAAAAAAATATAAAGCTGCCCCATCGGATCTATACATTAGAGGACGATTAACCCCAGACTCCCTAGTAGTGGCTAATGCATGGAAAAGGGCACACTCCGAAAGAACTGGTGACACATCTCATACAGAAAAGGAGTCAAAATGTATTGACACCTCCGGAAAAAGGATAGCAGCACAGTCTGCTAATCATTGGCATATTGCCAACAGCCAAGCTCTTTTAGCTTGTTACACAGTGCTCATTGGGGTGAAATGGAGGGGCTCCTCTAACATCTCCCCGAAGAACACAGGAAAAGAGTTTGCAATATCGTAAATGAGGGCAAGTTACTCGCCAATAACTCCACAAAATGCGTACTAGACTCCGGACACTGCTGCTAGAGGTATAAACACCAGGCTTCTTTTGCGTTGACATTCTTGGCTCCGTATCTCCGGATTTAAACCTGAGGTGCAGCAGGCAATTCTTAATCTCTCTTTTGACAAGCAGCAACTCTTTGGCACTCCGGTATACACAGCCCTTGAAAATAATTAAAAAGGACATTGATGTTGCAAAATCAATGGGAGTTCTACCAACTCTCACCTACTGTGGGTCCTTTCATCAGCCCAGTTTCAAACGGGGTGCTAGGTCTGCCTCCACAGACGCCACAGGGTCCTATTAAAAATCAAGGACAATCATCCACCGCTAAAAACCTTTACAGGGGCGTATACAGAGGAAACCACTTTGAAGTCCAGGTATTTCCTCGAATGCGTCCTTCAAATACAAACACCAAACAATGACTTCCTCACCGTCCCTCCCCCCTACCATTTAACACCTGTCTGGGACTTCTTGAAATATTTTTCTAGCATGTGAATCTATCACAATAGACCAATGGGTGTTAGACATTATCCAACATGTTTATTGTCTGGAGCTTATCACAGCTCCTTCAAATAGTCCACCTCGCACACACAAACTATCCATACAACATCAATCCCTCCTCAAAGAGTAAAAATCCGCTCTTTTGCTCAAAGGAGCTATATAACCAGTCCCACAACAAGAAACTAAATAAAGAAACAACACCAGATTGCCCTAGTCCAGTGGTGCAAAAGGGCTTTTAGTGTTCCGTAGTGAACTGCTCCTCCTTAAAATCCTTGAGCGTGAGCCTCACCATACCACAGGGTACCTCCACCTTAGTGCACACTGCAGCATCAGACCCCTGGGTACTTGCCTTGGGCCACGGCTCAGGGTTTGAGTCATGGTAGTCAGGATCTTAGCTACGCTCTCCTGTGCCCCTGGGGCCTACTTTCCTGCTCCTCAGTCCCATGCTCATTGCGTCTCTGTTCCTCCCACCTCGGCGGTCTTCTCGCTGGTTGAGTCGTCCAAGCTTCCTCTGTCCAGACAGAAGTGGCAAATGTTACTTGCATTATCCACAAGTACTTTGGAGTGAGTTCCTGTCATCCGTGTGTTGGAGAACAACACTACAGCATACCTCTAGAGCAGGAGTCTCCAGCTAATAGTTTGTGAGCTACTGGTATCTCTCCAGCTACCTGTGAGTAGCTTTACTATGTGCAGTCCAGCCTAGTACTATAGAAGCTTTAACTTGGTTGAAATATTATATGCATATCACAAATAAAAGACATGCATTTGAGACCAAAATCTGTATATTTTCATAACTCGTAGGCTGGTGTTGGGAGAAAATGGTTAAATTTCCAAAATATATTTAAAGCTGTTATTTGAGATGGAGAGACTTATTACTCGCATTATCACCTTGTTGACAGAGGGATTGGTGGTAACCTTGCCTAATGCCCTGATGTGTTCACTGCCATTAGTCTTGAATAAGAGTGGTCACTGTTTCATCACTAATATTAGATGAGTCTCATTGAACAGACGTAGCTCTCATTACAGAAAAGGTTGGAAATCTCTGCACTAGAGGTTCCAAGTCATTGTTGTGAAGGGATTTTCCCTGGGAGGTCCACTTATGCACTAAACAATTCCTCCTCACACTGCCATTAAGACTTGAATGTGGGAAAATCGCTGGATAATCTATTGATGTATGTCGGTATTGAGAGAAATTTCTGTATTCGAAAACCTTGCAGGTGATAATTTCAAGATTTCAGTGAAATTAGGTTGTATCTAAAACCAGGTGGAGGGGAGGAATTCCAGAATATCAGTGTAAAATCTTTTTGTATAGTCCGTCTTACTTTTTCGCTGCTGCTGGTGTTTCGACTCTGCAAGTGCACTGAGGTCTGCTGATCAGACCTCAGTGCCAGTGCCCTAACCCTAAAGTTTATGTTGAATCAGCTGTAACCCACTGGAGATGGCTAACCTACCTGTCAGTCCCTAGTATATGGTACCCTGATACTAAGGGCGTGTACGTTAGCGGGGTACCCCAGTGCTTTCAGCACTGGTTGTGCCACCCTGGAGGGTCCCCCAAGTATAACCAGTCCCCCAAGTCTTCCGCTGCAGACTGACAGGGCAGTTGTGCACTGCTGCTCTAACTTTGACATTTAAAGCAATAGCAAACCAACTACTTTACCTGTGCATCAATGCAAATCACCCCTTGGGCAGAACTACCGAGTCCTAAGGCAGGGTTCAACGTATGATGCGAGAAGGACATGTAGTTTATCCAGTATTGGGGTATCTTTCATAGATTCACATGCCTGAATCATTCCCTGTCGTCAAGATGGGAGTCCCACGGTAAAATATTCAAGCAGTGCTATAAAAGCTTCATAGGCTATAATGGCCTTAGGCCATGTAAATAGTAGCATATCTATGTCCTTTTTTAAAAAGAACCTAATGTTGGAACCCAGCCAATCAGCTGCCAGCACCCTCTAGAACAGTGTCAGCAGAGGCAGGTTCTCTTCAGATTTTCACTGCACGTCGTGTGGAAGGGAGTCTCCCTGAGTGCTACTTAGTTTTCTACAACTTTCACAAATCTTGGCATCATGTGAGACAAAAAAGGCCTTTTCCTCCCATGTAAAACCTGTGGTAAGAAAAGAGTCTATGTGGATGATCTACATAAGGAGTGTATTTACTGCCTTTATCCAAGGCATGAGGTGAGAGAATGCAAGATCTGCTGCACCTTTTTAATTAAAACCCTCAAGGACAGAGAGGGAAGGTTGTCATTGTGGCTTCAGACCACTAAACACCAGTCGCCTTCGTCAGATGAGGAAGGTGAGAGAGCCTCTACATCCCATAAGAGGTCCAGGTCCAGGTCCAGATCTAAGGACAGTTCCTAAGGCGAAGGTAGGAAACCTCATAAGTCTTCCCAGGACTCCCAAGGCTTCTAAAAAAGAGAAGAGAGCTAAACACTCCTCTGAAATGGCGTTGTCTATACCTTCTACGCCTTCCAGGAAGGAAAGCTCGTCCTAGAGCCTCCCCTTCAGATCCTGTGGGGCGGACATCTCTCAAAAATTTGTCGACGATGCTCCATCACTCGCGAAGATCACGACGATGACTTACTGCTCTTCCATTGACGATGACACTGTCGATGATGTTACCGTCGACGGCACCGTCGTCGTTGACGATGAAATTCTCAGGTTACCAGAGTGACCAAGAGCTCGTCCTAGAGCCTCCTCTTCAGATCCTGTGGGGCGGACATCTCTCAAAAAATCGTCGACGATGCTCCATCACTCGTCGACGACAGTGAGTGTTACATCGATGGCTACAAAGAGGACCCCATCATCGTCGAAGACCGTCGATGCTCCCTCATTGACAAAGTTACCGTTCGCGAAGATCACGACGATGACTGACTGCTCCTCCATTGACGACGACACTGTCGATGATGTTACCGTCGACATCACCGTCGTCGTCGACGATGAAATTCTCAGGTTACCAGAGTGACCACTGCCAGCCATGCAAGAACCTAGTAAAATTTTGCCCTTACGGCCTTACTCCTGGGCTATGTAGAAGACGACAAAGAGGATGATGATGATTATGGTCTTTATGGTGTCGCCCACAGCCTATCTGAGCCTCACGTGAAGGGTCAGGATAAGGAAGATGAAGTCTACCATGATAAGTCGCAGTACTACCAATAGGGGCATATGGCTCCACTTCACCGTTACCATTCATAGGGTTTTCAGACAGTGCCGCGCCCCAGGCACATGGCCCATCTGCCACTATCACTGATACAAGATCTACAGGCTGTGTTGGCGGATTACCGGCAGAGGTTCTCACCAGTCAGACAGACCGATAACTCATATAGATCCTTCAGGCACATCAGCCGCTCAACTGGCAAGCACACCTGTGAGTGTTCCTGACCCCTGACCAACAGACCCTGGTGCTCCAGATGCTTCCTCTTTGGACGAGGATAGAGAGAAAGGGGAGCTGCCGGATCCAATCTCTGCTCCTGATCCGTGAGATGATTATGTTCTTCCAACTCTCTCTCCTCCTCCGCATCTCCCATCAGAATCTCTTCCGGAGGATATTGGAGGGTATCATAATCTAATGCAGAGTGCAGCCAACCGGTTTCATCTGCCTATTACGGTCAAACATACCGAAGGTTTTTTATATTACTTTAAGGAAGACACAGGGGAAAATGGTACGCTCCATCCCAATTTATAGATTACTTTTGGCAGGAAGGCATCAAGTTAATGAAGACACCAGCATCCATACCTCCGGTGCTACCAAGTATTGAGAAGCACGATAGGGCGCAAGATGATTCTCTGTCTTGCCTCATTGGACACCCCAAGCCGGACTCAGTAATTTCTCAAGCAGCACAAAGACGTTCTAAAAATTCTGCTACTCCGATTACCACTCCTCCTGATAAGGATGGACATTTTAGGGAAACGTTTCTCTTCTATGGCAGCAGTTACAATTAGGGCAGCGAATGCGTTGGCCATTATCGACCGCTACGACCGCCAAATGTGGTCAGACATGGCAGGTTTAATATACCTTATACCTGAAGACGAGAGACAAGAGGCATGAAAAATACTAGTGGAAGGGGAGCGTGCAGTCTCTGAAACCATTGACTGTGCTCTTGATCTGGCCAATACTGGCTATAGACAACTGGCGGGAGCTGCTGTGCTCGGATGGCTGAGAGCAACCACCTTTAGGCATGAGGTGCGGAGGAAAGTTTTGAAGATTGCTATCGACTGTGAGTCCCTGTTTGTAAATCACATTGATGAGGCACTGCTGGTGATTAAGAATGACCAGGACATTGCAAAGTCGTTGGGCACATTGCAATATAGAAAGGTGCCCTTCAAGGATTTGCCCCTTACAAGGGAGGTTACCAGAGAACTCCACAGTATCTGCCATACCAGTCACAATACTGACAATCCTACAATCCTCCATCTTACCGTCTGTCATCTACAGCTGGTTTCTCTTGCCAGGGAAGCTTCAAACGAATCCCTCAACAAGGTTGTGACTCAAGATCACTCCAGGATACCTGCTCCCCTCCCCTCGCCTCCCAACCTGTGGGTAAGAAGATTTCCAGCTATGTCTACCAGATGCACGAAATAAAAATGATCTCTGGGTGCTGGACCTTGTCACCAATTGTCACACTCTGGAATACATTCAGCGCCCACCAACTACTCCACCTGAGGGTCGTCTTCCCCCTGCCCCTCGTCTTCACTTATCACGCAAAGAGGCTTCGGTCATGCTCGCCAAAGGAGCGATAGAGGAAGTCCCGATGTTCCAAAAGGGAAACAGACGTTCTGAATGGTAACGCTTTCTGATATCCTAGGCCACTTAAACGAAGGAGACCTCATGACCTTGCTCGACATCGAAGACGCATATTTTCATATCCAGATTCATCCAAAACATCAGAAATTCTTAAGATTCACGGTGGCTGGTGCCCACTACCAATACAAAGTACTTCCGTTTAGTCTCAAATCCGCGGCAAGTATCTTCACCAAGTGCCTGCCGCCCGTAGCAACAGCCCTGAGATCTCATGGGCTCCAAGTATTCCCATATCTCTGACTGGCTGCTGAAAGCATCAACAGCACTGAAGGCCAGTCAAGCTACAAGCACCTGCCTTCACATGTTCAAGACTTTGGGACTCACTGTAAACAAAGAGAAATCTTCGTTCCATCCAAGTCCAGTCATATCTTTCATGGGAGCGTCTATAGATACCATTCAATTGAAAGCCTTCCAATCTCACAAAAGACAGATACGTTTGCAAAGACTTTCGAAGAGCATATCAAGAAAAAGGTCCAGTTTCTGTGCGAATGTACAAGTCGCTCCTGGGGATGTGTTTTTCAGCAATTGATCTGGTGCCACTAGCCAGACTGAGAATGAGACCTCTTCAAGAGGAGCTACAAAAATGATGGCAACAGGCTTCGGGATCCTTCGAGGATGTAATACAGATTACAACGTGAATGGTAGAGGCACTGCAATGGTGATTTCATGCACCGAATCTTGAAAAAGGCCTTCCTTTCCTCCAAACTATCCCAGACTTACTACTGACAACGGACGCCTCAAGGGACGGCTGGGGAGGTCACATGCAAGAGTTACAGATTCAGGGCAAATGGTCCTCTGTGCAGAAACATCAGCATCTGAACAGGCTAGAGCTCAAAGCCAAATTGCTCTCTCTTCAGGCTTTCTTCTCTCTTCTTTCTAGGATAGCAGGCTCCTCCGTGTTGGTTCATACAGACAATACGACCAGCATGCATTACGTCAGCAAACAAGGAGGAACCAAATCCATTACACTATCTCAGGAAGCACACGAGCTATGGGATTTGACGACAAAACATGGGATCTCACTAAAGGCCGAGCATGTCAGAGGACTGCACAATACTCTGGTAGACATGTTAAGCAGAACACAGACCAGTTGTCACGAGTGGGATCTGGAGCAGTCCCAACTCGACAAGGTGTTTCAAAGGTGGGGAAAACCAGCGTCTGACCTCCTCGCAATGACGAAGAACGCCAAATGCCAGTATTATGCCAGCAGATTCCCTCTACCAGGGTCGAGGGGTAATACCCTTTTTAATGCGATGGTCTGTGATATATGCCTATGCTTCCCCCCCCCCACTCTTTCCCCCCCCCCCTCCTCTCGTTAATTCCCAGGGTATTGACCAAAATGAAGAGAGAAGGCTGTCGTCTGGTCCTGATAGTGCCACGATGGCCCAGGTAGTACTGGTTCCCGGAACTACTCTTGCTGTCGAAGTCGAAGACCATACGCCTGGAGCCATTCCCATCTCAGCTGACGAGAGAGAAGGGCCATATAAATCATCCAGACCCGCAATCTCTTCCTTTGCACGCATGGCTCCAGGGTTCCTAGAATTCAGGGACTTTGATATCTCACAAGAGTGCAGGGAAGTTATTGCTAAATCCAGAGCGGATAGCACTATCAAGACATACTGCCTAAAATGGTAGCGATTCTGTTTCTCGTGCCAACTAAACAACCTTCACCCGCTTCATGCGCCTCATGAGCAGATTTTGCCATAGCTCCTCTCTTTGGCGAAGTCAGGACTCACTTTCTCTTCAGTGAAGGTTCACCTGGTTGCTATTTCCTGTTATAGGAAGTCTCCTCAAGTTCCTTCTCTCTGTACCTCTTTTCTTATAAAACAATTCATGAGAGGCCTCTTCCATGCATTTTCCCCAGTGTGTTTGCCTCCTCCTGAATGGAAGCTTAACTTAGTCCTTGCACAGTTAATGAGGCAGCCGTTTGAACCAATTCACAAAGCAGAGCTCAAGTTTCTCACCTAGAAGGTGGCCCTCCTTCTGGCTCTCACTTCTGCAGGGAGGGTTAACGAGATTCAAGCTTTTACATTTCACTGATAACTATGTAGCTCTGGGGAAGTACCCGACCTTTATCCCAAAAGTCTCGACACCGGTCCACCTCAACGAACCAGTGATACTTCAATCCTTTTTTCCAAACCCATCTAGTCAAGTAGAACTGGCTTTACACATGTTGGATTTCAAGAGGTGTTTAAAATTCTACGTGCATAAAACAAATGACATAAAGACGGATCAGCTGCTGGTGGCCTACGGACAAAGCAGAAAATTGACAGCAGTAACTAAGGCCACGGTTGCCAGGTGGGTCTCTTCTGCGATCCAGTTCTTCCATGATAAGGCTAAAAAGCCTTTAACAACAAGAACTAAAGCACACTCCATCAGGGCAGTTTCTACGTCAGCAGCTCTGTTCACTGGAGTAACATTGGAAAAGATTTGTCATGCTGAGACGTGGAAAATGGTCCACACCTTTACGCAGCATTACTGTCTCCAATCTAAGCAATGTGAAGATGCAGCTGTGGACCAAGGGTACTGTGTCGTCTCTTCAATTAAGGTCAGCCTCTTTGTTTATAAAAGAGGAATTCTATATCTATCTAAAATATATAATTTACTTTCTTTCTGTTGCCTATGTAGATGTTTTGTATAACTCTGGAACTTTAAACAGTATCTTAATTGTTCTTTTTTTTTTTTTTATTCTACGAAAGACTTCATTGGATACATCTTAAATATTATAGTACGTTAAGGATGCATGTTTTATTTATAGGAATTTTCTTTTTGGCAGCTGTCCAGAGTTTGTAATAGTATATACATGGTTACAAATTTCACTTTTCTATTTCGGTATCTTGAGGGGTTATGATTTACATGTCTCCCTCCTTCCTCTAACTACAGTACAAATTTGGGTACTGCTTGCTATTCTGATTCAGGCATGTGAATCTATGAAAGATACCCCAATACTGGATAAGAAAAAAAGTTACTTACCTGTAACTGCGGTTATGCTGTATTGGTATCTTTCATAGATTCACATGCAACCCACCCTCATCGCCGTAGAGGAAGTTCTCTTTAAGTTTTGGGATTCTTACTTCCCACTTTTGCTTAGAAAATCTGAAGAGAACCTGCCACTGCTGATACTGTCCTAGAGAGTGCTGGCAGCTGATTGGCTGGGTTCCAACATTAGGTCCTTTTTTAAAAAGGACATAGATATGCTACTATTTACATGGCCTAGGGCCATTATAGCCTATGAAGCTTTTAAAGTACTGCTTGAATATTTTACAGTGGGATTCCCATCTCGACGACAGGGAATGATTCAGGCATGTGAATCTATGAAAGATATCAATACTGGATAACCGCAGTTACAGGTAAGTAACTTATTTTCCTAGATGTCCTGACAGTAAACACACAAAAACAGTTTTCCTGCGTAAAAAGGCTTGGTAGCCCAATAGGCATCTACAGGATTACACGCTGATTCCTCAGCTGTGCTAACTCCAGGACAGCGCGACCAAAATCGGCACTCCAAGGTATCCCAACAATTCATTGCATTAAGCCCGACTTGTATCTCAAGTCGAAATTAATGTAATGTGTTGCGGTGTGCAGATTTTACAAAGCTACCACTTTGTTGCCTTTAAAACTCCTGTGCTTTCCTGGACACACATGGAGCCTGTTCCACCAGACAACTTTCTACCCTCCTGAAGAGACATGCCAACGACTCTCAGGAAGGAGAACAAAGTAGGATTGCAGACCAGGGAGGTGTTACCTTTCTCCTGCAGTAAGCCACTTAGATGCTAGCCCCAAAAGGCAGGCTTCAAAGGAAAAGCCGCCTTTAAAGGGCAGATGTGTCACACTAGGGCGGAGGGCTGCCCATTGTTTAGGCAGACAGACTGGCACGGAAAGCAGAGGGGAAACCAGTTGCCAAACTGGTTTCCCCAGGGGTTTGTAGCCCTGAGGCAGCCACACCCCGTGGGTGGGCTAGTGAGGTCTGAACACTGAGAGAGCGGTTTTGCCATCTTGGAAGTGGGCAGAATCATGCATCCTAGGAAAGCCAGATGCCGTACTCCTCAGTAAGTAGTCACCTGGTGAGAGTGAACCTGGTAGGCCATTGGCTACCACCGCGTTCTGCCCGAGGGCACTTTCCGAGCATAATGGTGGCACTCAGACCTCGACTGACTTGGAAGAAGGACCGAAGGACTGCCCTGCTGCACTGAGGGACCAGCGAGAGAGGCTGCACTGTCGAAGACTGCACTGGGTGGCTAGTGCACAGAGAGTCTGTACCTGCTGTGTCCTGCTTAAGGAAGAGCTGTCTTGAGAACCAAGTCAAGAGACTCCAAAGGCCAGCTGACTGGCCTCCAGGTCACAGCACATGGACAAAGCAGATGAAGAAACCTGAAGTTGGAAGCCCAAAACCTTCAAGTCGCTATCACCGCTGATGTGCAGCACCAAGGCTGATGCAGAGTTACACTCGAGTTCGCTGTACCCAGGAGTTATGTCGGAGAGTTGCTCCGACCCTCAGAAGGCAAGTTATTAACCTGGGAAGGTTTGGCTTGTGGCCGTGACAATAGGCAACTGGTAGTCCAGTGGCGACTGGACTTCTGCTAGACCAGAGGGGATTTTTTGGGACATCCCTCTGCAACCTGGACCCCCTCACCATCTTCATGGACCAAGAAATCCCTGCAGGAAGAACACCTGTCTACCCCTTCCCATCCACAGCCTCCTTAGAGCATCCACAGCCTCCTTAGAGCATCTTTGCATCCTTCATCCCTTCCATCAGGACCACTCCATAGGAGTCCATTGCAACACAGATAAAGTGCCTGCAACTCCTGGATAAATGCTTCTTCTGTGGAGGTAACGGTTTCTAAGAACCTTGCTGGTTCCCTTGACTAGCTTCTTGCCTGGAGTTGGTCGCGCAAGTACTTCTAAACAACTGCATTGACACCTACTAAGTTTTCCTTGAAAAGCTTCCAGGTGTCCAATTGGTTGAATTTGCCACGGCATACTCACATTTAAGGAAAAATGCCTTAAATTATGATTGCTTGTAAAATCCATACCTCCGAAAACCTCTGGTGAATCATTTTCACTCTAGTGTCTAAATTCTTATAAAAAATACTGTCTATTTTTGTAAATTGGTGTCCCATTACTTGAGGGTCTTGTCGATTTTCTTCTTCAATTGTTTTGGTGCTGTTTGAATGTTTTACACTTGTTCCTGTGCGCAAGCTTTGCTCGGTGCCACAGCTACCCAGGGTTGAGCTGAGGGTTTGACAAACGAAGCCCAAGGATCCTAAAGGGGTTGGTAAGTGCATTACATGGTGAGGTTAAACAACCACACCATATACTACACCACCCATTTCCTCACAATGAGGCAGTTCCCTGAGAGAGTGAGTGAGATCTGAGGTCTACTGAAAGGGTGTTATGTTGTTTTTTTTTTTTTTTGGGCGTGTAGCTACCTGCAGGCTTCTCTGGCACAATGCAATATCGATAAAAAATTGTGAGAACTGTAACTCCTGGAAAGGAGCGATGGCCGACTTTCTGAAGGAAGCCACAAAACCGAACCATTGAATGAAGGAGAGATGGTTGGTTTAGGCAGGATTCTCCCAAACGAAATCCCTCATTGAGAATATTGTTGAGAGATGAGGGGTTGCTCTCCAAGCATGAAACCTAGCCAAGGGGCTGAGAAAAGGCTGAATGGAATGTAGATAAAGTCCTAAAGTCTTATCTTCAGTATGAACTGCTGTAGACGTTGGTGAACAGACGAGCTAGGAATAAAGTAAGCATCCTTTAGGTCGGGCCTGGCAAGCCAGCTTCTCTCCCTATAACATTACCTCATGGTCTGCAGATGCCCTCTACTTTGAATGGGGAGTAAACAATCAGTCTGTTGTGGTCCCACTGAAGTTTTCCCTCTAGTCTTAGAGAGAGACTGTTTTACTGGCTTACGCAGTATAAAGCGAGTCATGATTAAGGTATTGGATAACAACAGCGATGCTGACCTTGGACCAACTCAGCGCCAGACCAGTGAATTTGTTTGGAAGGTATATGGCATGCACCCAGTGATTTAATGGTATTTTGAACTATAGGATGGTATTGTAGAGATGGATTTTGATTTTAACTTGGTTTTTGTTTATTTCGAAGGCATATCTTCCTGGTGAAGGGATGTAAAATTAATCTTAAAGCACACATAGGTCTAACTGTGTGCCAAAAGCAAGAAAACCAACCTGTTTACAACAATATGTTAAAAAAGCTATTGCAATAAACATCATATGAATTGTTTTCCTCCTGTTTGCTTTCTGGTTTTGGGGTAACAGCTTGACACCCGTACAAATAAAATGGCACTCTTGGGTCACTGGTCTTGGACCTCCTGCTGTTACAGGAGTTCTTTTTCAGGAGTGAAGCATATTTGTGAATAGGGTAAAGAGTTGTGAGAGTTGAGGGGAGGGGTACTCGAAAAAGCTTTACACTGTAGGCTGTAATATACTGGGGAGCCTAAGGCTCAGAGACTCTGCAGACCCATCTTAGTTCAAAAGGAACAGGCTGTCTCCTACCTTCAGAGTAGAAGCAAGGTCTGTAGGAGGTCGCATATGAAGCACAGCCGTGAGTGGTGAAGGTGCCACATGATTATTGATCACCTTTTTTTGTGCAAAGAATGCAAGACTATCGGGGGCTCGCAAAAGAACATTTGACGTCCATGGAAACTGCCCATAGGAGCCCCCAGACCTTAGATAAAAATTGTTAGGAAAAACCTGATGCATGTTATGTTGACCCTGCTGGACAGACTTAATCGGCCACAAGATTTGGAAAACCACTTGAGAAATAGGTTTCCAAAAAGCATGCATTCCAGTACGGAGTCCTTCTCAGTGGAGGTTAGATTCTCATTTTTATAATGTTGCTCATCCTGCACTAGAAATGGCAGTATTAGGATTAAGAGGAAGAGAGCATTCTGTTCCAACCAGGGTAGAGCATTGAGACCCAATGGCATCTGGTAAGGGGAGGATGATTCTATAAGGTTTAGGACTTAGGTAACATCCAGTAATTTGTAATAGCAGGTCTTAACTCTCTTGTCCATGGCCTGGCTGGACTTGAATAAAAACAAATATAATTTTAGTATCCAGTTCTGTGGACCTGAGGACCATGTATGCTGGAGCTGGGCCATTCAAAACCCATACAGCCACAGACCTCTTTAGGGATAACTGTAGAAACATTACTCGTCAACTTGAGATTCAAATGCCTTCAAGGGAACACCAATGAGGACATTTGGAAAAAAGGAATTTGATATCATTAAATGAGATGCAGCATTATTGAGAACCAGCTGGGAATTATCCAGAAGTAAACCTTAGATTTTCCATAGTTAAATTCAGTAAACCACAACTAAACCAATTATGGCAAAACAATGCAAGGACCCAAGAGGAGGACCTTTCTATTAGTTGAGCTAAAAAAAGAAGGCAAAGTCTTGTCTGCACTGCCGTGTATAAACTGGCTTTGTTTGATGTCATCGACATTAGGTCTTTCTCGGTTAATTTTAATGTTGCTGTTGGCTGAGCTAGCAGAAGTACTGTGTAATGTTGGCCTCTGCAATTTGTGCATTAACACTACCATTCATTTAAAGCATTCACTTGTTTCATTATTTTCCCTAGAACCTGGCAAAGATTACTGTTAGTAAACTTTAAAGTTACTCTTTTATATTGTTGGGTTTATGAGGGGAAAGGGTGGCCCTGTATAAAATTGTCAAAGAGAAATATTTTTTGAGGTTGGCAGATTTTGATTAAAGAAACAATAGATAAATGTTGTGATGTAGGTGATTCCAAAATTGGATTGTTTAAATGTTTGTGTACACTGATATGTTTCCTGTGAAACCTTTGACCAGGTGGTGCTGGAGGAAAAGGTGTGTGGGGTACACCTGGACAAGTTTATGATGTGGAGGAAGTTGATATCAAAGATCCTAATTACGATGAAGACCAGGTAAGAACCCTAAATAAAAATCTGTTCTCATTGGCTAGGGTAAAAGGCCAACTAGTCAGCTTCTTTTCAGTGTTACATTTTTTTCGAGAGGTACTTCGAACTGTAGATTTCTCACCTTTTAGATTATCTCCAGGTGCCAGACTTGATCTGGGAGATTTAACAGAAGTGCTACTGCATGCCTGTAGATGTAATTAACATGCAGAGAGAATCTTGATTTCTTTAAAGACAACAAAGGCTAACATTATGCAATAACCTTTTACTGCTGCCCCACATGCAGCCCTTTAAAGAACATGTGTTACATCATGAATAAAACATTTCAATAAGAACTTTAAAAACACAATAACATCATGGTAACTAGGCATCATCCTCTTAGAGCTGCGACGAAAACAGTGAAATCTGCTTACTCCAGTATTGGAACTTTCATAGATTCCCATGCTTGTATTATTCCCCGTTGTCGGAATGGGAGTCCCTGGTATACATAAAATAGCAATAGAAACCATTACTAAAACAGAACCTAGGCCTAGGCCCATACTTGTTTTGCAACCTATCAACCTCTTTTTGTAAATGAGACCAAATAAAAAATGAACAACCAACCAGATTAGCCTCACCCCTTAAAACTCTCCTGAGAGAAGCTCAGAACCTCAGATTTTCTACCGCACGTTGTGCTAGGGAGTCTCCACTGAGCTCTGCTCAGTTTTTTCCTATTATCCTTAAATCTACAGTTTTTTCTTCAAGACTTGCTTGGACTTCGGATCAAAATGTCTGACAAGGAAAAGAAAGTTTTTTTTAAAGCCTGTGCAACTTGTGCTAAGAAGAGGTTGTATGTGGAGGACAAACATAAGGATTGTATTTACTGTTTACACCCGGACCACAAGGCAGCAGACTGTAAAATATGCCGCACTTTTTCCACAAAAACTCTACGAGGCCATGAGGGATGTCTGTGGACTTGGCTCCAGAAGCTTAAGTCAAGGGAAGAACCAGTTTCCAGTGATAGTGACGACACAACCTCTGCAACATCTTCCAGAAGGTCTGCAAAAAGGGGTAGAGTCTCCCCTTCACCTTCTGTGAAACGTCCTGGTAAGGCCTTAAAGAAGACCTCTCATAGGTCTGAAGGGCATAGTCCTTCGAATCTCCTCACCGAGGTGTAAAGGAGAGGGAAGGACTCTCTAAGGGAGTGATGTCTTAGAGGAAGTACAGCTCTGTTCCTCCTGCGACTCCAAAGACTTTTAAAAAGCCCTCCTCACTCTCTTCTGAGGTGAAATCAATGAAAAAGGCTTCCTCGTCGACGACGCTGTCAGCGGCTCAGTTGACAAAAGCATCAAAGGTACAGTCCCAGTCTTCTCTTTCATCCATGGCTCCGTCGACGGTGAGTTCATCGTCACCGAGGCTATGGCAGAGTTCCGCGTCGACGACTTTGACGCCTCTGGTGCCAGTGTCATCGTCGATGGTACTGACGACGTCGACGAGGATGTCGACGGCAACCATGTCAACGACGGCTGGGGTGTCGAAGGTGTCGACGACTGCGTCGACGAAGTCCCTTTCTTTGGCGACGATTCTCCCATCATAGTCGTCGATGGCCCAGTCGATGACCCCCTCGACGACCTCATGGATGGTGGAAAAAATTACTGTTTCTCTTAAAAAGTGCCAAATTACGCCTTAAATGACATCCCCCCAGGAGGGTGACTCCTCTACCTCCGGCACTCCTTCTGGAAGAAGAGGGATCTGAAGAGGATGATGGCCCTTTCACCTATGCGAATAGCCCTTCTTAATTGCACGTCAAATGTCAGGACACGGACTCGGAGGGGGTTTACGGAGAGGAGCAACAATATGATCCTTCCTCAGATTATCAAGAGGACTACCAGCAGGAGATGGTCTCCATGCGTTCCTCCTTACTAGCGGACTTGCAATCTATGCTTGTGGACTATAGAAGGAGATTTGCGACGCAACCTCCAGTTCCAGTGGTGGTACCAGGTACGGCTGTTCCTCCTGCTCAGCCTGCTAATCCCCGATTGCCGACACCTCAACCAACACTGATGGCTCAAGACGCACCACCTGTCGTGTCTCTCATTCACGATTACACCTCTGATGAAGACCAGGGCGCTGGCGCAATACCAGATCCTGACGCAGAGTGGGATGATTATTTCATTCCTGATCCGGCTTCTCCTACACCAGCACCGGTTGATTCCCCCCTGCAGACATACGGGGTTTCCATAATTCGATGGAGAGAGCCTCAAGGAGGTTTGAGCTAACCATGCACACGGAGCAGTCAGAATGCTTCCTCTATGATTTCAAGGAACCTTACAGGAAAACGGTTTGCTCTATTCCTATTGTTGGTCACGTCTGGGATGAGGGACTGAAAGTGATGAAGAATCCTGCTACGGTAATTCCAGTTTTACCTCGCCTTGAAAAGCAGTATAAGGCTCCAGACGATAGTCCGGCCCGCTTGGTCAGTCAGCCTAAGCCAGACTCTGTCATTTCTCAGGCGGCCCAAAGAAAATCGAGAAATCCAGCTCCTCTCACAGCACCTCCAGATAAAGAGGGAAGACTACTAGATAATGCGGGCAAAAGGTTTTCTTCCATGTCCTGTCTGTTGGTCAGAGCTGCTAACACCTTAGCGAGACTTGGGCGCTATGATCGCCAGATGTGGTGCGATCTTTCCCCATATCTGGATCAATTGCCTGAAGATGCGAAAAAAGAGGCTAAGAAGATTCTTCAGAGGTAACATCGGCTGAAGTGATTGACTATGCAATGGACATTGCAACGATTGCGTTTCGCTCCCTGGCGGGCGCTGCTGTCCTTCGGCGTCAAGGCTGGCTGCGGGCGACATGGTTCCGTCCGAAGGTCCAGAACAAGATCCTGGATCTTCCCTTTGATGGGGAGGCTCTTTTTGGGAAACATATTGATGATCCACTCCAGGACATAAAAAAAGACACGGAGACCGCAAGATCCTTAGGGACTCTGCAGTACCGCAAGGTCCCCTTCCGTGGAGCCAGAGGGAGAGGCAATGCCACTTGTAGAGAAGGGTACCAGCAACAACGGTATTCCTCATATGCATCGAATTCACTATCTTACCGGCCGAGTTATAACCAGCGGCAGAATCAATCCTCTTCTTTCTCTCGTTGGTCTAACAGGGGAAAACAGGGACACCAGGGGAGGGACGCCTTAAAGTGTCAATAGCTGCTTGCTGGTTCTGACTACTGTCCCTTCTCCTGTAACATCAGTGGGAGGCAGAATCTCACATTACCTCCACAACTGGCAACTGTAGGAGAGTAAGATCTGCACTTATGTTGCCCCCACTTTTTTCTGATGTTAACACCGATTTCTGGCTATAGTCTTGCTGGGTCCCTGCTAATCAGGGCCCCAGTCTCTCTGTTCACTCTAAACAACTTGGAGTGCATATTAGATGCACTAGTGATTGGATACTGTGGTACCTTATGAGCCCCTAGTATATGGTACCTTAGGTACCAAGGGCATAGGTACTTCACAGGCCTACCAGGGGCTGAAGCATGTATTATGCCACCCCTGAGAAGCAGACTAAATCTGACACCACAGGCCTACTGCAGCCTGGGTGAGGTAGCGTTAGCACTCCTCACTGAGGTATAGGTTCCTATATCTCACCTTACACACACATATAAACCTATCAGTCACCCCTAAGGCAGGCCCTATCAATCCTGAGGGCAGGGTGCTTGGTTTACAATGTGAGGGGGTGCCTGTGCCTGAGCAGGGCCCCTCTGCAGCTGGCAGAGTCTATTCTCTGTGGCTGTTTGTGGATGCGGTTAAACCATATACTGTTAAGTGCATTATAACCTCCCGGTAAATGCTAACTTTGGAATGACTGCATCAAAACATGTCGTGTTTGGTGTCAAACAACTTGGAATCATACCCCCACACAGTATGATCCCACCCTTCTAGAGGGGACGACATGTACCTACTGTGGAAACACGGTAGAAATCTGAAAGAGCCATGGCATCACAAAATGGATGCCACCAGCACAGACACTGGGCTGCCCTCCTGCTGGTGACTGAAACTCGCAGTGGAGGAGGCCCAACAATAGGCATCCTGTCACAGGGAGGTGTCACCACCTTCCAGACAGGATTTAGTGTATTGGGGCTGGGTGGGTGCACTCCTAGAGTGCTTTGAAGTCCTGCCCTGGGGGAGCAGTAGGCTCCTCTGTGCATATACCAGCTCAAACTGATTCAGGGGCTACCTGCCCCTGCTTTGGCGCGAAACTGGACAAAGGGAAGTGGGTGTAACCACCCACTCCCCTCACCTTCCCAGAGGAGTGGCCATAGAGCTAGTCCCTCCCTTTCTTTTAGTATAAGTTGGGGAACCCTTGCCATTGCAAGTTAGATATCCCTGGACGACGCTTTACAAGAAGAATCCTGGCCCTTCGACGTTCCACTACCGTTGGAAGACGGAAGAATCTCCCTTGGAGTCAAGGAGTGTCTCCCCTGCTTGGCAGGCACCAAAAACTTGAATCAACGGTCCCAAACTTTCCCGCTCCCGCTGGAGTCCGAAGTCCCTGCAGCCCCGGAAGTGGATTTCCTGACTTTTCGAATGCCATTGTGATACCCCAGCAGAGCTGAGGCGAGTGGACCCCACGAGTGACGAAGAACAGCAATACCCGGGTACCGTGCACTATTGTCGAGTGCAACCCCTTCACGACGCTCTACGAACTTGTGCATTGGACCATCTGTGACCCAAGCCTCCAGCAGGTTGTGCACTGAAAATCAGAGGCCTACCCCGTCCCGAGTGACTGTTGGCTCCTGTAAAGCATTTCCTCACGAGGCGTCTTCGCGATCCCTTGCCCGTTGGCTTGTGGGTCTCCTGAAGACTTTCTTATTGAACCAAAGGGCTCCCCTGGTTCCTCCAGGCCTGCCCTCACTCATCCTCGCTGGGTGAGTCCCTCAGACCTTGCTGGTCTGCACCGCTGACTTTCTTCAATTTCCACGAGACTTGCTGTTGCCAAGGCTTATTGGCTCCAATCCGGTTGCCGACACCTCAGTAAGCTGCAGACTTCGTGGGACACTCCAAATCCAGCTCCTGGTCGTCCTCGACGCCTCCTGGACCTCGTGGCTGAAGAGTCAAAACACCCTTGCTCACCTGAAATCACCCGACATCTGTGGGCATCCATCTTCCTGGTCCCGGGTCACTGGCAAGTGACTGTGAAGACTGTCCCTTCTGCTTTCAGGTCTTCTTCATCTTGAATCCAGCCTTGGATTCTACCGGACACTTCTCCAGTCTTCGCAAGCAGCAAATCTTCTTTGGCTTCCATAGAAAACAGCGACGCGACCCGACACCAAAAGACACCTATGCACCCAGCTTCCCTGGGTGAGGTAACTCGTGCCCTCGAATTACTTACCTTGTAAGTGGCTAGCTTATAGACTTCCTCGAAGTACCCTTAAACTTTAAAAATCCGACCGCGACTTGCTCCATTGAAATCAATAGGGAACCCGCGGCTGTGTTCTCACACTGCACGCGTCTCCCGTGGGTCTCTTACTTACCTGCTTTGGGTGGATTAGTGAAGCCCCAGCGATTCTACAGGCCCTAGGCCTTGTCCCCTTGCAACTCGACGTTCATTAACCTCTTTTTTAGTATATGGTCTGGTACGCCCCTAGGGCCCCAGCCAGAATTGTGCTTAACTTATTGTGAAACGTTGATATTTGAATGTGTTTGAGATTAGTAGAGTGTGTCTAGAAATAAATATATATATTTGATATATATACCTGTGTGGTGTCCTTTCATTTGGTAATTCAAGAGATTATAAGGTAAAACAAACTGCTTTACATTCCTCTGAGACTTAGCCTGAAGGCTGCTCTCCACAGCTACCACTAGGATAGCTTTCTTTAAAAGGTTGTCTTAAACCTATCTACCATAAGAGTCAATTTAGACTGGTGCAAGGTGGCCACTATAACTAGTGACCAGCATATGCCAGGCCAACTTATCACAGCAACGAACAACATCGGACCATTGGGTGCTGAAGATCATTCAATGCGGCCATACTCTGGAGTTCGTCCAAGCACCACCTTCCAAGCCCCCTCGCGCCACTGTATCAAAACATCTGTCTTCTACGATTGGAAGCCGGTCCCTATCTCTCAGCAGGGAGAGGGTTTCTATTCCCGGTTCTTCCTTGTCCGGAAGACCTTAGAAAAGTGGCGCCCTATTCTAGATCTGAGGGAGCTCAACACCTATCTCATCAAACAATCATTTCGGATGGTTTCTCTGCAGGACATTCTTTGTCTTCTCAACTCAGGGGATTACATGACCACATTGGATCTAGAGGACGCTTATTTTCACGTACCTATACATCCAGCTCACAGGAGGTTTCTTCGCTTCACAGTAGCCAAGAGCTACTTTCAGTTCAGGGTTCTGCCCTTTGGACTCCGATCTGCTCTGCGGATCTTTACACAGGTGTTGGCTCCGGTAGCAGCTTTTCTTCGAAAATGCCAGCATCAGGTTTTCCCTTACCTGAACGACTGGTTGCTGAAAGCTCCTACCAGACAAGAAGCAAAAGAATCCGTCATAGCATGCATACGCCTGTTCAAAATCTCGGACTGACCCTCAACAGAGAAAAATCTGTTCTCTGTCCATCCAGACAAGCCAGATTTCTGGGAGCCATTCAGGACACGTCCATCAACACGGTTTTTCCGACCCTGGAAAGGCAAGAAAAGCTGATGGACATGGGCTCTCGGCTGTTAAAAAGACAGTTACTTTCAGTTCGCCTCTACAAGTCCCTCCTAGGGTCCATTTCCTCCTGCATACCTCTGATCTCTCACTGCAGGTTACAAATGCGTCCTCTCCAGGAAGAGCTGGACTTGCGGTGGCGCCAAGTCGATGGATCTTTCGATGACAAGGTCTCAGTTACCATGGCCATGAGAGAGGCCGCATCATGGGGGACTAGCAAGGAAAACATTTCTCAGGGCCTTTCCTTCAGGATCGCCCCTGCTCCTCACATAACTACTGATGCCTCGCTGGAAATAATGTCAACAGAATGTAGAGAGGTTCTCTCTCAGGCTAGAGCACCAAGTACCAACCAGACATACAGGTTGAAGTGGAAGCGTTTCTGCATTTGGTGCCAGCAACAGGGTGTCCATTCTTTTAAGTCTGAACCGCATGAAGTTCTTCCATATATTCTTCCATTGGCAAAATCAGGACTCTTCCATTAAGGTGCATCTTGCAGCCATCTCTCGCTTCAGACGCATATCTTCAGGTCCTTCCCTCTGGTTCTCAAGGGCCTTTTTCAGAGCTTTCCCTCCAGTCAAGCCTCCTCCTCCTCCTCTTTGGCATCTTAACTTGGTTCTCGCCCAACTCATGAAGCCTCCCTTCGAACCTATTCACCGGGCGGAGCTGAAATTCCTCTCCTGGAAGGTAGCTCTTCTGCTAGCCTTGACCTCGGCCAGATGAGTGGGTGAATTACAGGCTCTCACCATTCAGGAACCTTTTCTCCAGTTAAAAAAAGGGACAGTGATACTACGTACCAACCCAAAGTTCATACCGAAAGTGCCTTCAGACTTTCATTTGAATGACCCGGTTATACTTAAAACTTTTTTCCCCTCAACCGGCTACTCCGGCAGAAAAGGCACTTCACTCTCTCGACATTCAGAGGTGCTTAAAATTCTATCTCCAACATACTAAGGACTTCAGGCAGTCTTCTCAACTATTTGTGTTCTTCAGTGACCCTCGTAAGTGTTTTCCACTTTCCAAGCAGGGGATTGCTCATTGGATTACGAGCGCTATCCAATATTGTCAAAGAGCAGCGGGCAAGCCCCTGGAAAGCCGGGTCCATGCTCATTCCACGAGGGCGATCTCTTCTTCAACAGCCCTCTTTGCCGGAGTTCCTATCCGGGAGATCTGCAGGACGGCGACCCATATGTTTACAAGGCATTACTGCCTGGATTTGGCTACGCAGAGCGACACAGCAGTCGGCCAGGCAGTCCTGAGGAACCTCTTTCAGTAGTGGTGAGCTTTCCCTTTCATCCCTCCTTCCATGTTACTGTTTTTTCAGCTCTTGCACATTTTTTACCCTTATGTGTTTATATTGCCTAAGGTTTTTCTAAGTATGTTATTGACTATTGATATTGTAGTTATGGTGCATATGCTATTGCTTTGTTCTTGGTTTTATAATGGTCATGGTTCCAAAATTGTGCTGCCAACTGCTAGCTACTCTGATACAAGCATTGGAATCTATGAAAGTTCCAATACTGGAGTAAGAAAACAAGTTACTTACCTGTAACTTTGGTTCTCCAGTATTAGAAACTTTCATTGATTCCCATGCGACCCACCCTCCTCCCCTGGGAAAGCTCAGCCTCTACCATCTTCAGTGGTGGGGTTACACAACGGCTACGAAAATCTGAGGTTCTGAACTTCTTTCAAGAGGATTCTAAGGGGTGAGGCTAATCTGATTGGTTGGTCATTTTTTTTGGGTCTCTTTTACAAAAAGAGGTTGATAGGTTGCAAAACAAGAATGGGCCTAGGCCTAGCTTCTGTTTTGGTAATGGTTTCTATTGCTATTTTATGTATACCGGGGAGTCCCATTCCGACGACGGGGAATGATACAAGCATGGGAAACTATGAAAGTTTCCAATACTGGAGAACCAAAGTTACAGGTAAGTAACTTGTTTTCTTATTTGACCTCTTCAACCTTAATTGCACTTGACAAGAGTTTCAAAGTGACAAATTCTCTGCAATAAATGCAAATAATCAGGTGATGCCAACTGGTAAAGAGTGAGGCACGTCATCATAGATTTGCTAACAAGAACTATATAGTAAATAATGTCAAACATTTTATAAAATGTATTAACCCACCTGGGTGTGGTGGGTGGGATAATGTTAGCCTCCTTTTTCTTAAAATCAAGATTCTCTCTGTATGTTAATTGGAGAATCATCATTTCATTACAAGAGCGAAGGCTACCATTACGCATGTTTAAAGTTTTTCAGTGCCACACTGCTCACATGCTCCATAGGCCCAAGGTAAAAACTTGCAAAGATGGAGGCATTTGACCAGTCTGGTGCCTTCAATATATCGGAAAGTTAACCTCCAGACCAAAACACATTGCTGGCCATCACACCCCAGGAAGAGTGTGCTCCAAATTTGGGCAAATCTACTCCCGCTTCCAACATAACTGTTCTGTAGTAGGAGATCTCTGTGTATAGTCATAATCTATGAATAATCCCCGCCCATGTGCGGGGACCCCGGAGCAATCAAAAATATCTCTTAAGCTGTCCCGCATTTGCAAACCTGCAAAGACACTTAAGAGACAGACAAAATAATACAGCCTAATCACAACAAGGCTGCACTGGCCAGCACTTCCTCTGAAGTGAACACAAAAGCCAAAATAAAGTTTAAATGTCATTTTTATTCACATCTGACATCCTCCTTTATTACCACACACTCCCTTCACCAAAATCCCTTTAAACAATAGAGAGGAAGGGGTGGACAGACAAGCCCTATAGGCTGTCATTATGTGTCTGCTAAAGGGATACCGTGCCTTTAAGAAACTCTCCAGAGACCCCCGGTATCCCAGGATGCACAGCCAACACAAGTTACTTTCAGTTCTTTTTTCCGGCTCCTGCTAGCAGGACCCTGGAGCTTGAGCTCTACCCTTTTGGGTGGTTTATTTGATTAAAATTGGATTTTTTGGATAAATAGTGTTTTCATTCGACGTCTAGAGCCTTTGTCTACTACTGCCTGCAATCTGGAGCAGTTTTGGCCCACTCTTAGCATGGCTTTGTTCGATAGCTGCCCTGAGTGTGGGAGGAAAAAGGCCAAGACGGACCCACATGATGTTTGTATCCTCCGCTTGTCGCCCTCACATGTCCCAGCTACATGTGCCATCTGTAAAACCTTTTCAAAGCGGACCCTGAGGGACAGGGAGAAGATTCGACTTCAGGGACAGGAGCAGCAGAGGACCGGTGGGACTTCGGGGCATGGAGGGTCTCATTCTCCCTCCTCCGCCCATGCTTCAGCCCCTGGAGGGACCTCCGGGCAGAGCAGGGAGCAGAAACGGCGCCTACCGGCTGGTAGGTCGCGTTCGACATCGAAGGCGACGACGTCGACGGCGAGGGAGAAGGCACCGGTATGTTCGCCGTCGATCTAGGGCTCTGGGTCGCGGCAGCCTCGGCGTTCGACGTCGAGAGAGGGGCCGGCGAGACCCGGGACCGGGTCGCCGTCGCAGGTGTCACGGTCGACGTCGACACCCCATCGACGTCGTACCGAGCCCCATGGAAGACTTCACTCGCAACCTTCGCCGTCGACCCACGGCTCGACGCTGACGGAGTCGACGCCGAGATCCCGGCGCCCGCCGTCCAGGCGGAGACGGTCGCCGTCGAGGCACAGGTCGCCGTCGAGGCACAGGTCGCCGTCGAGGCACAGGTCGCCGTCGAGGCACCGGACGTCGACGTCGAGACACCAGCGTTCGACGTCGAGACACCAGCGTTCGACGTCGAAGCACCAGAAGGCGACGTCGAGGCAGAAGTCGACGCCGCGGCGACGGAGGTAGAGGCGTGGTTCGACGTCGAGGAGACATGGTTCGACGTCGAGGAGGCATGGTTTGACGTCGAGAGGACGCTCGACTGCGAGACGGCGTTCGACGTCGAGGGCTAAAAGACGCCGGACGAGGTCGACGTACAGTTCGACGTCACGGACATCGGGGACACGTCCTCAGTGATTACGATCTCCAGTCGGGGTTCGGGGAGACGCGGACATTCCCCGTCGGTGGCTTCCACGCGGGACAGGCCTGCCAAGAAGAGGAGAGTGGCCGCGAGCCCGGACAGTTCTGGTGCGGGCTCTCCTGCAAGGAGTGATGGGGCTTCGGAACATCTGTCCCCGCTGCGTACCCAGCAGCCGCCTCTGCCTCCTGCGCCCGATCTTCCACCGGCTCCTCCACCGGTGCCTGATCTTCCTCCTCCTCCTCCTCCTCCTCTTCATCCTCCCCCTCCTCCGCTGCCTCTGCCCGTGCCTCAGCTGCCTGCATCTCCACCGCAGCCACCGCCTCCGCCCCCGAGGGTTCCTCACAGGCAGAGATCTCGCTCTCGCCCTCGCAGGCGATCACTGAGTATGCGCAGATCGTCCACTCGCTCGGGACATGGACGACGGAGGTATCGGTCTCGTTCCAGAGGCTCGAGGGGCACGAACTCTTCTGGGACTGGACGGTTTTCGCCCTCGCTGTCGGAGACGCCTCCTACCCGCGTCTCGCCGGTGGATGACATTGCCACGTTCCAGGAGGTGCTGATGAGAGGGGCGGCGAAGTTGGGGATATCAGTCACTACCCCTATTCCCACTACTTCTGTGATCTTTGAAACTTTGCATAAGGCTCATCTGTCGCGCCCCCTCCTCCCGTTGGTTCCGGGGTTGGAGGAACCTGCAATGGAGGTGTTCTTGACGCCGGCCGTGGTGAAACCGGCGCCCTCGAGACTGCTAAAAAAGTACAGGGCTCCTGACTCGGACCCGGCGTTCCTCAGGGTGGATCCTCCGCCGGACTCTGTTATCGTGGCGGCGGCTCGTAAACAACACTCTACGACGCCTTCATCCACGGCTCCTCCGGATAAGGAGAGTCGCAAAATGGACTCCTTGGGGAGGAGGATGTGCTCCACGTCGGCCACTACGATGAAGGCCGCTAGCGCCTCCGCTCTGTTGGGGCGCTATGACAGGTCTCTTTGGGACTCCCTGCAACAGTTCGCTGCCTCCCTGTCTAGAGACAAGAGGGAGGACTTTGAGGAGGTGCTGAACGAGGGCATGATGGTCTCTAATCAGATCATCAGTGCGGCGGGGGATGTGTCGCTGCTGGCGGCCCATGGGTACTGCCACGGCATACACATGAGGAGGCATTCCTGGCTGCGGCTGACCCCGCTCAAGCCTGAAGCACTACAACAAACAAATGATGGACGGAATGCTGACAATGCAAACATTCTCCCCCAGTCAAGAGATCTGGGTTAAATCCATCGTTCTTTTGCCCACTACGCCACCCCAGTTCAGACATGGCCATATGCAAATCAGTCTTGACCCTGTGCCTCATGGGAACAGTCCAGCCCGAACTGCCAAGCCATGTCTTCCCTGGACCGGAATCAAGCATCCTAGGACCGGTTTCTGGCTATCAGCCGTCATCAGCCAGGATAGCTTGACTCCAGTGGCGTAGTGAGCACGGGACCCACGTCTGGGCATACCCATCCCACTTAGGGCGAAAAGCGTTACAACAAACAAATGATGGACGGAATGCTGACAATGCAAACATTCTCCCCCAGTCAAGAGATCTGGGTTAAATCCATCGTTCTTTTGCCCACTACGCCACCCCAGTTCAGACATGGCCATATGCAAATCAGTCTTGACCCTGTGCCTCATGGGAACAGTCCAGCCCGAACTGCCAAGCCATGTCTTCCCTGGACCGGAATCAAGCATCCTAGGACCGGTTTCTGGCTATCAGCCGTCATCAGCCAGGATAGCTTGACTCCAGTGGCGTAGTGAGCACGGGACCCACGTCTGGGCATACCCATCCCACTTAGGGCGAAAAGCGTTACAACAAACAAATGATGGACGGAATGCTGACAATGCAAACATTCTCCCCCAGTCAAGAGATCTGGGTTAAATCCATCGTTCTTTTGCCCACTACGCCACCCCAGTTCAGACATGGCCATATGCAAATCAGTCTTGACCCTGTGCCTCATGGGAACAGTCCAGCCCGAACTGCCAAGCCATGTCTTCCCTGGACCGGAATCAAGCATCCTAGGACCGGTTTCTGGCTATCAGCCGTCATCAGCCAGGATAGCTTGACTCCAGTGGCGTAGTGAGCACGGGACCCACGTCTGGGCATACCCATCCCACTTAGGGCGAAAAGCGTTACAACAAACAAATGATGGACGGAATTCTGACAATGCAAACATTCTCCCCCAGTCAAGAGATCTGGGTTAAATCCATCGTTCTTTTGCCCACTACGCCACCCCAGTTCAGACATGGCCATATGCAAATCAGTCTTGACCCTGTGCCTCATGGGAACAGTCCAGCCCGAACTGCCAAGCCATGTCTTCCCTGGACCGGAATCAAGCATCCTAGGACCGGTTTCTGGCTATCAGCCGTCATCAGCCAGGATAGCTTGACTCCAGTGGCGTAGTGAGCACGGGACCCACGTCTGGGCATACCCATCCCACTTAGGGCGAAAAGCGTTACAACAAACAAATGATGGACGGAAACCGGTCCTAGGATGCTTGTTTCCAGTCCAGGGAGGACCTGGCTTGGCAGTTCGGGCTGGACTGTTCCCATGGGGCACAGGGTCAAGACTGATTTGCATATGGCTGGGTTCAAACTGGAATGGCATGGTGAGCAAAAAAACGATGGATTTAGGCCCAGATCTCTGTACTGGGGTGAATGTATGACATTGTTCTGCATTCTGTCCATCAATTGTTATTTTTGCATTTGTCACCCCAAGTGGGAAGGGTATGCTCAGACGTGAGTCCCTTGCTCTCCATGCCACTGGAATCAAGCTATCCTGGCTGACGAGGGCTGAAAGCCCGAAACCGGTCCTAGGATGCTTGTTTCCAGTCCAGGGAGGACCTGGCTTGGCAGTTCGGGCTGGACTGTTCCCATGGGGCACAGGGTCAAGACTGATTTGCATATGGCTGGGTTCAAACTGGAATGGCATGGTGAGCAAAAAAACGATGGATTTAGGCCCAGATCTCTGTACTGGGGTGAATGTATGACATTGTTCTGCATTCTGTCCATCAATTGTTATTTTTGCATTTGTCACCCCAAGTGGGAAGGGTATGCTCAGACGTGAGTCCCTTGCTCTCCATGCCACTGGAATCAAGCTATCCTGGCTGACGAGGGCTGAAAGCCCGAAACCGGTCCTAGGATGCTTGTTTCCAGTCCAGGGAGGACCTGGCTTGGCAGTTCGGGCTGGAGTGAATGTATGACATTGTTCTGCATTCTGTCCATCAATTGTTATTTTTGCACAAGCCTGAAGCACAGCAGAAGATCGCCAATTTACCATTCTCTGGCACGACGCTGTTCGGGTCGCATGCGGATGACGAGATGGCCCGCATGAAGGCTGAGGCGGAAACCCTGAAGGCGGTGGGACTGGAGAGGCCCAAGGAGCAGAGGAGGTCCTTCCGATCCTCGGGCAGGCGCTACGCCAAGCAGAGAGGTCAAGGGCATCAGTCGGGCCACCAACAACAGCCCCAGCAACAACAGCAGTTCCCGAGGCAGTCCTTTCAGAAGCGCCAGAGGGGCAGAGGACAGCATCAGTCCTCGTCGGGGAACAAAGGCCCGGCCGGGTCGAAGCCCTGAAAAGTTACTTCCCCCTCATCCGTTACCCGCTCCGGTGGGGGGAAGTATTCAACACTACCTGGCAGAGTGGAGGACAATAACGCAGGACAAGTGGGTGCTGAATATTGTTTGCAATGGTTACTGTCTTCGTTTCACCAGCCCGCCTCCACAGATTCCACCAGTGCGCTCCTCCTACATGGTGAGGGAGCTCCAGCGGGAGGCAGACGTTCTGTTAAAAAAGAGGGCTATAGAAGCGGTTCCTTTGCAGCAAAAAGGAAGAGGTCTCTACTCACGGTTCTTTCTCGTAAGAAAAAAGGACAAGAACGAGTTCAGGCCTATTCTAGATCTGCGTCACGCAAACAAGTGGATCCGCAGAGAAAAGTTCCGTATGTTGTCCCTGCATCAGATTTACCCTCAGTTGCATCGAGGAGACTGGCTGTGCGCCATAGATCTGCAGGACGCTTACTTTCTTGTGCCGATCGCACCAAAGCATCGCAAGTTCCTGAGGTTTCTGGTAGGCAACAACCATTACCAGTATTCAGTACTCCCGTTTGGCCTGAAGTCTGCACCACGGACGTTCTCCAAGTGCATGGCAGTGGTCGCGGCACACCTGCGGAAGACCAAGGTGTTTGTGTATCCATACCTGGACGATTGGTTGATCAAAGCGTCCCCTTACCAGGAAGCCCAGTGCCATTTCAACAGGACAGCTGCCTTGCTGCATCGCCTGCGACTGCACATCAACATGTCGAAGTCAGTGCCGATCCCTGTGCAGTGTCACCAGTACTTGGGGCCTCAGTCAATACCTTGAACGCAAGCGTGTGTCCTTCGGAGGAGAGACGCTTATCGATCCGTGGGAAGGCTCGGCATCTCATCTCAGCCCACTCTCCTACGGTGAGGACGGTGTCTTCCTTACTGGGGTTGATGGCTTCTTGCCTCTTTCTCACCCCCAATGCACGTCTGCATATGAGGCCCCTCCAGGAATGTCTGGAGGACCAATGGGACCAGAGGCGGGGGCGTTGGGAGGACAAGATCCAGTTGTCTCCACACGCTCGGCAGTCTCTGAAATGGTGGTGTGCCCCGGAGAATGTCTGCAAGGGGACTCCTTTTCACAAGGATATTCCGGTCCAGACCATAGTGACCGATGCGTCTCTCCAGGGCTGGGGAGCGCATTCGGGCCCTCTTCAGATTCAGGGGATATGGTCGCAGAGGGAGACGACTTACCATATCAACTTTTTGGAACTCAGAGCGGTACACTTGGCCTTGAAGGCGTTCCATCCCTCCTTCAGGACGAACTCCCTGCTGGTTCAGACGGACAATACTACGACCATGTATTACCTCAACAAGCAGGGGGGCTCACGTTCACGCACCCGGTCTCGGGAGGCAAAGGCGATCTGGAACTGGCTGGTGGCCAGGAACCTGACGATCACGGCGACCCATCTGCCGGGGGTGCAGAATGCCCAAGCAGACGCGCTCAGCAGGCTCGTTCAAGAGAACCACGAGTGGGTGCTAAACGACGACGTGCTAAGAGACGTCTTCGCAGAGTGGGGCACTCCGGATATAGATCTGTTCGCTACGGCAGAAAACAGCAAATGCCGCGACTTCGCGTCCAGGTACTACCAACCAGGGACGCTGGGGAATGCCCTATGGATCAGCTGGTCCAACAGCTTTCTCTACGCCTTTCCACCCATTCCCCTGATCCCGGTGGTGCTGATCAAGCTGTCGCAATCCAGAGCCAGAATGATCCTGATTGCTCCGGAGTGGCCGAGGCAATGGTGGTTCACCGACCTTCTTCACCGGTCTGTTCTGCCACACAGACGCCTGCCGTGTCAGCCGGACCTTCTTACGAAGTTCGGAGGACAGATGGTTCACCCCAATCTCTCGTCCTTGAGTTTGGCAGCATGGCTCCTGAGCTAGTACAGTATGGACACTTGAACCTACCTCAGGACTGTATGGAGATCTTGAAAGAGGCGAAGAGACCGTCTACGAGGACTTCCTACGCCTATAAGTGGAAGAGATTCTGCTTATGGTGCAAGGCAAAGGACTTTGACCCTACATCCTGTAAAGAAGATGTTATTTTGCCTTATCTGCTGCAGTTAGCTCAATCTGGGCTTAATTTTCAGTCTATTAAGGTTCATCTCGCAGCTCTGACTGCGTATAGGAAAAGCCCTTCTCAAACCTCATTTTTTCAAATCCCTGTGATTAAGGATTTTTTGGAGGGTTTGCGTAAGGTGTTTCCCCCTGTTAGAAGACCTTCTCCACCATGGGAATTGAATGTGGTGTTATCTAGATTGATGAGGGAGCCTTTTGAGCCTATCCATAAGGCTTCGTTGCAGCATTTGTCTTGGAAGGCTGCCTTCCTTGTGGCCATTACATCGGCCAGGAGGGTGAGTGAGATTCAGGCTCTGTGTTGTCAAGAGCCGTATACTGTTTTCCATGCTTCTAAAGTAGTGATGCGTACCCATCCTAAATTTTTGCCTAAGGTGATATCAGATTTCCATGTAAATCAAATGATAACTTTGCCTACGTTTTTTCAGCATCCTTCCTCTCCGGCGGAGAGGTCTCTGCATTCACTTGATGTACGTAGGGTACTGAAATTCTACCTGGATAAGACAAAAGATATCCGCAGGTCGGATCAACTGTTTGTTAATTATGGTTCGGTAAGAACTGGTTTAGCTACCTCAAAACAGTCCATTTCCAGATGGATTGTGTCCTGTATTCAGCTTTGTTATCAGAAAGCTAATAAGACGTTAGGGGGTAAGCCTACAGCGCATTCGACTAGGGGCAAAGCAGCTACTACAGCTTTGCTTAGGAATGTTCCAATTGCTGACATTTGTAAGGCTACCACCTGGAAGTCGGTCCATACGTTTACAAAGCATTACTGCCTGGACTCTGATGCTAGGGCAGATGCGCAGGTTGGACAGGCTTTATTGTTTCCACCGAAGTATCTTCCTTAACCACTTTGACCTCGTTGACAATGTAGGGACCTATGCTGTCCGTGGCTGACAGCCAGTCCTATCCTGTCAGCCCTTCCAAAAACTCTGCTGCCAAACATGCATTTCATGTTCTTCTGGGCCTTCCTAAAGGCCGAAAAGTTCGAGACATACTTCCCTAGTATCTTAATAACATTTGCTCTCCAGGGTAGGCCATTCGGGTCACCCTGAATATCCTTGTTAGCAAGGTCTCCCAGTTTTGGGTTTATTCTTATTAATATTGCCCTCCTACGTTCTGCGGTTAGCCCTGCATTGGTGTTACCAAGGAGGCATAGGGCTCATTGACTCCACCCCCGCCCGGAAGAGTTCAACGACCACAGGGGAGCCCTTAAGAGAGGCCTCTTTTGCCAAGTCTAAAATTCTAGAAAGTGGTCCTAGAGTATCCAGTACTCGGTTTTGGCACTGCTTAAGGCAGCCCTCAAGCCCTTTTCTTGGGTTACTTACTGTTTTAAATAGAAATGTCAGTAATTCAGGGTCTAAATGAGGTGTCATCCCTGATTTGTTATCTAGGAAGGGTCTGGGGCATTTAGCCCTTATTAGATTTGGAGCCCCTTTTTCAAGGTGCTTGCGGATCCAGAACATTATGAAGTTTGCCATGCATTCCCATGGGCCACCAATCTGATCCTCTTGGGTGTGTGATACAGGTAGGGATATGCCTGCCGGGTCTTTAATAGCCTTAGAATTACAGGGCTGGTTCAAGTACTCAACAAGGAGGTAGTTATCTAGGGTTTCTAAGGGGGTAAAACTCATTTGTCCGCCTCATCGTCAAAATTCAATGAGAAAGGATACTCTTCATTATCAGTTTGAAAACTGAGGTCTTGTGTGCCATGAAGGCCACACGATCTTCTTGTGCCGCGTGGGACACCTGCACTATTTGCTAATATGGCTGCTCTTGCCAGTTGTGCCGCTGTGGACACCCAGGTCATCCGTAGCACAGAGGCTGCCCAGGGATTGATCCTGTTTTTTGTGGCTCATCACTCAAGTGTTTTGTCTTTTTTAAGACCTTACCTCCTTTCCTTGGTAAAGGGTTTTCCTTCTCTGAATGGATAACGGAGTCCTCTTCAGTAGGGTAATCCCTTTTTCTTTTATTAAAAACTGCTTCCACTGCCTCCTTTAAAAAGGACTTGAATTTTTTTTCCCAAAAACTCATTAGCAAATTGTCATTAACATGGTGGAAGGTAATTTTTCAGGGGTTTTATATTGGTTTTTAAATCCTCCCCCATTTTTTGAGGAGTTTTAAATATTACCTCTTTCGTTTCCAGCGTCAAGTTATGAATCTCTGCCGTTATTCTCTTGCGCTGTGTGTAGTCATGGTGACCCACACGTAAGGTATTTTTTGGGCAAAGTCCATTTACTGTGGTACAGTGTGTTCGAGGCATATGATCTGCAGATCACACACTTAACATTAGATCGCCATTTGGTGTTGGGCTCTGATGCTTGCACCTTGTTGTTGTCTTGGAAGAAGTCTTTGTAGTCACAAGATAGGGGACTCCTCCCTTGGACGATAGTGCGCATGGGCATCGACTCCATCCTCAGATTGTTTTTTTTCCGCCATTGTGTTCGGATGCAACTTTTGCGCTCCGGTTCGAAACTTAACTTTCAAACTTTTTCGACACACAAAACTTCCTCAAACTCTTCGGATTGACTTCGAACATCGAAATCTTTGACGCGCCTGTCACCTCTTCGATTCCAGTCGTCGACGCGGGCCGCTGAGCCTATCGACGCCATAAGGCCTACGGCTCATAGAAAGGACGCCGTTCAAAAAATGCTCCCAGTGTGGAGCGAGTCCAGCTGCCCAGCCTGCGCCTCTTTTCGATCAAAAAAGACTATCTGAGATTGTCGGGCTCGACGACTCATCATGGCGCATAGATCAGCTCCGGAACCAGAGTTCATCTTCGAGGGTCCGGATGTCCCATAAGAAGATTTCGAAAATCTGGAAATCGTGTCAGAAGCAGAAGAGTCGGACGACCCCATCACTCCTGGTCAACGAGTGAGTACTACTGCCCCGACCCCAACCCCACCACCAAAACAGAAGGCACTGGTCAAGACTTTGCCTGTTGGCCCCAGTCGCGACCGAAAACACACTTCAGAAGCCCCGCCCCTGGGCCCGCCTCCGAAGAAAAAAGACAAGCCTTCCGGTAGCTCGGGACCGAGCAAACCGCATGTAATAGTCCCACCGTTACCTTCGGCACCGAAACCAAAAACACTCTGCTCCGAAATCGGCAGAGACTCCTTCCACGCCGAAAGACAAATCGGCCCGAACACCTCGAGGCCCATGGATAAACCGGCTTTGAACACTTCTAAGCCTAAGGATCACACCTCGGCTCTGAAACCAAAATCTTCGGAACCGAAAAACAAGCCTAAGGATTCTACCACGCCTCCTAAGGCCAAAGAGCAAAGAACTCAACAACAGTCCTGCTCGGAACCGAAAGAATCGGCGCCAAAAGGGTTGTCGAGGAAGAGGAACTTTTTCATCCGGATCCTGTCGATCCCAGACAGAAAAAGATCTACATTAACCCTAAAACAGGACATGTCACAGCTGTGCCATGCAAGAAGAGGAAGTTAGACACAGCACACGCCCCTCCAGTGCCTGTCAAGAAGGACTCTGCTACATCACCTATGCCTCCTTCTTCTCCTGTACTTCCTTCTAACCCCCTTCCTCGCCCTAAACCTGTTACACCACCTCTGCCTGTAACTTCTCCACCACATACACCACCACCAGATGATGATGATGATGACCTAGGGGTGGGGGGAGACCCCAATGATCCGTTCACGGATCCAGAAGACCCACCACAGGACAATTGGAATTACCCTGACCCAATAGACCTACCAGACCTCCCAAGCCCTCAACCATACCCAACAAAACCATCTCCCCCAGATGATAACATTGGTTTTGGACAATTGATCACTAGAGCTGCTGTTTTTCACGGTGTGACAATGCACTCGGACACGGCAGAGGAGGATTTCCTTTTAGATACATTTGAACAGTCCCAAAAAACTGTACAAAAATTACCGATGATTAAAGGGGTCATTAAACATGCCCCTGACATATTCAAAGATCCAGTACGAGCTAGGATCGATATAAAAATATAGACCTGCCCCTGACGACCCCGTGTCCATCAAAGGACAGCTGTCTTTGCATTCACTTGTAGTTTCCAACGCTAGGAAGCGCGCCAATTCACAAACTTCCGGGGATGCACCACCCCCGGATAAAGAATCCAAATTACTAGACGCATCTGGCAAAAGAGTAGCTGCGCAGGTGGCCAATCACTGGCGCATAGCCAACACTCAAGCACTGCTGGCTAGATATGATATGGCCCACTATGACCAAGTGGAAACCCTAGTACAGCATTTGCCTGATCGATATAAAACTCAGGCAAACTATCTAATCCAAGAGGGCAAACTAATAACAAATGCCTCAATTAAATGTGCCCTTGATGCAGCAGACACTGCCTCTAGGTCCATTAATACCAGTATACTGCTCAGACGACGACATGCCTGGCTATGCATTTCAGGCTCCAAGCAAGAGGTCCAGACAACCATTCTAAACCAGCCGTTCAATCAACAACAACATTTTGGACCGACTGTAAACACTGCTCTTGAAAAGATGAAAAAAGACACATAGACTGCCAAGTCCATGGGAGTGTTACAGTCTCCGCAAACACGTGGCTCCTTTTGTCGCTCCCTTTATAGAGTAGCCTCCAAGAACATGGGCGCAGATACCTCATCTTCTTTTAAAAACACCACCCAAACACCCCCCAATAGAGGATATTTTAGAGGAGGATACAGAGGGAATAACAAGAAAGGGAGAGGCTGAGGTAACAACACTCACACCGCCCCCCCCCCCCTGCTAAACAGTGACTTCCCTCCACTCCCCCCAGACCATTCCACTCCAGTCGGAGGAAGATTATCACAGTTCCTGCCTGTCTGGGAATCCATCACAAAAGACAAGTGGGTAAGACAAATTATCCAATATGGTTACTGCCTGGAACTTACAGCTAACCCCCTCCCCCCAAACATACCACCCAAGCAACGTTCAATGTCCACAGAACATCTTAGACTTTTAAAACAAGAAGTTCTCTCGCAGCTTCAAAAGCAGGCCATAGAGCCAGTCCCCTTACTACATCAGGGAACAGGGGTTTACTGCCTGTATTTCCTAATCCCCAAAAAGGATGGGACCCTAAGGCAAATACTCGACCTCAGACCCCTCAATCTGTACATACACTCAGATCATTTTCACATGATCACTCTCCAACAATTGCTTCCACTACTTCAACAACAAGACTTCCTTGCCACACTAGATCTCAAGGACGCCTACTTCCACATTCTCATCCATCCTGCTCACAGGAAGTATCTAAGGTTCGTAGTGGACGGACAACACTATCAGTTCAAAGTCCTTCCATTCCGAGTCACCACCGCTTCCAGAGTATTTACCAAATGTCTGGCAGTGGTAGCTGCACACCTAAGAAGACAACAAATCCATGTCTTCACATATCTGGACGACTGGCTAATAAAAGCCAAATCATTCAACCAGTGTGTTCAACACACTCATCAAACCATTCAAACACTGCACAACTTGGGGTTCACAATCCACTGTACCAAGTCGCAACTCCAACCCTCTCATGTACATCAATACCTAGGGGCCACAATAAATACTTCCACAGCTCTAGCATATCCCAGTCCAGCCAGAATAGCCAGTATACAAGCTCTGATCAACAAATTTCAAACCTAACATTCTCTCCCAGCCAG
This sequence comes from Triturus cristatus, assembly GCF_964204655.1. NCBI lineage: Eukaryota > Metazoa > Chordata > Amphibia > Caudata > Salamandridae > Triturus > Triturus cristatus. The sequence goes on along the minus strand of NC_140580.1, from coordinate 170,156,840 downwards.
AGTGTTCATGCAACTCATAGGCATGATGGCATCTTGCATATTTATTGTACCTTATGCAAGACTTCAGATGCGTCCCTTACAGGAATGTCTGGCACATGAGTGGAATCAAACTCACGGACAACTTACAGATCTGATGTTGGTGGACAGCCGCACACATCGCTCTCTGCAGTGGTGGAACACAACAAACGTATCCAAAGGGCGGCCGTTCCTCGAGCCTGTTCCATAGATAGTACTAACAACAGACTCATCACTCACAGGATGGGGAGCACACCTCAATCACACAACTCAAGGCAAATGGACCACTCAAGAAAAAGTGCTCCATATCAATCATCTGGAACTGCTAGCAATATGTTCGAGGCATGTGGGCTGCTGAATTCATATCTGTGCATAGATCGCCGCCTAGTGTTGGGTCCGGATGTTTGCACGTTGTTGTCCTGGAAAATTTAGTTTTCAGTCCAAAAGGCCTTTAGTTTTCGTCGGTACTGTTCCCGATCGGTATCGACAGTTTACTTGCTAGTTTAGCGACCTTAACAACTTTTTCGGATCCATTATATCCGACCATCGACCCTACATCGACGATGGAATCGAGGACCCCATTCAAGCGGTGTCCTGTTTGCCACGCTACTACCTCTCCTCGACTCGATGACCCTGTGGCTGCAAAGAAGTCCACACCTACCTCTACAGAACCACTCGGCGCCAAAGAACCGTCGGCGTTCCAGGTGCGACAAGTTGCAGCGTCCTTGCAACGCATCAGAGAAAAGGCAGCCCTCCAGGCCACGTCGGGCTCCGAGCCGAAAAAGGCTCAAAAGGCACCTTCGGCACCAACCAACATCCCCTTTGGTTTGCCGCCATCCACGGCGCCGAAACTATTCGAAATCAGAACACGTGTCACCCAGACAAGGTCCCCATCTACTGAACACTCTCCTACTGGGACATCACCGTCCCACTTCATCGACGCCGACACCGGCAGGCTCATGCTCCGAAAGCGGAAGATCACTTCCGAGCAGGCTTTGGACTCTTACAGGATCCCGCTAAAGCAAAAACTGCCGGCGGAATCGGAACCAGTTCTTTATGAACGCCTCCACACCTCTTACCCAGATCCACAGTCCTTCTCTCCGACGCACTCCGACACGGACGCAATAGAGGACTACATGGGTGACGACACCACCTACCCCAGGGATATGGACCCTGAAGGCCAGCAGGACCCTGATCAAGCTTGGGATGACCCTGTAGACCCAGGTGCGGCTATGGATGCACAGGACACGCAGCTTTATGGCGCAAAAACGTCTCCCACAGAGGACACTGCTGCATTCAACGCCCTCATTGAACGTGCCGCAGCCAATCATGGAGTGCAACTCCACTCAGACACAATCGAGGACGATTTCTTGGTGGACACTTTCGCATCCTCAGAGAGGACTGTAAAGACTCTGCCAATGTTGAAAGGTGTCCTCAAGCCAGCAAAGGACATTTTCAAAGAAACCACCAGGGCACGGGTAATAAACCCCAGGATCGAGAAAAAATACAAGCCAGCACCTGGGGACCCTACGTACATTAGAGGCCAATTGCCTCTGGACTCCATCGTAGTTGCTAATGCTCGCAAACGGGCACACTCGCTGACAACTGGTGATGCTCCTCCTCCGGACAAAGAATCAAGGTGCTAGAGACCTACGGCAAAAGGATTGCAGCCCAGGCGGCAAACATATGGCGCATTGCCAATACACAGGCGCTCCTAGCTCGCTACGATCGCTCACACTATGACACGTTAGAGACCCTACTCCAACATCTACCTGACGAGTACAAGGAGGCAGCGGAGCTCCTCATCAGGGAGGGACAACTTCTCACAAACGCATCCATTAAGTGTGCACTGGATGCCGCCGACACAGCTGCGAGAGCAATAAACACCAGCGTCATGCTACGACGACACGCCTGGTTACGAATCTCCGGATTCAAACCTGAGGTTCAAAATAACATACTCAATCAGCCGGTCAACCCCGACTACTTATTCGGACCAGAGGTTGACACCACCCTAGAAAAGATAAAAAAAGACACAGACACTGCAAAGTCAATGGGGGCTCTGCAAACGCAGACATTTCGTAGTGGCTCCTTTCGTCGCCCCGGAAATAGAGGAGCGGGTAGAGGACAGGGGTCACAGCAAACCTACAATAAAGGGGGCACACAAAGTACCTACGATAAAAACACCCGAGGTGGATATCGTGGCTCCAGCACAAAGGGCAGAGGACGCGGTTACGGCAATACCAGGTCCTCCCCCAAGAACAAACAGTGACGCCCTCTCCCTTCCCCCCGACCACATAACACCTGTCGGGGGAAGACTCCAGCGGTTCCTGTCCACGTGGAATACCATCACCACGGACAGGTGGGTCAAAGATGTTATTCAACACGGTTACTGCCTCGAATTAACCTCCACTCCACCCACAATACCGCCAAAGCACCGTCCTATGTCCTCAGAGCACTTAGCATTATTACAGCAGGAAGTGCTAAGTATGCTGCAAAAAGGCGCAATAGAGGTCGTGCCCGTCCACCAGCAAGGGACAGGGGTGTACTCTCTGTACTTCTTAATACCAAAAAAGGACGGGTCACTCAGACCTATACTAGACCTGAGACCCCTCAACCACTACATTCTCTCAGAGCATTTCCACATGCTCACCCTACAGCAGGTTCTCCCGCTGCTCAGACAGGGAGACTTCCTAGCCACGCTAGACCTCAAAGATGCGTATTTCCACATACCCATACACCCGTCACACCGAAAATATCTCAGGTTCACTATTCAGGGGCAGCACTACCAATTCAAAGTCCTCCCCTTCGGCGTGAAAACAGCACCTAGAGTTTTCACAAAGTGCCTAGCTACAGTGGCTGCACATCTACGGAGACAACACATTCACGTCTACCCTTACCTGGACGACTGGCTTGTTCAGGCAAAGTCAGCCCAGCAATGTGCCAGCCACATGTCCCTCACCATTCACCTTCTTCACAGTCTGGGATTCTCACTAAATTACCCAAAATCACATCTCCAACCCGCACACGTACAACAGTACCTAGGTGCGACCATAGACACTCTGGCAGCCACAGCTCAGCCAAATTTAGTGAGGATCAACAGCATGCAAATGCTGATCTCAAAGTTCAAACCCCAACACTCCCTTCCTGCGCGAGTGTTCATGCAGTTGATAGGCATGATGGCCTCCTGCATTTTCATAGTCCCGCACGAGAGACTACATATGCGCCCGCTTCAGGAGTGCTTGGCACGTCAATGGAATCAGGCTCACGGGCAATTAAAAGACCTAGTGTTGGTGAGCGGTCGGGCATACAACTCTCTGCATTGGTGGAATCCACAAAACCTTTGCAAGGGCCGACCGTTCCAAGAGCCTGTTCCACAAATAATACTGACAGCGGACGCGTCTCTCCAGGGATGGGGAGCTCATGTACTCCATTACACAGTGCAGGGACTATGGACAATACAACAAAAGAAGATGCACATCAACCTTCTAGAACTGATGGCAATCTTCCTGGCAATGAAAGCCTTCAAGGTACACTTGTGCAACAAAGTCGTGTTGATCCGGACAGACAACATGACTGCCATGTACTACATACAGAAGCAGGGAGAAACGCACTCTCCACAGTTGTCTCATCTGGCTCAGAGCATGTGGAAGTGGGCCATTCAGAGGAACATATTCCTCATGGCGGAATACCTCCCCGGCAAGGACAACCAGATGGCGGATCTGCTCAGCAGACACAGCCACCAGATGCACGAGTGGGAGCTACACCCGTCAGTACTCCAACCGTACTTCCAACAGTGGGGTCATCCAGAGATAGACCTATTCGCCACAAGCGAAAACGCAAAATGCCAAAGCTTTGCCGCCAGGTTCCCACATCCACAGTCGCAGGGCAATGCGATATGGATGAACTGGTCCGGCAGATTTGCGTACGCTTTTCCCCCAGCGCCGTTGATAACGCTGGTGGCACGCAAACTGCGACAACACTCACTGACACTCATCCTGGTTGCTCCAACATGGGCACGCCAGCCATGGTACACCACCTTTCTGGAACTTTCCGTGGTGCCGCATCAAAGGCTGCGGATCAAACCCGCGCATTTGACGCAGAACCATGGAGAAATTCAGCACCCAGATCCGCAGCAGCTGAACCTGGCGATCTGGCTCCTGAAGTCCTAGAGTTTGGCTACCACCTGACTGTATGGAGATCATTAACGAAGCTAGAAGACCCACTACCAGAGCTTGCTATGCAGCCAAATGGAAGAGGTTTGTCATTTATTGCAATAACAATGACATTAACCCGCTAGACGCATCCATTCAAAACATAATCTGTTACCTCTTACACCTATACCGATGCAATCTGGCATACACCTCAATACGTATCCATTTGACCGCAATAGCAGCCTATCTCCAGAACAGGCAGCACCTTTCTTTATTCAGAGTGCCTGCCATCAAAGCCTTCTTGGAGGGACTTAAACGAGTAATTCCCCACAGGCACCCACCAGCACCAGTGTGGAACCTCAACTTGGTCCTCACCCGACTGATGGGTCCACCCTTCGAACCTCTCCACTCATGTGAGATTCAATTCCTCACCTGGAAAGTAGCTTTCCTAGTAGCGATCACTTCGTTGAGAAGAGTTAGTGAACTCCAGGCACTAACCATTCAAGAGCCATTCATACAGGTTCACACAAACAGGGTCGTACTACGTACCAACCCCAAATTCATGCCTAAAGTAATATCGCAGTTCCACATGAATCAAACGATTGAACTGCCTGTTTTCTTTCAGAATCCACAAAATGTCGCCGAAAGAATGCTCCATACACTAGACGTCAAAAGAGCCCTCATGTACTATATAGACAGAACTAAAAACTTTAGGAAGACAAAACAACTTTTCGTTGCATTTTCCCCACAACACAAAGGCAACGCCATCTCCAAAGCAGGTATAGCCAGATGGATCGTTAAATGTATTCAAATTTGCTATCAAAAGGCTAAACGCACATTAACGATTCCCCCACGAGCCCACTCAACACGTAAGTTAGGGGCCTCCATGGCTTTCCTGGGAAACATTCCTTTACATGATATATGTAGAGCAGCCACATGGTCCACTATACATACATTTACCAAACACTATTGTGTAGATGTACACTCAAAACAGCAGGCAGCTGTAGGACAGGCTGTTCTCAAAACTCTTTTTCAGACCGCTGCAGCTGGCACTGGTAGCCGCCGCTAATAGGAGGTACTGCTATGTATTCTATGCACAGATATGAATTCAGCAGCCCACATGCCTCGAACTGAATATGCTACTTACCAGTATGCATCTGTTCTTGGCATGGAGGGCTGCTGACATTCATATCGCCCACCCTCCTCCCCGGCGCCTGTAGCAGCTGCAGCTCTCAGAATTACTGTATAGCATGGTCATCACTTTCTGTATCTACTCCATCACTGCCACAATGGCGAAAAACAATCTGAGGATGGAGAGGATGCCCATGCGCACTGTGGTCCAGGGGAGGAGTCACCTATCTCAGGATACTTCGAAGACTCTTCCAGGACAACAACGTGCAAACATCCGGACCCAACACTAGGCGGTGATCTATGCACAGATATGAATGTCAGCAGCCCTACATGCCAAGAACAGATGCATACTGGTAAGTAGCATATTCATCCTAGCTTTAAAATCATTCCAAGTTCATGTACAAAACAAGGCTGTCCTGATCCGGACGGACAACATGACAGCCATGTATTACATGCAGAAACAAGGTGGCACATATTCTCTACAGCTGTCTCAGCTAGCACAGAACATTTGGAGGTGGGCCATCCCACAAAACATATACCTGCTGGCAGAACACCTTCCAGGAGTTCACAATCAGATTGCGGATCTGTTAAGTCGACAGACACAACAGATTCACGAATGGGAGCTACATCCGCAAGTTCTTCTACCATTTTTCCAAATGTGGGGCCAACCAGACATAGATCTGTTTGCCACACACGAACGCAAAATGCCCAACCTTCGCCGCCAGGTTTCCACACCCGCTGTCCAAGGGCAATGCAATATGGATGAACTGGTAAGGCAGATTTGCTTACGTTTTTCCGCCACTCCCACTGATTCCACTAGTGGTACGCAAACTCCGACAACAGTCTCTAAAAATGATCCTAGTGGCCCCCACATGGGCATGCCAACCATGGTTCACAACACTGTTGGAACTCTCACTAGTCCCACACCAAAAACTACGCCTCTCCCCATCACTACTAACGCAGAACCATGGAGAGATAAGGCACCCCGATCCAACTCAAATGAATCTAGCGTATCTGGCTCCTGAAGTCCTAGAATTAGGTTATCTTAATCTTCCACCGGTCTGTATGAACATCATTAAAGAAGCCAGGCGCCCTACCACCAGAGCTTGCTATACAGCAAAATGGAAGAGATTTGCCATTTACTGCACTAACAATCGTATCGAACCACTGGATGCGTCCATCCAGAACATCATTTGCTACTTACTACATTTGCAAAGATGTAATTTAGCATACTCATCCATACGTCTACATCTAGCAGCACTTGCCGCTTACTTACAAAACAGACAACACTTGTCACTTTTTAGTGTCCCAGCAATTAAAGCCTTTATGGAGGGCCTTAAAAGGATCATTCCTCCCAGATTACCACCCTCTCTGGTATGGAATCTCAACATTGAACTTACTAGGCTCATGGGAACCCCGTTTGAACCTGTTCACAAATGTGAACTTCAGTTCCTCACATGGAAATTAGCTTTCCTTATTGCAATCACCTCTCTCAGAAGGGTGAGTGAGATCCAGGCTTTAACCATACAAGAACCCTTCTTACAAATACATCGTAACAAAGTGGTTCTCAGAACAAATCCAAAATTTCTTCCTAAAGTCATCTTTGCATTTCACCTTAACCAATCAGTGGAGCTACCGGTGTTTTTTCAAAACCCAGACTCCGTAGCAGAGAGAGCTCTTCACACGCTAGACGTCAAAAGAGCCCTGCTTTATTACATTGGCCGAACTAAATCCTTTCGCAAGACAAAACAATTGTTTGTAGCTTTCTCCCCACCTCATAAAGGTAACCCCATCTCCGAAGCTGGGATTGCGAGGTGGATTGTTAAATGTATCCAAATATGCTACCAAAAGGCTAAACGCACATTGACAATTTCCCCTAGAGCGCATTCCACACGCAAACTAGGGGCTTCCATGGCTTTTTTAGGGAACATTCCCCGAGAAGAAATTTGTAAGGCAGCGACATGGTCTACCACACACACCTTCACTAAACACTATTGTGTTGACGTGCAAGCCAAGCAACAAGCTTCTGTATGCCAAGCTGTTCTTAAAACTCTCTTTCAAACTACTGCAACCGATACAGGGGAGACACTGCTGTACAGTCTATGCTAAGTGTGTGATCTGCAGCTCATATGCCTCAAACGGAAAATGCTACTTACCAGTATGCATCTGTTCTTGGCATGTAGAGCTGCAGATCCACACAGGCCCACCCACCTCCCCGGGACCTGTATCTGTTCCAGTTTTATCTTACTTAGATATACACACATGGACATCTTTCTTTTCTGCTAACTCCATCATTTCCCAACATGGCGAAAAACAATCTGAGGATGGAGTCGATGCCCATGCGCACTATCGTCCAAGGGAGGAGTCACCCATCTCGTGACTACAAAGACTTCTTCCAAGACAACAACAAGGTGCAAGCATCCGAGCCCAATACCAGATGGCGATCTAATGCTATGTGTGTGGATCTGCAGCTCTACATGCCAAGAACAGATGCATACTGGTAAGTAGCATTTTCCTTTCCCTTTCTGTGCATGCGAGAAGGGTCGGCCTAGTCCTCCTCAGATTTGAGCAATCTTTTTCTGAGATTGGGGTGGGGGTCGTGCAACGCCTCTCGTGACCTCCATCCCCCTGCAGCTGTCCTCAATTCCCACGGCTAGTGAGTAATCAAGCTGGGCAGAGTACAGACTGCGGTGAGAACGTTTTTGTCTCTGCTGCCTGCCTCTGGTACCCCATTCGAGGATAGCCCGGTATCTCTGCTGCCTGGCACAGCGCGACCTGTGTTCTGCGGCCCTGGATAGCCGGATCACTGTAAGTACAGCTTGCATGCAAAGCGGGCCATTGCGTTACATTATTTCTTTACAATACTTTAAATACTCTGCTAATTTAACAAGAAACTCAACCCGAAATTGGAAGGGTGGACACACCATAAACCTCACCACTTACCTGTTAGCCATTAGTGAAAGGTTGCCAAGTTAAAGGTCAAGCCAAGTGAAATTATACAATGTAAATCATAGAGCTCAGAGTCAAAGAAAAACTATACTTAACTGTAGAGGAGTAGCAAATAAAAGAGGATGATGCCTAGTTAGCATGACATTTTATGTTGTTTTAAAGTTCTTAATGGAATGTGTTTTTTCATGATGTAACATATGTTCTTTAAAGGGCTGCATGTGGGGTAGCAATAAACGTTTGTTGCATAACGGTAGCCTCTGGTCTTGTTATGAAATCATGTGGCTCTGTGCTGACTTTGTGCTCTGGAAATGACAAACTGAACTGAGCGCATATAATCACCACCCCAGAACTCTGACATCAGTTCCTTTCTTTCCATGCCTTTGTACATGGGTCTAGATCCCACTCCAAACTTTATTTTTTATGTTGGACGAGTTCTTTCTTCCCAAAAGTTTTATCCAGTGTGCAATGGCCATGTCTGCTCATAAAACTACAGCCATGTCCGCTCATTAAACTACAGTGTTTAAGCCTTGTATGTACTGTCGCAATCAAATGTCTGCGACAGATCCTGCATTACTCAAAGACCTGCGAGGAGTGCTCCTCAAGCCAAGCTCTACGGCACTGAACACTGAGAGAAATGTCAACGGTCCTTTTTCCACTCTAAGTCGAGGGCACAAACCGTTTCTGCTGTTGAGGACATTCCTGCGACAGCTCACCCTTGAGGTCCAAAGCTTCTTGTAAATCAAAAAGACCGAGCAGGATTTGTCCCAGTCCCGCCTCTCTCAAGTCATGATTATGTTGGGGTGCTCCCTGGTCACGCACTCGATTTCCTGTAAAAGCTGCTTCTGCAACTGCCCCTGAAGCACCTTGAGTTCCATGGGTCATCAGTTACTGCAACAAATTGAGGCCTTTTGTGAGGCCATGTTGTGAGTTTTTGTCACCCTTCAGGCTCCTTCTGATACGCCTTTGGGCCCCATGGACCTTCAGAGGCCTCCAGTCGAAATTTCACTGGCAGGTCCACCCTCTGGACCGTCTGTGTCTCTGGAATCCGCCTCTGGTTCCAATCTGATGTCCCGTCTGACACCAAGATCCATGCTGGTCCCTGCAATACCAGTACAATCCTTCCTATTGTCCTCTCTGACTCTGGACGGAATCTATCTCTGCCTTGGTGGAGGTCACATATCAATGTGGTACTAGCACACCTTGTCCCAGTCTATTCAGATTAAGAGAGAATCGTACCTTTATCCCAGAACCGCACCAAGTGCTCCAACAACTTGCCTTTGGGGATGGTAAGGGCTATGGGGGAGGAATTCTATCCCAAATATTATGAGGGTGACCATCTATTTCTGGACAAGATGCCAGTGGATTGGACACTTCCCCAGACACTGAGTTGAGTTCTCTCACTTGACCACCAACGGAGAGTGCGCCTTTGCTGTGGTGATGACACGCTCCGGGGAGGATCCAAACATTCAGCTGCCTAATCTCGTGGGTAAAACCTATGTTTTCACAAAGTCCAGCCTGGACAAACCTCATCGGAGCCTTTTAAGGCGGTCCTGAAGGACACCATGTCTCTATACTCTAGTGAACAGGCCGGCGCCAGGCGTCCCTCATTTTCTCATCCAGCACCCTACACCAGAGTTTGGTGGTTCAAACTTTCACCAGTAGGGTGAATCCATACTCGTTCCCCCAAGACTCCTGACTGAGTCGAAATAACATGAGACTTTTTTTGAGGTGGATGATTTCCTCAGCCAGCTTAAAGCTCTGTTTGGTTCGTGGCAGCTGCTTGCTGGGGAGGTACACTCATTCCTTTTGGGACGTTTCTGGTGAGATCTTGCCTGCAGTCCTTGAAATTTCCAGGCAGTTTGGTGCAAACCATTCAAGATGGTCAAGATGTGGCTAAATACAGTATCTTCTCTGGGCAGGAAACCCCTGACTGCTTGGGCAGAGCAGTCGCACTAGCTTGATGCTTCCGTGGCACGCTTTGGTGCGATTCACAGGCATGTCTCTAGATGTGCAAGCCTCTTTAATGGACATGCCAGTTGATAGTTGTTTCTGTTTGGCAAGAAGGCTGATTTGGTATTGGAATGCTTTTAAATAAAGCTGGGTCACACCACATCCCCCAGGCCTTTCTACCCTTACAAAACAGTAGTCTTATCAGTTTTGCCTCTTTGAAGGCTACTCCTGCGATCAAAAAGTTCCTCGAAGGGTAGCAGAATGGAACATCCAAAAGATTTGTCCTCCAGAATGTAACGTGAGGATACACTTTGCCATTCCTTTTTAACCCACTGCACCTCCCTCTTACATTCAAACATCTTTCAGAGGAGCACTTGTCCATTCTGTGCTTCCAGAAGGGCAGGCTTCGTTGAGGAAAGGAGCCTTCGAGAGGGGCACGTCCCAGGAAGTTTGGACTGGCTGTTAATGCCATTATATCCCCTTGCTGAAGGACTGAGCCCTTTGTGCCATTTTAGATTTCTTCCCTTTGAATTGCTTTATGTGGAAGGTCAATCTCCAGATGATCATGCTAGCCTAGGTTCTTTCTACCCTGGCACTAGGTGGCTGGATGGTGGCTTTGGACCTGCAGGACGCTTACTTTCATATACCCATCCTACAGTACCACAGACAATTTGCTGTGCTATCCTTTGGCGTCACCACGCCACTCTGGTGTTCATGAAAAAGATGGTGGTAATCTCAACACATCTCCTGAGGTCGGGGTTCTACTAGTGTTCCCCTACATTGATGGCTGGCTCTTTAAGGTGGACTTATCACAGGCAGTAATAGACAATCCCCAGATGGTGAACCTCCTAACATCATTAGGATTTACGATCAATGTGCCAATGTTACCTGACTCGTTTGTAGAGGGTCTCCTTGATTGGAGTCATCCGGGGTAGAGTGCAGTTACCAACCTTCTTTCCACCACAATGAGTCCAGGGCATTCAGACTATGATCTCGATATTTCACCCTTTGGCACCCACGCGCTCATCACCAGCAGACTGGACTATAGAAACGCTCTCTACGCCGGCATAAACAAGTCCCTACTCCGAAAACTTCAGACGATACAGAACACCGCCGCCAGACTCGTCCTCGGCATCCCCAGGCAAGAACACATCAGCCAACACCTACGAAGACTCCACTGGCTCCCGGTGGAGTAAAGAGTCACCTTCAAAATCCTCACCCACGCCTACAAATGCCTACACAACACCGGACCCAAATACCTCAATGACAGAATCAACGTCCACGTACCCAAAGGAAATCTCTGATCTTCCAACCTCGCACTGGCTGAAACCCTGCGCATCCGCGGAGCCAGAGCAGGTGGAAGATCCTTCTCTCACATTGTGGCCAAAACCTGGAACGAGCTCCCAGCAGACATCAGACTCGCCTCCTCCCTGAAAACCTTCAGAAAGGCCCTCAAGACCTGGCTCCTCGGCTAACGGGTCTGCGAACCCCTCCCACCCCCGTCTCCTCACCTTGAGACCCTCACAGGTGAGTAGCATTTTTAAGAACCCCTGATTGATTGATTGTCTTGAGTCTTGGTGAGAGTGGCTGTAAGGCCACTGGACATCTTGGCATCCTGCTAGTTGATAATGCAGGGTGTCATATGGTTGCTCTGCAGTGTAACCTGAAATCTCAGTGGTCCCTGCACCAGGACAACCTATCTGATTACATCCAGGTTTAGGAGAAGACTGCAAAAGACATGCAGTGTTGGCTCAGATGCAATTGAACCGGCGGCAGGCCCAATGTCCCTGCCCCCAGAGAGGTCATCTGGGAGAGGTTGAGATCAGAGGACTCTGATATGGAGAGTCTCTACTAGAGACCAGTCTGTTGGTGTTGCATGTGATTTTTCTGCCACTTAAGGCCTTCCTACTGTCCATTAAAAGGAGGCTGGTTCAGGTTATAAAGCACAATTCCACTGTCATGTGGTACTGTAACAAGGAAGACAGGGTGAGGTCCTGGGTCTTGTGCCAGGAAATACTTTGCCTCTTGAGCTGGATGGAGCTAGAGGGTATTTCCCTGGTTGGGAACCACTTGGTTGGATCTTTGAACCCCATGGCAGACGAGCCAATCTGCGGCGCCAGGTGTATCATGAATGTCAGTTACACTCTAAGGTGGCACAGGGCATCTTCCAGCGATGTGGAACCCTGGTCAGATCTTCATTGGCACCAAAGAGATCAAGCAATGTCGAAATCTTGTGCGTTGGAATTTCCAAGAAGGCTGTCTGTCAGAGGTGCATTCCAAATAGAGTACACCACAAGACTCATGTACACCTTTCCACCACTACCTCTCTTGCCTAAATTTCTAAAGATCATCAGGAACAACCAGGGCCAAATGGTCCTAATGGTTCCGGATTGGGCAAGGAGAGTGTGAATCATGGAACATGTAGGCATGAGCATGTGTCCTCTGATCATGACTTCCTGTCGCAGCAACAGGGCAATGTCCTGAACCTGCACAACCTGCGCCTTCATGCTTTGAGATTCAGCAGCAGCAGTTGACTGCATTCCATCTTCCGCCTGAAGTTGTGCATGTCATCCTGGCCGCTATACATCCTAAGTCTGTATATGCTGGTTGCAAGTTTGTAACCCGGTGTGGCACCGGCAATACAGATCCATAGCAGACCAAACTTTTAAAGGCTAGAATGTCCAAATGTTGTTAATTTACTATCCTTGTTAATTTTAAAGAATAAGTGCCAATTATAAAACTCTCACTCACACTCTCTCACACTCACTCTCTCACTCTCACTCTCTCAATCACTCACTCACTCACTCACTCACTCACTCATTCACTCATTCTCCCACTCTCTCCCACTCTCACAAGACTAGAAGCTATATGCAGACTTTCCCTATCAGGGCTTTGAATAAAACCCACACCTGTCATTTCACCTGTCTATACTTCCATCTAGATGGGAGTGTGACCCTCCACTACTTTGCTTTCACCTTTTGTGGGTGAGAGAGGTTGTGTGTGTGTGTTTGTGTAGCATGTCTTGGTGCGCAAGGGTGACTTTGTTCAAAGGTATATTCAAGTTTTCTTCTGTGTATTCATTGATGTCTATGCTTCTTGTCTTCATATCTGTGATCTATGTTAGTGTGTGAATGAATGTTTGTGCGTGTGCAGTACAACAGCCAGACAGATTGGCTTTGTCTGTTCTTGTTTTTCTCCTTGCCAAAGGAGCAGAAATGTTTTTCACAAACGCTATTTAACTGTCCCAAAGCAAAAGTGTAAATAACGTTTGTCCTACTGTTCATTAGTAGTTGCTTACTTTTTGTTTTGTGTACAGTATTCTCAGAACACTATTGTATAGACTGACTTTTTAAATCTTCCTTTCAAGTGGTTTGCAACATCCTGTGCTTTTGTGGAGTTGATTGTGTTGGAAGCTGTTAAACTGTGCAGTTCAGCAGTCTGGTAGGACTAGAAAACTGTGATATTCCTGTTTTAGTGCTTACTTTGTCTTTAATTTTACAGGAAAGCTGTGTCTATGAGACCACTGTCTTGCCTTTGGATGAAAAAGCATTTGAAAAAACCGTAACTCCGATTGTGCAGGAATACTTTGAGCATGGAGACTCTAATGAAGTTGCAGTACGTGTAAAATTATTTTAAAAACATTGGCAATTGTGTTAACATTGTGTTTTTTGCGTCCAACATAGATTTTTAAGGTCTTTAATTTATTGTTTTATAAAAATTGACTCCTCAAGCATTTTAGTGTTCGTAAGAGATGGTTCGTAATAGATGACCGATTAATTCCTTTCTGTGACTTCGTAATATCTTCAAACATTACACCTGGAAACACGGCATTGTGTGTGTTAAGCAACAGTACGCCGAGACAGATCCTCAAGCATTGAAAAAGAGAAGTAAATGAAAGTCAGGCTTCAGGTTAAAAGAAGTCTTTTTACTTCTAATCACAAAACGGTTGAGGCAGACACAGGTATTCGTTAAACATGTATTCACAGAGTCAAAGTAAATATAAATTCAAAAGTCCACAAACAGATCCAAGATATAATTCGGTTTTCATTATTTATTTTTCTTTCTTGTATTTTCCATATGACATTACATAGACATAACAGCCGACACGTGTTTCGTCCATCCGGACTTTTTCAAGGCTGTGAACAAATAGATACAGACATACCAATTACAAAACACAAACATATACTATTATATATTATTTTAATCATTAAAAATGAAAAAACAGCATTAAAAATCTCATTTTAAGAAGACTGATCAACATGAACTTATATTTTATCAATTTATTCAGTCTTGACACTCGATAGTCATACGGGGCTAGTGTCATCCTATTCGTTTAAAAAGGTTATATATTTGATGCCAAGATTTGGCATTGCAAGGTACAGAGCCACCACCAAAAGAAACATCCTGATCTTATTGGGGTTCAAGTGTAGCGCATATTTACATAGGGCCACCAAGTGATCATATGTTCAACACCCACAACTGACCTTATTGAAACAAGTGTTTCTTCATGTATTAATTTGGTATGGAGTATTGTCCCTCCTGTTATCACTGGTAGATTTGTATTGTTAGATACATCCGCAACCCATCTATAGTGGATATCGTTCCCATAACCTGTACAATTCTTCCAGTCGTAGTTGATTGTTTAAAGGCCAGAGTATCACCGTTTGCAGCAGGTAATGATACACCTGTATATTGAAAGACCCATGGCATAAGACAGAAATACAAACATTCTCTCCCTTTCTAATTAATGGCCATATCCAAGGCTTCAGACAACATTATTGGTACAGTTATTACATAGTTTTAAACGTGCGGTCCCTGTAAGCGCCAACTACCCATTTTTCAATAATCCTCATGTTGTTATTTTAATGGTTGTAAGCAATGGATCAATATCAATTAGAAGTGTCTAGTCAATACAATCACACATTAGTACCCATCATAGCAAAACATTATTGTCAGCCCTGTTATTATTTTGGCATAGATCGTGTGGATCTTTAAATGTATCCCCAAGGACCCCTATCTTAAACAATCAGCATATGAACATTTTTGTTTCTTGAGCTGCCTCAGAATTAGATTATCTTGGATATTTGTTTACCTCTCCCCTAAAATCAATGATTCCTTAAATAAAAGGGTTGTTGGCCTGGTCCTCCTATCTTAAAACGTTTATATAAAGGTTATTTACGTGGCATTTTCCAAATTATGAGAACCTTTTAGTCTTTGTATACTTTTACCGGCCCCTTTAGAAATAATCAAACTATTTTGTTGCATACTGAAATGTCGCCCTAAACACAGCGGTAATTTTAACTAGTAAAAGTCGTTTTGCACTGACCTCAAATTAATTGGCCCTCATTTTAGAATCACTCTCGCATACATTCACAGTTCTGTAAAGCACTCTATTCCTTTAATATGCCAGATAAGAATAAGTCCGATCCCCAGTCTCGGTCTCGGTCGGACGCCCAATTTCACCGACACCTATTTATGTGACCCTCATTAACTAGTCTTCACCCTGCTTCGTAATATATTAACATCCGTGTGCCACAAGTTGAGCTGTATCCACATACCTGACAGCTGAGTTAATGACCGTGTCCGCAATTCTTCACGCTCGTACCGATACTTGGCCTGGAATCGTTTTCACTGTTTTTATTGAAACACGTACCGGCGTGGTGACGTGATTGTTCATGGAAAACGAAAGCGGACTGAAACATATCCACTTGATGTTGGAGGTCGCGCCATTTTGAAATGGTTACACAGTATATCAATATACATAGTGTAACCTGAATATTCTCTTTTCTTCGGACTCATTTGAAATGTAGTTTACACTATTCTATCATTTGCCACGTTTATATTGTTTATAAAGTGTTTAACAATGCACACTAAATAGAGACAATATTGGTCTATTTTAAAAAAATAAAGAAACAGCAAATTGCAACTATCCCCCCATCCCAGGGATACGAACACCCAAAGATCTTCTATGGCAATCTGCTCATTCAATGAATTGTGCTTTAAAGCTATCACTGAGTAAGAATGATACTTCTAGGGCATGTTGACACCTAAATCTCTAAGAGGAAGTGTGCCTCACGCTACTATAAATATGGTCAGGTTTATTATCTAATTGACCATGAATATTTAGTGTTCATTACATAAAGGTACAGAATTGATGAACTGAGGGGAACATGCAGTCAGTTCAACTTGTCCAATGTTAATACCATATGTCAAGCGACAAAGAACCTGCCCTCCTAGTTGTCGGTTTGTTTAACTATAAAAAGGTATATAGTTCTTTATCGATGTTTAATCCCAACTCAATGGCTCTGAGTCTGATTAACCATTTGCTTTCCAGCTGTCTCAGTAGTAGTGTATAGTTACCACCTCGTTTTGACATTTTTAAACTTTCGATGCCATGAAACTGAATATTAATTTTCCCCTCCAGTGTATGGATCTGATTGTAATGTACCGCCAGCGGATAGTCCCAGTTTTTATTTCTAATCGCTCGAACATGCTCCTGAATGCGTTCTTTCAAGGGGCGTATTGTGCTGCCAATAAAAAGTCTTTTTACTTCAGCAGCCGGTCTGACTGGAAGAAGCACCACATTATTTGCTTGAGAATGTTCCCTCATGTTGTGATTCAGATGCATTTTCACAAACTTTTTCACATTTTCTTTTGTGCATCCAAGTCCTCCTGTCTGTTTCCAGTCAGGATTAACACTGGTGATTGTAGCAGAGGAATGCTTTTTTTCTCTCCCTGAGATTGCATGTAAATCGACCATTCAGGCGAGTGGCATACGGAGATGTAATAAGTTCCTTCTCTTGCTTCAATTGATTCTGCCCACTCACAGTGCCTTTTTTACTGCAGACAATGAGGGATCATCAACTAAACATGTGGAATACTTTTGTTTGATGTGGATATTTTTTCCATTTTTATGGGAAATTCTAGTGCTGTAGCATAAACCTCTTATCCTCCTACCCTCAATCAAAGGGTTATAAAAGCTGATCAACAGTGTAAATAGGCTGTCCCTGTTGTTACATCACTTTAAGCAACTAACCACCGGCGAAGACCCAGATGGTGACACACCTACACTACCAGTCTTGCAAACGCAGTCTTAGGTCCTGACCGACCAACTCCTTCATATGCTGGGGACATGATCACATTCAAGGCAGCGTTATGGCGCATACCGCCACTCTTGCCGGTCGAGCCTAAGAGTCGGTTCAATCGCAAATCATCGGTGCGTCACACCCACACAATTGTCTGAGCATCAGTCTGGGAGGCCTGGACGTGAAATTCCATACTCATCCCCTAGTTTTTCCTGTGTTATACCCCAGTTTGCGTGACATATTCACTACCAGGGTCCATAGGTTTCACAAATTGTTTTTTAAGTTATCCTTCTGTCTTCGACAAATGATATGTGATGCCGGATACCGTAATATACGATCCAATTGATTGAAAGATCTGTCTGCTGTTCATCAATAACCTGAAAATTTCAATAAAAATATGTTACTAAAAAAAACAGTGTAAATAGGCTGTAGCATGTAAGATAAGCCCCCTTTTATATTATGGAAGACCATTCTAAACAGACTGTATACTTTTACAAATAGTGGATACTTTGAGATTCACCATCATAGATTATGGTTTTCTGTCCTATACGAAGTCCTGGTGATGTTGGTCCGAGGAAATTCTCATCCTGGTAAGTATTTATTATGCCTCCTTCCCCGATTGCCTCCTGTATTCAGGTTATTCCCCCGAACCCAAAAAAGCCTTTGAGCAAGACGTCATAAACTGTAATTAAGGAGGTAAGTCCCCTTAAATTGATTCCTGAATATATTTAAGAGTAGACATCATCTTTGTTGACTTGAAACCAGAGTACATAAACTAACATACTTTGAGCAGTAAATGGGATACCGGTCATTGGGGAAAATACCAGACTTAAAGCTTGAGTTCACATTACAGGTTTATATCACACATTTAGAGTTTGAGGCATAGGGAAATAGAAGAACTCTAGCTAGAGTCAGAGAATTTCAGTTAATGGTCTAATGCTAACACTGGGATTAAAGCTGACTATTTAAGATTACAAAGTAAGCAAATTCGGGTTTTGGCTAAATCCTTTGCTAGGCCTGTGCAACACTGGTGACATATTCTTCGAGTGGATTTTGATCTTTAAAACAAGGCAGAGATTGAATCTTGGTTACTCAGTCCAAGACATGGAATTCATAGTTGTTTTAGTAGTTAGTATCTCCATTTGTCCTTTCTCCTCCAGCAAATGTTCCTATATGTTTTCATGTTTAAATTTTCTCTCCATATTCGTTTCTGTGCGCAGACTTCCATAAGTCGGAATTCATAAAAAATGTACCATCTGAGACTTACATTTTCTTGTATGATGAAGGTATAAGGATGCATCCAAGGAGATAATTAGTACCCCTCTTCCCTCTGAAATTGGGAAGATGTCAGAATTGTAACCAGAAGGTGTTGCTCTTTTAATGTATGGGGAACTCCCAGCTTGATGACGGGGAATATTTCATGTGTGTGAATCTGTAAAAGATGCCAAGGCTGCAGAATTAGAGTTACAGGCAAGTAACTTGTCTCATAATAAAAAATATAGAATGTCTTCATTTTCTTACGGTATTCTGGGACACCTCTTTGACAAGAGGAAAACATTTTCACCAAATCCCTCTTTTTGTTTTGGTTTTTTAGGTCGAGGACTACCGGTCTGCCGAAGGCAGAACCGGAAGTCGGAAGATTTAATGTTTCCTAGAGTGGCTATTTAGCCCGCCTCTCTTTTTGCTTCCCCTCCATTGGCTGGCTTCCTAAACGGAGGCCCGCCATTGGAGGAGAGAGCCGTCCCTCCAAATAGGCTCCGTCTTTTTCAGATTCGGGGGCGTGTTCCTTGCTGCTCTTTCCACTTTTTAGCCACGCCCTTTTAGAACAGCAGGAACACGCCCCCGAATCCGAAAAAGTTTCGATTCTTCCATCCGCCATTTTTATGCTGTTCTCTGGCCGTGAGGATCTTCTTGCTGTTGTGCCGCTGTACCGATCCATGCTGGTATTCAGTGTCATCGGGGTGCTTTCTCATCTTCACTCGGCCCCTCTCGTGTAAAATCCTCCGTGTCATTTGTACCCACGCCTTCTCGTGCTGTGCATCTTCAAGCCTTGTGTCCCTTTGTGCTTGGGGCGGGCAGCCATGCCATGCCCTGGCTGATGATGCGGCCTAAGGTAAAGCGGCGATGTCTTCTGGAAGCGGCGCGTGGCACGACTTGTCCAGCTGAATTAGTAATGTTAAGTGTTGTATTATTGTATTTTAAAAGCAGTCCGTCCCTGTCAGTGCAGGGACGTCTCTCCGGGACAGCAAGGGATCCTTGTGTATTCTGATGTTTGCTGTCTTCCCGCAGCATTGGGGAGCAGGGCGACGACCCTTATTTCCCGTCTCCCTGCGACCTATTCCCCACCGGCGCGGCCGACCCTTCTTGACCCCAGGTTTCAAAGCGCCATCCTGCAGGGTGTCCCCCGGTGAGGCGTCCGGGCGTTGGATGTGTCTGCGTTGGTTTCAAGGCGCTGAATGGAGCGGTTCTCAGGCGCACTGGGGCTACTGCTGTGTCCGTTCTGTCCTGTATCCCGGTCTTGTCAAGGGGCAAGGGAGCTGCTAGTTGGGGGTCGGGCCCGGCACGACGGGTTCACGGGCAGCATGCCGAGGATCAAAGGGTGCGGAGTATGCCGGGGTTGCTTTCCCCGGCGTGTGGGACAGTTCAACGCGGCCGATGGTGGTGGTAGTTCAATGGTCCGCATTGCTTGCAAGCATGCTGTCCTGCGGCACTGGTGCACCTCTGCAGGTTGGCAGCGGTAGGCTTTAGGCGGCGAGTCCGTGGACCGCTGGGGGCAATATCTTTAGCCGGCTAGGGGATGTCCACACGCCCGGGCGGCGAGACTGGGCTGTTCGGGGCGTTTAGCGGCATAACCGGGCGGTAAACGGTTCACACATTTGTATGAAGGCTTATGGCTGTTCGATCCCAGTGGTAGACGCTACTGCCTTGCTTGCCGTTACATGCTTAGATGCTTGGTCCGGCCCAGAATATGCTTTGGTGCTGTTACGCCTTACAAGGGGAGCCTACTTTCGCGCAACTAGCAGTCACGGCATGGCACTGTCTATCAGCGCCCCCCCCCTTACATGCTTGTGATGGGTTGGAGGCAACGACTGCTTGGCGGGTAGCAACCGGAACCGGTCCGTCGGTCCGCGCTGGCTCGTTATCTTAGTGGCTCTGGATAGATGTCGCCAGCTCTCATGAGGTCGGTGAGAGTGGTTTGTCCATCAGCCCCCCCTCCTCTGTCCGCGTGATTCTTACCCGGTATGGGGGTTGTCAGGTTTTGATTTGTGCGGGCGCAGCGGTCATGGGGTGGATATGCCTGCAGCCTGTTCTATCCCTCTGCGGCGGTTCTGTTCAACGAGGTTGTGGATCTTTATTTCGTTGGCTGGAGACCCTGATTTTGGCTTTCCCCACTCACAGGGGATCATTGTGCGTGGCGGGAATGAGATTTGCAACTGCGGGGCCTAAAGAGCCGATGTTGCATAGTTTGTGGTCCCTGAGTACATGCATTCTGGTAGTCCAGCACGTCTTGCCAGGGCCCTTACGGAGAGTCGCCATGGAGGGCTACTCGCACCTCCATCCCCCCCCCCCCCCTCCCCGGGCTGCCTTCGTCACCCTGGGGGCACAGGCGAGATTGTGGGTAGAAGTGGAAAGAACCACTGTGGGGTTTGGTGCGGCCGGAAGAGTATGGTATTATTTTGAGCACCCAGTACGGTCTAGTGACGGGAGGATCAGGGTGTGTAGGCTGTAGGCGAAGAAGGGAGATATGGACAATGCTAGTTGCTTACACCAAGCAGCACAGGTAGTGAATGGTCGGCTTTGTTAAAGCAGGTCAGGGGGGACTGACAGCGCTGTTTTCTTAAAGCGCTCTATACAGACAGGTGAGTCGTTTGTGTCTTGTGTGCGCTTTTCGTTGGGAGCTTGTGGAACTGTGGCCCTCTGTTCCCGGCTGCCACATAATTAACTTTAAAATGAAGAGGTCTTGAACGAAGAAGCGCTGTTCTCTGCGAACACTTAAAGAATGTTCTTTGGCACTATACGTGAACTCAGATGACGTGCTCTACAATACTGATTAAGTCGTCAACAACTACGTTAAAAATCCTTATGGCCATCTAAGTCCACGCTGCAGGTCCCGTTTATATTTATCTTCACCTTAGACAATTTGTGTTTTCCATAACTCTCTCTACCTCACTACTCCACAATCTCACTATCACAACTTCTCTCTCTCAAAACATCACTACCTCACTCTCTAGCTCACAACCTCACAACTTCACTCTCTCTCACTCACTACCTCAATCACTCTCTATCTCACTACCTCACTCTTTCTATCTCAATAACTCACTTTCACTCTCTCTTTCACTACCTCTCTCTCTATCTCACTACATCACAACATCACTATGCTTATATATCACTACCTCACAACATCCCTCTCCCTCACTACCTCACTCTTTCACTACCTCACTCTCTCTTTCACTACCTCACTCTCTCTATCTCACTAACTCACTCTCTATCTACCTCTCTCTCTATCTCACTACCTCACTCTCTATTTCAATACCTCACTCTCTCTCTCTATCTCACTACCTCACTCTCTCTCTGCTAATGCAATAGGTATCACATATGCAAAAAAAAGCTAATGCCAAAAGAAATGACTGCCATTTATTTAGGGATATAAAAATGATAAAAAAATAATGAGCAATACCAATAGCTCTACCTATAATATTGCCGAGACCATTGCATTGTAAATGCTTGTTTTAATAGATATGCTGCTATTGTAACCTTTGGACATTGGGAAACTGTTAAAACGCTCCGGGTGCATATTCTCTGACCCCTTAAATTTTGTGAGACTGATTAATTGTGATTGTCATAACCTGAATGTTAAATAAATTCACATTAATAAACTATAGGGAAATGCCCCCATGGCATAAACATAGCATCATGTGGGCTGTAGCGTAGCTTTTACATGGCTACTAAACATCAGTAACGTTAAGGGATTGGCTACAGGTGTCACATTTCAGCCCTGAATGGCTGTAGACAGCAAACTAAAGTCCGCACATGTCAAAATAATCAGTTTGACATATGGAAAGGCCCACTTTCAACATAGGCTAAGTAGTGCCTTGAAGCCCACAGACCTGGGTTCCTAATCTGTGAAAGTGGAACACGTTAAATATAGACCATGACTTGTTCCTGCAGTCACACGATTAAAGATGCTATTTCCCTGCATAGACTCTGGTAGCTCTTCTCCATTTGTAAATGCCTAGTTTTCCCTTTTTTTCCTAGGACAGTTTATGGAGCAGCTACAGAGATCATCTGTGCACTGTTGGAATATTTATTTAAAAAAAAAAAAAATGTAACATAGATTTATTTTTCTGTAACTGTTCTCCTAAGAGGGCTTTTCATAAAGATTATTATCCAGTATTGGGGTATCTTTCATAGATTAACATGCCTGAATCATTCCCCATCGTCGTAGTGGGAGTCCCACAGTACATAAATAACAAAGTAGTAAATAGTACATTTCCATAGGCTATTATGGTAGCAACCTTCTACTCTATAGCCTATTAGTCTCCTTTTACAAAAAGGACAAAACTGAGAACTTAACCAATCAGCAACCAGCACCCTCTAGAACCTTCCCAAGAGAGGCTGAGTTCCTCAGATTTTCACTGCACTTTGTTGTGTAAGGGAGTCTCCCTGAGCTTTGCTCAGTTTCTTCAGTTTTCTACAGATAAGTCTTATTTAGATTTCTTTAGGAAGAATGTCTGATAAAAAAAGGATTATTTATAGCCTGTAAATCCTGGGGACAATGCACACAAGGATTGTATTTATTGTCTCTATCCTAGTCATGAGACAAAACAATGTATGATCTACTGCATCTTCTCAACCAAAACCTTGAGGGATAGAGAAGGAAGACTTCTAATATGGCTATAAAAGAAGCAGTCTGCTTCTTCTGATGTGAATAGCCACACGTCCTCTGTCACTCAAGAGGCCCAGGTCGCCTGAGTGTCAACCTGAAGAGAGAAGAAAACATTCTAAAGTCTCATTTGTCCAAGGAATTTCTTAAAAAGGAGAAACAGCCTAAGATCTCCTCAGAGATTGGATCCCTTCAGACTCCAGAAACGTCAAAGAAAAAAACCAGAGTCTTCTAGCCATTCCAAAGGTAAAGCTGGCCACAAGTCTTCTTCTGCGTCAAGTTCACCGTTGACGCCGGTGTCTACTTCAACGACGACTACTGGGACTCTCCCGTCGTCGAAATCGTCAACGGCATTAACAACATCGGCCGCTAGCATAAAGGGATCCATACCGTCAACGCTACCTTTATCGTCGACGACTACACAGTCGACGAGAGTGAAAACCTCATCGTCAATGAGCCTGTCGACGAAGTCATAGTCGACGAAGACATAGTCGATGACACCACCGTCGACGACGAGACAGCCGAAGACGAAACCATCAACGATGATACCATCGTCGACGGCAACAATACCATCGTCGACGACGACGCTGTCGTCGACTGAAAATGTCCCATTAATGGCAATCCCACCGGCTGTGGCAGTACCGTCGACTATCACTGGTTTACCATCGACGGACGAGAATTTTTCCATCGACGATGACACTAACCTAAAAAAATCCAGTTTGTTATGCAGGTCCGTCAACCCTGTTCCAGCAATCTGTACAAACTCAATTCAGGACACCAAAAATATCTCTGCTACCTCCCAGCCATCTTTTAGATGTCGAGGATTCAGATGAGGACAAAAGCCAGTTTCGAGCAGCACGTAATCCTTCCGAACTGAATGTTAAATATCAAGAGGAGGATGATGAATATGAGGACGAAGAGCAGTATTACCAGCATTATCCAGCTCCTCTTGCTCAGTACCAACAATATAAATAATTTGAGCAGCCTAGGCAGCAGCCTGTGCAATTTCCTCCGGCGTTTATTCTAGACCTTCAGAATATGTTGGCAGATTATAAAATACTTTTTCCTCCTCAAGAGGATGAGGTCGTAGCTCCTCCACCTCTGCAGGTAGCTCCTCAAACACCGCTACCTCCACCTCCTGTCACTCCTGGTTTGGTGCCATTTCCCGTGACTCCTCTTCCGTCCAGAGAAGACCCTACTACATCTGAGCAGGAAGAAGAAGAGATACCGGACCCTCCTCCACCCACTGATGAGTGGGATGACTACATAGCTCCAACGCCATCCCCACTGCCTCATCATCCTTCAGACTCGATTCCGGAGGATTCCGTAATATTTTGGACAGAGCCGCTAACAGATTTCATCTTCCAACAATTGTGCATCAATTGGACTGTTTCCTCTATGATTTTAAGGACCAGGCAAGAAAGACTGTCAGATCAATACCCTTCATTGATCATATTTGGCAGGAAGGAATCGAGGTCATGAAGGCGCCAGCTTCCGTGGTTCCTGTGCTGCCAAGGTTAGATAAAAAATATAGAGCCCCTGAGGGCTCTCCTCTGTGTCTAACAAGTCACCCCAAGCCTGACTCAGTGATCTCTCAGGCGGCTCAGAGACAATCAAAAAATCCGTCTACAGCTATCCTTTCTCCACCAGACAAGGAGGGTCAACGCCTTGATTCTGTTGTGAAAAGATTTTTATCGGTGGCGGCAGTCTCAGTTAGGGCTGCTAACGCTTAGAACATTTTAGCCGGTTATGATAGGCAAATGTGGTCCGACATAGGTACGGTGAATGATGTCATTCCGGAAGATAGTAAAGAGGAGTTTCTTAAAATAGTAACAATGGGAGAAAGAG
The DNA here is from genome assembly GCF_964204655.1 of Triturus cristatus. Taxonomy (NCBI): domain Eukaryota; kingdom Metazoa; phylum Chordata; class Amphibia; order Caudata; family Salamandridae; genus Triturus; species Triturus cristatus. The sequence continues at coordinate 170,131,827 of NC_140580.1, read as the reverse complement.
CAGCGTCAGAAATAATTGACATTGCTATGGGCATTGCCACAACAGGTTTCCGGCAGTTAGCTGGCGCTGCCATTTTAAGGCGACAAGGGTGGTTAAAAGCAACAAATTTCCACCTGGAAATTCAGACCAAGATCTTGGATATGCCCTATGATGGCGACAGCCTGTTTGGCAGCATATTGATGAGGCGCTTACTGCCATTAAAAAAGATACTGATACTGCTAAGGCGCTCGGAACCCTGCAGTACCGCAAGGGGAGCCCGAGGTGGCGGTTTCTCCAATTATAGGGGGACTTACCAGGGTTCCCAGTCCTATCAGACCTACCAGCCGCAATATCGACAAGGGTATCAGCAGTAATCCTACCGCCAACCGACTACAGCTGGTTTCTCTAGATAAGCCTCCAGGCGAAAGCCAGGATCTCAAGGCTGTGCCAGGGTACCGGCTGCTTTTCCCTTCCCCCTGAAGAGTGCGAAAAGCTCCGAACATATCAACCAGTGGCGGGACATCACTTCAGACAAGTGGGTCCTGGATCTCATCTCTTATGGCCACACTTTGGAATTCATTCAAATACCTCCCAATACCCCTTCCAGGGGATCGCACCCCCTCGCCTTCACTTACTCAAAAAAGAAACAAGGATCATGCTTCAAAAAGGGGCAATAGAAAAGGACCCTTTTTCCCAGAGAAGGAAAGGCTTCTACTCCCGCTTCTTTCTCATTCGCAAAAAGTTGGGAGAGTGGAGACCTATCCTAGACCTCAGAAAATTGAACAAATTCCTAAAGAGTCAAACATTCAGGATGGTCACACTTTCAGACATCCTACGAAGCCTCAACAGTGGCGATTTCATGACTTAATTGGATCTCGAGGATGCATACTTTCATGTCCCTATTCATCCGAAGCGCAGGAAATTCCTACGGTTCACAGTGGCTGGTACCCACTATCAATTCCGAGTCCTTCCATTTGGCCTCAAATCGGCTCCACGGACGTTCACAACATTTTTTAGCTCCCGTGGCAGCAGCCTTGTGAAGCAAAGGTCATCAGGTATTCCCTTACCTCGACGACTGGCTGCTAAAGGCACCATCTTCTCGCCTAGTGAAAAATGCACCAGATGATTGCCTCAATCTTTTTCACAAATTGGGTCTCTTAATCAATTTCCAAAAATCTTTGATCCAACCAAACCGGATGACATTCCTGGGTGCCAGATTGGACACCATCCGGAACACAGCTTTTCTTTCCCAGGAAAGACAGCCAAGGTTACAAGCATTAGCACCCAAACTGTCCAGTAAAAAGTATGTTTCTGTGAGAGTGTACAAATCTCTACTGGGAATGCTCTCTTCAGCAATAGATTTCGTGCCGCTGACTCGCTTGAACATGAGGCCTCTTCAAGAGGAACTACAACATCAATGGATTCAAACCACAGGTTCATTCGACGACGTGGTCAACGTCACTCCTCGGATGAAAGAGGCTCTACGATGGTGGACTCAGAAATCACATCTGTCCGGAGGCCAGTCTTTTCTTCCGGTCATCCCAGATTACATAGTAACAACAGATGCTTCTATGGAAGGCGCGGAAGGACACTTACAGGACCTGCAAGTGCAAGGGAAGTGGTCCTTGGCTCAGCGGCAAATGCACATAAACAGGTTGGGATTGAAAGCCATTTTCCTATCTCTTCAGTCTTTCCTTCCTCGAATACAGGGGTCGCCGGTGTTGTTCCGGACGGACAATAGCACAAGCATGTTTTATATCAACAAGCAAGGAGGAACAAAATCTGACTGTCACAGGACGCACAGCAGTTATGGAACTGGCTGACCCTCCACCGAATTTCCTTGACAGCAGAACATGTTCTGGGTCTCCGGAATACCTTGGCGGATGCGTTGAGCAGAACGAACGATAGCTGTCCCGAATGGGAGCTGGAACACGAACAGCTGGACAAGATATTTGCAATCTGGGGGAAACCAGCGCTGGACCTGTTTGCGACCCAGATCAACTCCAAATGCCGATTCTTCGCAAGCAGATTTCCTCTCGCATACTTGCGAGGGAATGCTCTTTTGATGCGCTAGTCAGGGACCTATGCATACGCTCCCAGCCAACCCCCCCCCCCCCCCCCCCCCCCCTATTCCTCTGATACCCAGGGTCCTCACGAAGATGAAATGGGAACACTGCCACATTCTGCTGATAGCCCCCAGGTGGCCCAGACAACACTGGTACACGGAACTCCTCCTTCTGACGGAAGCTCAGCCCATCCGTCTATTGCCGACACCAAGGCTGTTGACCAAGAACAAAGGCCAAGTGCGTCACCCGGAGCCAGGTTCTCTGCAACCGCATGCGTGGCTCCTGAATTCTTTGAATTTAGAAATTTCAACATTGCGCAAGACTGCAAGGACATTATTGGCAAGTCTAGAGCTGAAAGCACCAATAAGACTTACAGGCTTAAATGGAAGCATTTTTGTGTATGGTGCAAACGCAATGAGGTAGATCCCTTTCTCTCTGCTCCAGAAGATGCCCTGCCTTTCGTTAGCAAGGTCCGGTCTTGCACACTCGTCAGTTAGAGGGGGCTGCCAAGAATATCTTTCATAGATTCACCTGCAACCCACCCTCCTTCCCGGAGAGGCACCTCTAGGATACTGTACTAACTACATTTGTGCTGGAAAATCTGAGGGACTCAGCCTCTCTTGGGAAGGTTCTAGAGGGTGCTGGTTGCTGATTGGTTAGGTTTTCAGTTTGGTCCTTTTTGTAAAAGGAGACCAATAGGCTATAGAGTATTTGGTTGCTACCATAATAGCCTATGGAAATGTACTATTTACTACTTTCTTATTTATGTACCGTGGGACTACGACGACGGGGAATGATTCAGGCATGTGAATCTATGAAAGATACCAATACTGGATAACTGTAGTTACAGGTAGGTAACTTTTTTTCTTCCTGAAGGATTGACATTAGTTAAATTATTTACACTGGGCTCTCTCGCTTCTAGTGACTTGTAGATCTCTGACAGCAAGTCTAGTGAAGCTTACCTACTGGGTGGTTGTTTTGGAATGCGGGGCCAGTGACCTTGGGTCAGCATAAAGGATTGGCACGGACAACTATCGTTATACAGACCAGGTTTCTGGTGTGAGGCTTGCCTTTGATAATGAACTGCGCCCAGGCAAGTTAGTTATTGTCCCTAAAGGGGGCTTTATGGGCCCAGAACCTGTTTCTGTGGATCTGTAGATGGAATGGCAAGAGAAGCATGAGAAAGATGCCTCATAACAGTGTTTTTTACGATGGTGTATAGTGAATTGAGATTGAGTGTTCTAAAAGATAGCTGGTTTGACGGTGGGAACTTCTAAGGGATTCAATTTTAAGATTTATAACCAGTCATAAGATCGTGACCGTATAAGATCAGTTTCCTGTCACTAGCTGATCATACAACTTTGCTTGGTGCAGATCAGAAGTGGATTATCCTAATGACTCCTGAGGTTGAGACGAGGTGGCCTTGTGTGGTTCCAGGAACATAAAGGACCATAATGGATACCTGTTGAATGCTGACTCAGCAAGCCCACTAGAAGTGGAGTTTTTCCCAAAGAAAGTATGGGTAGAGCGAGATCTGTCACCTTTTTTTTTTTTTACTTTGGAGTCCAACCGTGTGCTTGAAAATTGAGGTGCTTTGGGTCTCTCTAGTCAGGACCTATTGAAGACTTGGACGAGGTAGGGACCAGACATGTGGTGGACCTGAAAGCAAAGTGTGCAGTATTCTGTTTTCTTTCCCATCTCAGCCACCGCCTCCCCTAACTTAAAACACCCTCCACCATGACCCCTGGCCCTTAAACTTTAAAGAGTTAAAGTGTTTGAATATACCAGCTGCACAGTAACTGATTCTTCTTCAGCCTGCTTGTGCCAAAAGCAGCTTGCTGGTAACTAACCTGTCTTTGCTGCAAGAGTATCTTCCTGTGTTGCTTTTGGTAGTCCACACAGATGCACACAGTCTTTACACCCCCCCCTTGTTTTTCATGTTTTACATTTATTTATTTTCATTAACTGCTCAACAAAAAAAGTTATATCTTCTGTTTCCTATTCAATAATTTACGTTTTGTTTTAATTGTTACATTCATCATTTTACTAAATTGGTTTGGAAATTTTACTGATTGATTTCTGACTTTAATATTGTTTTGACTCTGCTTAAATAATGTACTCCTATTACCTTTAGGTTCTGGTGAGAGTTTTGTGAGTATCACCAGAGTTAAGATGCCATTGTTGACCCATAATACATATGGTACACGATAAAAGTAGATTTTTTTTCTGATGGATAATTCTAACCACAGATTCCTCCATCATGCACCAGACTGGATTGCAAAACGTTTTCAGCTGTTCTTTCTGTATGCCTGTGGATGGCACAATCCTTTGTATCCTAATCCCGCTTCTAAATGTGACCGCACAGAGCCGTACACCGGCACCCTACCTGTGCACTGATGGCGATTCTTTTTTTTTTCCTGTGCCATTTGACGCAGATCGAAGCTCCAGTCCAGAACCAGTCTGTACTTACAGACTTAAAAATTCAGTTTTTTGTCGCAGTGCGTAAGTATGTCTTCCTTTCAAGACTACACACTTCAAACTGTGCAGGTCCAGCAACCAGCATCTGGTTGTTATGCTCCCTGATGCACCCAAAGACCCAGGGTCAGAGGTGAAGCTGAAAGTCACGAAACACAAGTGAGGCCGGCCCTCCTCCAAATTGCAGGTGTGTTCCTGCTCCAAGTCTCAATCTCATTGAAAATCTCCGTCCTCTGGTAAGTATAAGGTGAAGTCCAAGGACAAATCTTTGTTCAGGCACTCTCACATAATGTAGATTATGAGGACGAGGCAGTTTACTTCCCTCTCACTATACTGATAATGGACTAACTTAGACATCCAAACGTCTAGTGGTCTTGATACATCACCAGAGATGTGATTGGACTCCCATTAGGGCTCCCCAGTGAGGAAAGTGCCTCTTCTGGTGTGGTGGTGTGCAAGGTGGCAGAGATGTTAGAACTGTAGTTGCCAACAACAGAAACTAAGGCTAATGTGCTTACTGACATTTTGTATCCTGGCCCTTCAACCTCAGAGCTTTTGCTTCTCTTCACTGAATCCATGACAGACACTCTGGCTGCAACTTGGGCTAAGCACTTCTCTCCACTACAGTTTGATCACCTATAGCTAGGCGTCTCAGACCTGTCCTCAGAAGACCTAGCTGCCTTGATTGCACCCAACATGGTAAAGACTTGTAGTGCAGGCTTCAGCCAGCAAAGTGAACTCCAATGCATTTCCTACTGCTCCATAAGAAAGTGTTCTGATGGATACTTCTGCCTGTGGATTCCTTACCTTTTGAATACCCCCTGCGCCAGCATTCCGCGGGAAAATTCTTTCCTAGCTCTCCCACGTCGACGAGGACGTCACAATAGCACGGCTCCACACGCGGCACTGTATGACGTCATCGGAGCCACATAAGGACCTCGTTGGCGTGCTGACGTCAGTTCCCTTTTTTCCGTGCCGTCGACGCTCAACGGTTTTTTCAGGGCTCTCCATTTTCATTGTGGGAAACTTTGTATCTCGTAGTTTGTCAGAATGGCTACTTCTAGGAAGACCGGATTCAAACCCTGCAGAGAGTGTGGCGGACACATGTCTATCACGGATCCGCATGATGACTGCCTGTGGTGTTTATCCTCGGACCACGACGTCGAGGAATGCAGGAGCTGCAGGTAAATGAATCCTAAGGCTATCCAAGAACGTGAAGCCAAATTGTTTATGGTGAATGCCAAGAAGGAAAAGCGAGGTAGGAAGAGGGCGAAGTCTTCGTCTTCTCACACTTCGAGGTCAAAGGAGCACAAAAAATCCAAGAGAAGACATACCTCTCGACATCATACTTCGAAGGCCAGGGTCTCGACATCGAGGTCACCGACTCCAGCTGAGCGACCTCGGAGAAGGGACTTCATCTCTCCTACTCCTTCTCCTCAAGCGACGCCAGTACCATCTCCGGCTGCGGTGCCGCAGATTTTTCTGAGGCTTCGTCGCTTCATGAAGAATTACCGGCTCCAGCGACGTCACCGGCGCCGGGAGGATCCTCTCCAGGCCGTGTGACTTCACCTGTGCGGGCGCCGTCCACGGCTCCGCAGGCTCCAGTGCGACCTCAGGTGACTCCCCTACAGGAAGGTACGGATCCATATCCTCCTTTTCCTGCTCCTGGGGCTGACTCTAAGCATTTTCTCAATGCGATGTTTGGTTTATTTAAAAGAGCCTCAACTCCATCCGGTGCGCCTTCAGGCCCCGTGGGTCCTCTGGCATTCAACTTGGGTGTGCCTAAGTTCTATCCCCAGGCACCTTTTATGCCGTTGACTCCGGCTTGGCATTTCCTGGCGCCGAGATAGTCTACTCCGGCTCCCCGGACTCCTTCAGCTGCGGAGTCTGCTCCACCTCGGATTCGATCGACGTCTAGGTTCGATGTCGAGGCTCCTCCATCGATGCTGCTGGTGTCTTCTCTGGCGCCACGTGTGGCTCCACCGACGCCATTGCCTAAGCAACGCTCCAGGAGAGAATCTCAGAGATTGCTTGAGGAGGAGGAGTATTTGCAAGAAAAGGAGGAAGGATAAATTGTGGACTCTGTGGATGAGTTTGAAGGCCTTCAGGAAGCTAGTGGCCTAGATACTTCTCCTAAGTATGAATTACCATCTGCAAGTGGTTGTGTTGTGCAGGGCGTTGCACCTTACCATGTTGTCATAAAGAAGGCAGCTGATTTATTGGGCCTTAAACTTCCCTCTGCTGAGATTAAGTCCAATATACTGACGGAAGTTTGGAATACTTCTTCATCAACTTCTGAGCTCCTACTTCCATTCACAGATGCCTTAACAGATCCAATTCTGGAGGTGTGGCAGAAGCCTTTGTCTGCTCCGGCTGTATCTCGTTCTATCTCAAGAAGATACAAGCCTGCCCCTGGTGATCGGGCTTTTTTGTCATCACATCCGACACCGGAGAGTCTAGTTGTCCAAGCTTTTTGCTTAAAACAGTCTTCTGGTGCTTTTCCTACCATTTTGGGTGACAGGGACTCGTAAAAGACTGAGCAAGCTGCGAAGAAGGTGTTTTCTTCTGCGAGTATGGCTCTAAAGTCAACTAATGCGACTTGCCTTCTTGGACGATATATACATGCATTGATGGACTCTGTTGTTCAATTGGCTCCTAAGTTGCCTGAGGAGGATCGTGCCAACTTCTTGGAAGTCCTTTCAGATTCGCAGGCCGCAGCACGACAAGTGATTCAGTCAGGCATGGACACTGCTGCCTCTGTGGCTCGTGTTATGGGGGTCTTCTGTGGCTACAAGGAGACAGGCATGGCTCAAATTTTCTGGGTTTTCGGCTGATGTACAGGCGACCTTGTTGGATTTACCCTTTGATGGGTCAAGGCTCTTTGGTTCTAAGGTGGACTCAGCCTTGGAACGTTTCAAAGACAGTAGAGCTACCGCAAGATCTTTAGGCCTCCAGGTGCAGTCTAGAGGTTATGGGTACAAGAGATATCGGGGCTTTGGGAGATCTGCTTCCTTTCGTGGCCGCCAACAATTTCAGCAGAGCCATCAACAGCAAAATCCCTTGTACAAATCGTACAGAGGGAAGAATAAGAGAGGCCTCAGGGGTGCAAATCGTCAACAGGCCTCCTCCTCTTCTTCTACCTCCCCTCCTGCCACCGTTGGTACATCAGGAAAGCAGTTCTAGATTCCCAATCTTAGAACATGTTGGTCCAGTTGGAGGTCAAGTGTCTCATTTTCTACAAGATTGGAGACTGATCACATCGGATCGTTGGGTCTTGAATCGTGTGGAGAATGAGTACGCCCTCCCATTTTTTGAGTTTCCTCCTCCTTACCCTCCTCGCCAGGGTGGTTGTTCAGAAAACCACTTGCTGCTTTTGCAGCAGGAGGTTCTTACATTACTCCAAAAAGGTGCGATAGAGGTGGTTCCGGAGCAGGAAAGGGGTCAGGGTTGTTACTCCCGATATTTCCTGATCCTCAAAAAGGATGGTCATTTGAGACCAATCTTGGACCTCAGCATTTTGAACCTTTACCTCAGGCAGGAAAAGTTCAAAATGTTGACCTTGGCTCAGGTTCTCCTTGCGCTGCAACAAGAAGACTGGATGGTGTCCATCGATCTGCAGGATGCGTATTTTCATCTTCCCATCCTGAAGTTGCATCGGAAGCATCTCCGGTTCACGGTGGGATCGCATGATTACCAGTTTGCGGTTCTTCCGTTCGGTCTCACTTCCGCGCCTCGAGTCTTTACAAAGGTGATGGCGGTGGTAGCGGCTCATCTCAGAAGGTCAGGGGTTCCTGTTTTCCCCTACCTGGATGACTGGCTGTTGAAAGCGGAGTCTCCAGAGTTGGTTTCGGGCCACTTGCAAGTGACAACTCATCTGTTGTTCAAATTGAGTTTTTAGATAAATGTACCCAAATCTCACCTGGTGCCTTCTCAGCGCAGCCTGTTCATAGGGGCAATACTGGCCACTTCTGTGTGTCGGGCATTCCCGCCTCCTCAGAGGATTCTCGACATACAGTAAATTATTCCTTTATTTCACGATGGAGCGGTTGTTCCAGTCCTGAAGGTTCTTCGCCTGCTCGGTCTGTTCGCTTCCTGCATTCTGTTGGTCAACCATGCACGCTGGCACATGAGGGCACTCCAGTGGTACCTCCGCAGGCAGTGGTATCAGCACAACGGAGATCTCGGGGAGAATATCAGAATCTCCAGAGAAGCTGCAGCGGAGCTGTCTTGGTGGAGTGTGCAGGGCAACCGTTCTCAAGGAAAGCCCTTTCAGCCTCCTCCGCCGGTGGCCACAGTGATCACGGATGCCTCCACTCTAGGGTGGGGTGCTCATCTGGGGGATCTGGAGGTCAAAGGCCTTTAGTCTCCAGAGGAAAGGTTGCATCACATCAACCTTTTGGAATTGCGGGCGATACGTTTGACACTGAAGGCTTTTCTCCCTTCCCTTCGCGGTCAGGCGGTTCAGGTCCTGACGGACAACACTACCGCGATGTGGTACATCAACAAATAGGGAGGTGTAGGGTCGTATTGCCTCTGTCGAGAGGCTCTGCGGCTCTGGTCCTGGGCTCGGGGCCAACGGATTTGTGTGCTTGCAAATCATGTGGCCGGTGTGCTGAATGTTCATGCGGACAGTCTCAGTCGGCGTTACTCGTCCGATCACGAGTGGCGGCTTAATCCGGAGGTGGTTCATCGCATCTTTCAGATGTGGGGATCTCCTCGGTTGGACCGGTTTTCCACTCACGAGAACGCGCACTGCCCAATATTCTGCAGTCTCCAGTTTCCGATGCAGGGAGCTTTGGGGGATGCGTTTCAGATAGATTGGAGCTCGCAACTCCTTTACGCGTTTCCTCCCATACCCTTGATTCCTCGGGTTCTGAGGAAGATTCGCCAAGACCGGGCCCAAGTTGTATTGATCGCCCCGGATTGGCCAAGAAGGGTGTGGTACACAGACCTACTTCACCTCTCGTCGCACCCTCCGCTCCGTCTCCCTCTCAGGGCAGACCTCCTCTCGCAGTCGCAGGGGCAGGTTCTACACCCCCACCTTCCAGAGCTTGCACCTTCATGCCTGGAGATTGAACGGGGCAACCTGAGTTCCTTCTCTCTCCCGCCAGAGATAGTGGACGTTATTTTATCATCCAAACGACACTCCACTAAGTCTGTTTACTCTTCCAGATGGTCCAGATTTGTTAAGTGGTGCGGAGAGAGAGACATTGACCCTTTGAAGGCTTGTTTGTCTAATATTTTGGAGTTTTCTCTATCTTTAGCACAGCAAGGTTGTGCTGTAGCCACTGTTCAGGGCTATTTATCGGCTTTGTCAGCCTTTTTATGTTTGCCAGACCAGCCGTCTTTAAGTCCCCCATTGTCATGAGGTGCATTAAGGGCCTTACAAATAAGTTTCCTCCCACACCTTTCATTATGCCTCAGTGGGATTTGAATCTTGTACTCACTTTTTTAATGGGTTCTCCGTTTGAGCCTCTTCACTCTTGCCCGTTGAGGCTTCTTTCTTTTAAAACGGTTTTCTTGATTGCCATTTCCTCGGCTAGGAGGGTAAGTGAGCTTCAATCTCTTAGTTCGAAACCTCCTTTCCTGACCATTCATGCGGATAAGTTGGTTCTAAGGACCGGGGCTGCTTTCCTTCCCAAGGTGGTTACCCCTTTTCATATGGGACAATCCATCACTTTACCCACCTTTTATCCTCCACCCTTCCAAGGAGGAAGAGAGACTGCATCGGTTGGACCCTAAGAGGGCTGTCCACTTCTATTTGGATCGGACTAGAGATCTGAGGCTGGACTATCAGCTCTTCATGGGCTATGTTGGGAAAATGAAAGGCAAGACAGTGCACAAGAGGACGCTTTCCAGGTGGATCATCTTGTGCATCAAGATCTGCTACGCCTTGGCCAAGAAGGAACCGCCTGAAGGTATCAGAGCTCATTCCACCAGAGCTAAGTCTACTTCTTCTGCTTTGGCTAGAGGTGTTCCTGTTCTTGATATCTGTAAGGCAGCAACCTGGGACTCCCTCCACACCTTTGCAAAGCATTACTGCTTGGACTCTGAGGTTAGCAGGGGTGGCCATTTTGCTCGCTCTGTTTTGCAGGATTTTTTGGTCTATAGTCAGGTGGACACCCTCCTCCGGGAGAGGTACGGCTTTGGGAATCCATTCAAAAGGTGAAGAATCCACAGGCAGAAGTATCCATCAGAAGAACAAGTTACTTACCTTCGGTAGCGCTTTTTCTGGTGGATACAGTATCTGCCTGTGGATTCCACACGCTCCTACCCGCCTCCCTGTAGTCCACCTGTTTCTACCCAAAAATGTATTTTTTTAATATGCCTTAATCATGTTTATATTTTAATATTGAGAAATGCTTTTTCTGTTGCTATTTCTCTATGTATTTCTTTATTATGCATTTGTGAATTTATATATATATATGTATATATTTGGTATGCTATGTGTGCATTTGAAAATGTGTTGGGCCGTCCGTTTGCCTCGGTGGCACGGAAAAAATGGGTGGAACTGACGTCGGCACGCCAACGAGGTCCTTATGTGGTTCCGATGACGTCATACGGTGCCGCGTGCGGAGCCGTGCTATTGTGACGTCCTCGTCGACGTGGGAGAGCTAAGAAATAATTTTTCCGCGGAATGCTGGCCCCGGGGGTATTCAAAAGGTGAGGAATCCACAGGCAGATATTGTATCTACCAGAAAAAGCGCTACCGAAGGTAAGTAACTTGTTCTTCTCGTGTGCTGCCATTTTGAATTTGAATAAGTTGAATACGGTCTGCCTTTTGATCAGATACACCCATGCCACATGGGACATGGTGAGGGAAATCTTGCCACCCTTCCTTAGAAGTTTAGAAATGCCTTAACACAAACAGTCCATGGCAGACTGGACTTTCAGGGGTGAGTGGGATACCACAGATGTGCAGGCTGTTCTGTGGGCACTAGTTTGGTGATTCATCACCACACATGGATGCATGCCAAACATTTTTCTGGAGACATGCAAGCAATCCCTCATGGATTTGCCTTTTGATGATTTTAGGTTGTTTGGAGGCGAGGGGGAGTCCGCTTTGGAATGGTTTAAAGACAGCTCTGTGTCAACCCACTCCTTGGGCTTGCTCACTTCGACCAGTCATTTCCTTCATCAATATCAGAATTTCAGTGGTTATTCCTACAGCCTGGCTTACTTTCAGAAGCAGCCGTCTCAGCCTGTGGAGCAATCTGTCTATCCCTTTTAAGACTTCATGGAGTGTGGCGGAGATCGGGTATGGGGACATGAACAGCCCGGTAAGAGAAGGACTGGCAATGCTGTCACAATCCAATGGAGTCACCTACAGCCAAAGGGGACAGAAAAAGATTTTACCTGCCCCTCTGGTGTGTGGTTACGTAGGGCCACTGGGCCAGGGAGGGTGTCCACTATAGTTATGCTCTTACCTTTATATCAACACCCCTCCTCCTCTACAGTTCCCCATGTTTTCACTGAGTCCTCTTCAGAAAATACCTCCATCCTTGCCAGTGAAGATCAGTCCTTGCTGGCCAAAGGAGCATAAGAGAGTCTTGAAGAAGAAGAGGAGCAACAGGTGCTACTTCCATCACTTCATGCCTAAAAAAAGACAGGGGGCTCTTAGCAGTTTTTGACCTGCGATCCTTGAAAGCTTTTCTATTGAAAGTCAAGTTCAAGATGCTGACTGTGGCCCTGGTCCTGTCTTCTCTTGGTATTGGGAATTGGATGCTGTCAATGGACTTGCATGACCTCTACTTTTATGTACCAGTCCACAGGTGTTTCCTTATTTGTGGAGAAGGAATAGTTTCAGATCTCCATCCTCACCTCGGTGTGCTGGGTGATTGCTAAGGCGATGATGGTGGTCCAGGCCCTATCTTTGCTGGTCGGGAGTACAATTAGTCCCAGACCTCAGTGACTGGCTGTTGAAGGGAGACTCATCACATTCATTCACAGACCACATGCGGCTGACCATCTAGCTCCTATCTTCCCTTGGGGTTCCCAATCAACAAGACAAATACTATCCTTTGACAAGTGCAGAGGATTACCTTGATAAGTGCAGTTCTGGACACAGTGGGCTCAAAGTTGTGTTCAAGCCCAGACGGTTTTGAGTTTTCGTGGTCTCCTAGCTTTGTTTATTCTTCTGGCCATGTCAGTTGGCACATGTGTGCTTGCATTGGAACCACTGCCTTCTATGATTTCAGCACTGGGGATGCCTTTCTTATAACAGGCAGCATGAGAGACTGGCCAAACCCATATTTTCTCCACCAAAGCAGAGGCACTACATAAATCTTCTAGAGCTGTGTTGACTCTGGAGGCCTTTCTACCATCAATCCTATGGAAGGCAGTCCTATGCAGGTTTTGAGGGACAACACAACTGCCATGTGATACTGCAACAGCCAGGGTGATGCGGGGTCACGTGTGCTGTGCCATAAGGTGCTGAAGCTGTGGTACTGACTGGACCCTTAGGGAATTTCCTTGGCTTTCAACCATCTGGCAGGGTTCCTGAACATCAGTGTGGACGAGCTTATCAGATTCCATCTGGACGACTGAGTGTAGCATATGCAGATGGAGGTAGTTCAAGAAGTCTTTGCTTACAGGGGGTGGTCTGGAGTAGAACTTTTCAGTACAGCAGAGACCAATCATTGTCACAGTGGGACTTTAATTTGATTATTACATTCTTAATGTGCAACCACTGTATACCATCTTCTTTATCCTAGCTGGTGCTTCAGACGTTGGCATAATTTCTGCCCAAAGCTGAGGCATTTGGCCATGCTACCCACTTTCTTCTCTCTGCCACAAACCCCGAAGGAGGAGGGCAGGCTTTACCGGCCGGAACCTGTGAGGAAATGGGGTATATTATATGGTGTGGTTATGTGACCTCACGTGTAATTCACTAATAACCCTCTTTAAGACTAATCAGGTTTTGTTTGTTAAACCGTAGCTCAACCCTGTGATTCTGAGCTGTCGGGCTTACACAAAGGAACAAGTGTAAAGCATTTAAATGGCACCAAAACCGTTGCAGAAAAAAAACGGGACACTGAAGAAATATAACACCAATGTTCGAGGCGTATGAGCTGCAGATCACACACTGGCATAGTAGATCGCCATCTGGTGTTGGGCTCGGATGCTTACACCTTGTTGTTGTCTTGGAAGAAGTCTTTGTAGTCACGAGATAGGTGACTCCTACCTTTGACGATAGTGCGCATGGGCATCAACTCCATCGTCAGATTGTTTTTTTCCGCCATTGGGTTCGGATGCAACTTTTCCGCTCCGGTTTAAAATCTCAATTTCAACCTTTTCGAAGCGCAAAACTTCCAGAAAACCCATCGAATCACTTTCATCTTCGACCCGACTTCATCGGCTCGATTCTGGACGTCGACGCGGGCCGCTGGGCCTATCCACGCCGTAAGGCCTACGGCTCATGGAAATGACACCATTTAAAAAATGCCCCCATTGTGGAGCAAAATTCTCGCACAGTGACCATCACAAGGTCTGCAACCTGCACCTATCACCTGAACACGACGAGTCCAGCTGTCCAGCCTGCACTTCCTTTCGATCGAAGAAGACAATTCGAGATGAAAGGGCTCGACGACACATCATGGCACAGAGACCAGCTCCGGAATCGGAGGACATCTTTGATGAGGGCCCCGATGTCCCGGAAGAAGATTCCGACGATCTCGAAATCATCTCAGAGGCAGAAGACTCAGACGACCTCATCACTCCTGGGCAATGTGTGAGTACTACTGCCCCTACCCCAACCCCTCCAAAACCAAAGGCAGTGGTCAAGACTTCGCCTGTTGGCCCCAGTCGAGCCTGAAAACATCCTTCAGAAGCCCCGCCTCCGGGCTCGGCTCCGAAGAAAAAAGACACGCCTTCCGGTAGCTCGGGACCGAGCAAACCGCATGTAATTGTCCCGCCGGCACCTTCGGCACCGAAGCCAAAAGAACACTCTACTCCGAAACCGGCTCCGACGCCTTCCACCTCCAAATCGACCCTGAAAACGCAGAGGCCACTAGATAAGCCGGCTCCGAACGTTCCCAAGCTTAAAGATCCAGCTTCGGCTCCGAAACCAACATCCTCGGCAGCGAAACATAAGCCTAAGGACTGTGATACGCCTCCTAAGGCCAAAACCCATAACGATCAACCACAGCCTCGTTCAGTACCGAAATAATCGGCACCGAAAGCCGTTACCGAGGAACAGGAACTTTTTCACCCAGATCCTATCGATCCAAGGCAGAAAAAGATTTATATAAACCCAAAAACAGGACATGTCACGGCTGTGCCATGTAAAAAACGAAAACTGGACACACCATCTGCTCCCTTTCCTGTACACAAGAAGGACTCTGCCACATCGCCTATGCCACCTTCTTCTCCTACACTGCCTTCTAACCCACCTCCTCTGCCTACAACACCCTTACCTGTAACTTCTCCACCACATACACCACCCCCAGATGATGATGATGATGACCTGGGGGGGTGGGGGGGGGGGGGGTGATCCTAATGACCTGTTGACGGATCCAGATATCTCACCAATAGATGATTGGGCATTCCCTATCCCAACAGACCTCCCAGACCCACAGCCATTTCCCTCAAAACCATCTTCCCCAGATGATCACCTTGGGTTTGGCCAATTATTAAATAGGGCTGCACTTTATCATGGTGTTACAATGCACCCCGACGCACCAGAGGAAGATTTCCTCTTGGATACATTTGAACAATCCCAAAAGTCAGTGCAAATATTACTAATGATAAAAGGAGTCATTAAGCATGCCCCTCAGGTATTTAAAGATCCCGTCCGTGCCAGGGTTCTTAACCCTAGAATAGAAAAGAAATCTAGGCCTGCCCCTGAAGATCCTACTTACATCAAAGGACAGTTGCCTTTGGATTCTCTAGTCGTTTTCAATGCTGGAAAACGCGGCAACTCCCAGACCTCCGGGGATGCGCCACCCCCGGATAAAGAATCCAAATTGCTAGAAGCTTCTGGCAAAAGAGTAGCAGCACAAGCAGCTAATCACTGGCGTATTGCCAACACCCAAGCACTACTGGCACGATATGACAGGGCACATTATAACCAGCTGGAAACTATTACAGCATCTGCCTGACCAGTATAAAACCCAGGCAAATGACCTTATCCAAGAGGGCAAGCTAACTTCAAATGCGTCAATTAAACTGCCTCTAGATCAATTAACACCAGTGTACTCCTTAGACGACATGCCTGGCTACGCATTTCAGGCTTTAAGCAGGAAATCCAGACTACCATACTCAGTCAGCCGTTCAACCAAGAACAGCTTTTTGGCCCGGCTGTGGACACTGCCCTCGAAAAAATGAAAAAGGACACCGAGACTGCTAAGTCCATGGGAGCGTTACAGTCTCCACAAACCTGTGGCTCCTTTCGGCACTCCTTTTACAAAGGAGCCTCCAAAACCATGGGCGCAGACACCTCATCTACATTTAAAGCCACTACACAAACATCCCCCAGTAGAGGTTATTTTAGAGGCGGATACAGAGGGAACAACAAAAAGGAAGAGGTTGAGGTAATAACACTCGCACCTCCCCCGCCACAAAGCAGTGACTTTCCTCCGCTCCCCCCAGATCATTCCACTCCAGTCGGGGGCAGACTGACACAGTTCCTACCTGTCTGGAATTCCATCACAACAGACAGGTGGGTGAGACAAATTATCCAGTATGGTTACTGCCTGGAACTTACAGCTACCCCCCCACACATACCACCCAAACAGCGCCAAATGTCCGCAGACCATCTTACACTCCTCAAACAAGAGGTTCTCTCACTGCTTCAAAAGCACGCAATAGAGCCAGTTCCCTTAGAACATCAAGGAACAGGGGTCTACTCAGTGTACTTCCTAATCCCCAAAAAGGACGGGACTCTTGACACCAATACTCGACCTCAGACCCCTAAATCTGTATATACACTCAGATCATTTCCATATGATCACTGTTCAACAAGTGCTCCCGCTCCAAGGCAATTTCCTTGCCACACTAGATCTCAAAGACGCCTACTTCCACATTCCCATACATCCTGCTCACAGGAAGTATCTGAGGTTTGTAGTGGAGCTGCAGTTCCACACACGCCCACCCGCCTCCCCGGGACCTGTATCTGTTCCAGTTCTATCTTACTTAGATATACACACATGGACATCTCTTTTTTTTCTACTAACTCCATCATTTCCCAACATGGCGAAAAACAATCTAACAATGGAGTTGATGCCCATGCGCACTATCGTCCAAGGGAGGAGTCACCTATCTTGTGACTACAAAGACTTCTTCCAAGACAACAACAAGGTGCAAGCATCGGAGCCCAACACCAGATGGCGATCTACTATGCTAGTGTGTGGATCTGCAGCTCTACATGCCAAGAACAGATGCATACTGGTAAGTAGCATATTCCTTATTTAAATAAGATTTTGTGAACTTTTAGACACCAAAGCAAAAAAGATCCACCAGAGCATTCAGGAAATTTAGATTTTACAAGGTATAGTAAATCACAACTTTTCACTTCACAGTGAACAAACATTGGCAAATTCAACGAATGACACCTACATTTTTCTTTAAAAAGTTTCTAAGGGTTATGCGGTTACTTAGTTACTTTGGGTGACCAACTCTGGCAGGTAGCCAGTCAAGATAACCAGTAAGGTCCAAAGGAACAGTTACTTCAACAAGAAAAGCAGCCTCCAGTTCAGTTCCAGTGTCAGTGGTCCCTTGCCATGGACTTCTATTGGAGTGGTGTTGATGCAAGGGATACAGGATGCTAAAGATGCTCAAGGATGCTGAAGATGCTCTGCGGTCGGCAGGTGTCTTCCCGGGGCTACTCCTCGGTCCACGAACCTGGTGAGGGATCCTGGCCACAGGGGTCAAAATCCCTCAAAGTCCTTTCGAGCTTGGCAGAAGTCTAGTCGATACTGGGCTACCAGTCACCCGATACCGCCATTTCAGGGTTTTTCTTCTTTTGGCTGTAACTTACCTTCTAGGTGGCCCAGCTGGGTCCAACAGACTCTGGCGCAACTTTGGAGCATCGAGTCTTATTCCTTTAGGCTGCACGGTGGCGTGGAGCAACAATCCGGAGACCTCTACTACCAACTCGCCAGACAGACTGCCACAGCTTTTGTTGGCGTTGTGCTGTGAACAGGAGATCAACCAACTGACCCTTGGAGGCTTTTGTTTCTGGCTTGGCTCAGGAGTTGATTTCTCCACGAACAGGACAGAGCAGACACAGTCTTTTCTTTTCAAGGTGTGAAGCAGGTGCAGTCCAACTTCGGCGCAGCCTTCTCTTTGCTGGTCCTTGGTGCAGTTGGGCAGTTCTTCTTCAGTCTTCTTTTCCAGTCAATGAAATCTGAGTGCCAGGGGTGCTATTCTTATGCTCAAAGAATGTGCTAAGGGGAGGTTACAGTAACTAGCCAATAAGCTGCTAGGACTTTTCCCTCCAGATGACTACTGCCTGTGAAGTGTACCATCTAGCTATCCCAGAAGACTCTATCCTGTCCATTTTCAACATGCCAGGAACCCTGAGCCCAACCTAGCGGTGTGGCTCCCAGTGGGGCTACATGCAACCTTAGAAACCAGTTTGACAACAGTTGTTCACTCTCTCTGTCCCAATTGCCGGCCTGTCAGCCTAAACAATAAAACAGCCCCCACTCCCAAGTATATGCCATTTCTCCTTCAAAGGCGCCTCCCCATAGCTGTTTGGGCCAACACAGTGTGGCTTCCTGCCAGGGAGAGGTAACACCTCTTACCCTACAGGCTACTATTGTGTCCTCTCCAAGGAGTCGTTTACACATCTCAGAAAACTGTCTTGAGGACAGGCCCCATGTTAAACTGAAGTCTGACGCAGGAAACATTAAACAACAGAGTTGCAACTTTATAAGAGTTGCACATAACAAATTACATTAATTTCGACTTGGGCATCAAGCTAGGCTTAATGTAACACGTTTTTTGATACCTTAGAGTACCAACTTTGGTCACCGCATTCAGGACCAGCTTTTTCATGCCAGAAAAGCAGTCATTCTGCGGATCTTTTTTGCTTTGCCACATCTCTCTAAAAAGGAAGAAACATTCCATTGTCTGGATCCCAAGAGAGCGCTAAGCTTTTATATTGATTGTAACAAGGAACTTCGGGTCGACGATCAACTATTTGTGGGGTTCTCTGGGGGAAAAGAATGGCAGGTAGGTGCAGAAACTAACCTTGTTTCAATGGATAGCTCTGCATTAGGATCTGCTATTCATTGGCAAAGAGGCAGTTACCCAAAGGCCTACAGGCTTATTTGACCAGAGTTAAAGCTGCTACCACTGCCTTGGCATGCAATTTGCCTGTCCTGGATATTTGACAGGCAACTGTATGGGCATCCCTGCACAAGCTCTCAAAGCACTGCTGCCTCAACAGTCCGGTCCATTGTGATGGGCATTTTGCCTGATGGTCCTGCAGAACTTTTTAGTTTGAGCCATACAACAGAAGCACCACCTTGGAATCTGCTTTTGTATCCAGTCATAAGTTGAGGAATCATGGTTAGAAGTATCCATCAGAACAAGTTACTTGCCTTCGGTAACACTCTTTCTGGTGAATACTCTATCTAATTGCTGATTCCTCACTACTGTCCCCTCTGGGCTGTCTGTGGTATGGGCTGTCTGTAGTATGGGCTGCCTGTAGTATGGGCTCATCTATCTAAAAAAAAAATATATATCAATCTAGGCATCTGCACACTGGTTCATTTAATCTGCTGATAGGCATAGCGTGTGAGGTTGCGGATTATTTCATGAAAGAAACTGACGTCGTTGGTACTTAAATGTGGCTCGATTTATTACTTTCGGGTTGAAGAATGGTGTTAATGCTGAGGTGCATGGCGCCACCTGCTGGCCCCCAGGAGCACTGCTGTGAAATTTCTGGGTGCACTCTGACAGCTGGGGATATATTTACAAGTTGAGGTATCCGCGATCAGATAAGAGTATCAACCAGAAAGAGCATACTTCTCACTTCAAATAGACTTTGTGGTTTGTTAGCTCAAAGGTCCCTCTTTGGTCTTACATTAGTGCTTCATGCAATACAGAGATGTTAGTGCTTCATGCAATACAGAGATGTAGGATCTCCCGTTTAGGAACAGTTACTTGTTTGGTGTATTTCTGAAGGGTGAGCAGAACGTGTTGCTAACGTTGCAGGCATACATGATGTAGTGGCAGGAGAAGTGAACAGAGAAAATGACATTCCATATATACCTGTGAGGTATTAAACTGCTTCCTGATTTATGTTGATGTGGGATCATACAGACATATAAGCAACCAATGGGCAGATATACTATTTACTACTTGTAAAGTACTGGTCACAATTTCCAACCGGTATTTTTGAGTCCAGTAAGTAATTTCACTAACCATTATATGTGGTATTAGTTTTAGTTCGTTATAAACTGAATTGGATTGTGTCGCAGTCTGACCTACCTAATTAATATTCATTCAGTAGATCACAAATTGCGACGCAATCTGATTGGCCACAATCGGAGGGATGGTGGCCTTCAAAGAAAGGCAGGCCACCATGTCTGTAACTAATTTTCAGTAAACTAAACTGTTTTTTTTCAAATGCAGCCAGCTATAACAAATAAATGCCTTATGTGAATGGTTTACCACCTCTTTTGAGATGTCAGTACATTTTCAATGTTGCAAGCCAGAAATTGGTTTCAAAAACTTGATACATAAGATTCCGATTTGGTATTTAGAAGGGACACCCGCAACATGCCCCAGAACCAGTATCCTTTCAGAATCCGATTTTAGTAGTCAGTAAAAACTTCCTGACTCCTAAAATGGGATTAGTACATACGAAAAGCATTGTAACTGTTGCAAACGGAGAGTATGAGCATCTGGCCCCAAGTTTTTACTGCTCGTGTCAGCCTTAAAAAAAAAACCAGCAATTTTATCCAGCGGTCGGCCATGAAATAATAAACAACATTTGGAATGATAACCTGAGGGTGCCAAAACCCCTCCAACTGAGTTACAACACAAATATTTCTGTAGCAGCCTTGCATTACACTTTCCCTAAAGTTCACCCCATGGTTTAATGCAATCATACAGATCTGTGCTGAGTGAATTCAAATGGTATTGGCCAACTACAACACGAGTAAACAACGTCTCCCAGAATGGGCCAGTGGAGCCAGACAAAATAAATAAATGAAGTAGACATCCTACGTAGATTAGACCCAAGTAGGTGGAACACTACTTTTGTTGCTTAGCTTATGTTAGGTCTTGAAATTGAGGGGCCATATGTTGGGAGGCGGGGGAGGTTAAATGTGAACAGTAGTTGAATATGCTTGTTTACCAGTAAGGAGCTTCATGGTAGAACATTGGAGAGCGTGGCACACGTACACTAACTGAAATCCAGCTAGGTGGACTGGAGAATGAATGATAGGGAAATGTATACCTGTATCCATGTTGAGCTAATACAGTAAAAGGAACAAAGCAGAGGAGGTGCTCAAGAGAGCTGTACTGAAATGCAGAGACATGAATAGGTGAAAAGAAGCTTATCTAAATAGTTGAGCAACTCCGACATATTACAGTCTTGTGAAAGGACATCTTGGCTGTTTTGGATTTTCATGCTTCTATCTGGACACCGCTACATCTCACTTGAACAGTGAATGCATCGTGCATTACTCTAGTCAGGTGGTCAGTCTCAGTGATGAGGATGATGGAGGACTTTATCTGTATTTAAATGACAATCCAGTCTGCATGGAAGAACCCTGTGTGCTTAGATAAGCAGATGGTGTAAGGGTCAAACCAACCACTTCAGTCTGTTCAGTGCAATGGGAATGAGACATTATACATTGTAATAGTATCGCAGGAACATTTGGCAGCAAGCGAAACTGTGGAAAAGGCATAAATTAATGTCTAACACTAGTCTATCAAAAATGTACTCCACTTGGAGCAATGTTCAGGGAAGCCGGTGGAGGCATTTTTGATTTTTGCTTTGGTGCTACACCACTTGATGACTTTGGACAGCCCTGTAAAGGGATGATCTTGGATTTTCTGTTTGATCAAAGGCATTATTGGCGCTTGACCTAGCTAGGAAGGTCTCTTTAAAGGAAAAGACATGAGAACAATGTTAGGCTGCCTGCTGTAATGATTTCATTGTATTGTCTATGGACTGATTGAAAGTAATTTTCCCCTCATCAAGATCAATATAAATGTGTTCGAGGCATGTGAGCTGTAGATCACATGCTTTCCATACTCCTGCCATCTAGTGTTGGATCCGGCTGTTTGCAAATTGTTTTTCTTCGAAGAAGTCTTTCCAATCATGAGGTAAGGTGACTGCTCCTTTCAGTGATAGTGTGCATGGGCATCGACTCCATTGTTGGTTAGTTTTTTTACGCCATCGGGTTCGGACGTGAATTGCTGTGCTTTGGTTCAAAACCGTTCTTCGGGTTTCCCTTGGTGCGTAATTCACTATATCCGCGTTGGTATTGTTTTGTACGTGTAGCCCACTTCTTCGCATATCGTATTGGTTGAGGAAAATTTCAATTTCGATCGTCTGTCCACCTCGCAGTCGATGAAATGGACTCCATTCAAATTCTGCCCTTGGTGCCATGCAAAATAACCTAACACCGGATTGCACAAAGTGTGCAATTTGTGCTCATCCCCAGAGCACAATTATCAAGACTGCTACGCGTGCAGATCTTTCGATCCAAGAAAACTCTCCGCGATCGTCTGGCTCGACATCGTGAAATGCAATGTCAAAACATCGAATACACGCCGGACATCTTCGGGGAAGGGTCAGAGCAAGAAGAATTCAATCCACAAGGGGCTGAAGAGAAACAGGAAGAGCAGCCCATATCGATTCCTGAATCTGACTCGGAGATGGAAGAGGACATACCGCAGGGTCATGGTCCTGTGAGTACCGAACACTCCTTGCCTCGAACTCAAACTAAGCAAAAGGCTTTGGGCCTGCCTCCAGACCAAGGTCAGCACCAAGACGATGTTTGACGCCTCGCCTCCCGGCTCTGCACCAAAACCCATTGTGAAGCCTTCCGGCTCGGGATCGAGCCGGCCAAAGTGCAGCACCGAGCTGAAACCTTAGAGCTCAAAGCTGAAGACTGCTTCGGAGCCGAAACCCTTGATGCTGAAATTCAAAACGACTTAGGAGCCCAAACCTTCCACGCCGAAAAGTCATTCCATCTCCGCACTGAAGTCGTCGGCGCCAAAAGCGAAAAATGCTCCTTCGAAGCCGCAGGATCCGATTCTCGACTTACCACCCCCCAAATCGGATCCTAAACAAAGGGAACTTTCCATTAACCCTGAACAGGACATATTCTTACCAAACTGCCTCACAAACACAAACCTGAGTCAGAGGTCATACAATATAAGATTCCTCTAAAAATCAGTACTAACCCTTCTCATCTTCCTCTTCCACCATGTTCCCCTACACCTTCACCACCTTCTCTAGTATTGGAACATTTACTTTTCACACCACTCAATTCTCCACCCTCACAGCTTGATGATGATGATGATGAAGATGATGAAGATATTCTGTTACCTGTAGATCCCTGGAAAGACTACACTATTGATCCACCTACAGATAATGACCCAGACCTTTACCTTGCAAAGCCTTCCCCCCGTCTGATGACAATGTAGGTTATTTAGAGTTTCTTGCTAGAGCTGCACAATATCACGGGGTACAACTACACAAAGAATCCCTAGAAGATTTCTTGTTCGAAACTTTGAGTAGTACACACAGATCTAGTCAGACTCTTCCTATGTTCAAAGGCATGATGAGACATGCCGATAACCTCTTCAAAGACCCTGTTCGTGCTCGCATTCTGACTCCCAGAATAGAGAAAAAGTATAAGCCTGCTCCCTCTGATCTATTCTTCATTAAGGGGCAGTTACCTCTAGACTCACTTGTTGTCTCTAATGCCTGTAAACGGGATAATTCACAAACCTCTTGGGATGCTCCCCCTCCGGACAAAGTTAAACTTAATAGACGCCTCTGGGAAATGAATAGCTGCCCAGGTGGCGATCATATGCGCATTGCCAACACCCAGGCCCTCTTAGCCAGGTATGATAGAGCACACTGGGACGAAATGGAGCAATTGCTCCAATATCTCCCAGATTAGCACAAAGCTAAAGCACCAGATTTAGTACAAGAAGGAATGCTTATCTTCAATTCCTCTATAAGATGTGCAATAGATGCTTCCGACACTGCAGCTCGAGAGATTAACACTAGTGTGGTTAAGGATCTCTGGTTTCAAAACTGAAGTCCAGCAATTCATTTTGAACACTTCATTTGATAAAGAGCATCTTTTCGGTCCTGAAGTTGATCAGGCTTTAGAGAAAATGAAAAAAGACACTGAGGTAGCAAAGTCAATGGGAGCTCTACCGTCCCCTTCAAACCGGGGCTCCTTTTATTGCTCCTTTTATCGTGGGGGGGGGGGTCTAAGACCACATCTTCAGACACCAATGTTTCCTCCTATAAAGGAAACAATCGACCTTCCTCCACAAGAGGTTTCTTTAGAGGAGAATATAGAGGAAACAACGGCAAGGCTAGAGGAAAGGGTTTCACACCCAGTAACTCCCCTCTAAAGAGCAGTGACTTACCTACCTTTCCCCCGATCATTTAACACCTGTCGGGGGACGTCTTCTACAATTCCTCCCCCATTTGGCAATCTATAAAAACAGACAAATGGGTGTTAGGAATTATCCAACATGATTATTGCCTGGAGCTTACCATCAATCCTCCAAACATTCCACCTCGTTCTCACAAACTGTCGTCTGAACATTTGCACCTCCTCAAACAGAAAGCCCAGTCTCTCTTGCTAAAAGGAGCCATAGAGCAGGTACCATAACAATATCAAGGGCCAGGCGTTTACTCCCTGTATTTTCTAATTCCCAAAAAGGACGGCTCGTTAAGACCTATTCTGGACCTCCGAGAACTGAACCTCTACATACTGTCAGAACATTTCCACATGGTGACACTTCAACAAGTGCTCCCACTTTTACAACAGGAAGACTTTATGTCTACTCTAGACTTGAAGGAAGCATATTTCCACATTCCAATTCACCCCGCTCATCGCAAATATCTCAGATTTGTGATAGCAAGTCAACATTTCCAATTCAAAGTACTACCGTTTGGAGTCACCACCCCTCCCAAAGTATTTACCAAATGCCTGGCAGTAGTCACAGCTCCTCTGGGGAAACAGCTTGTTCGAGGCATATGAGCTGTAGATCATATGCTGTGCATAGATCGCCATCTAGTGTTGGGTCCGGATGTTTGCACTTTGTTTTTCTTCAAAGAAGTCTTTCCATTCACGAGGTAGGTGACTCCTCCTTTCGGTGATTGTGCGCATGGGCATCGACTCCATTGTTTGATTGTTTTTTTCTAGCCTTCTGGTTCGGACCTCTATTGTTGCGCTCCGGTTCGCACTGTTTCTTTTGGTTCTCCTCGGCGCACAAGATACTCACCCTCGACGGTTTTGTTTTCGATCGTGTCTCCCTTTCTACCGCGCATCGTAATTACTTAAAATAATTTTTCGAGCGGAAAGTTTGTGGAAGGCCGTCAGGCCTACCCAAGTCAGGTCGACCTGCAGTCAATGGAACTAACTCCCTTCAAATTCTGCCCTCGGTGTCACGCGAAATACCCACGCACTGACTTACACGGTGTGTAATCTGTTTGCCCCCCGAACACAGAGAACAAGACTGCGACGCTTGCCAGGCTTTCCGCTCCATGAAGGCACACCAAGATCACGCTTCTGACGCCCCATCCTCTGGCTCGGCACAGAAGCCTACCAAAAAGCCTTCCGGCTCTGAAAGGACTCTCTCCAAACCGAGTTTGAAGCCCAGACCTTCGGGATCGAAACACAAGTCTGGCGCGACCCCCCACCATTCGGCCCCGAAAAAATTATCAGAACCAAAGACCTCATCGGTTTCAACTCCGACACCGAAAATTTCAGCGCCCAAACAAACAGAAATGCAGAAAACAACTACAAAGTCCAGTTTCGATGCCCCAATTGAAAAACCGGATCCGAAACAAAAGATTTCTTTATCCATCCACAGACTGGCCATATCGCCACTAAAGTGACTCTCTCAAAAGAAGGGCTGATGCAGAAGAAGAATATCACATCCCTCTAAAGAAGAGATCTGTTGGAACTAACTCTTCCCCTCCGCCTCTTCCTCCACCTATTCTTCCTTCCTCACCACCTTCCCCTCAACTTCAACCAATTTCATCTGAACATCCACCACCACGTACACCTGACAACCAGGATGATGGGAATGAGGATCAGGATAGTGATGATGATCAGCCATTACAAGACCCATGGGATGATTATAACACCAATTCGCCCACGGGCAATGATGCCGACCTGTACCCTTCCACACACTCTCCACCAGATGATAGTTTAGACTACATTGAGTTACTGGGTAGCGCTGCCAACTACCATGGAGTGCAGCTACATAAGGAGTCATTAGACGAGAATTTCCTCTTTGAAGCCCTCATTATCACACACAAGTCATCACATACACTACCCATGCTTAAAGAGATGGTCAGGCATGTAGATGACCTTTTTAATGACCCAGTTAGAGCTCGTATTATTACCCCTACAGTGGACAAAAAGTACAAGCCAGCACCATCGGACCAAGTACATACAAGGGGCAATTGCCACTAGACTCCCTGGTTGTCTCCAATGCAAGAAAAAGAGCCAACTCTCAGACAACAGGAGAGGCTCCACCTCCTGATAAGGAATCAAAACTTATTGACGCTTCGGGGAAAAGGGTAGCTTCTCAAGCAGCCAATTTCTGGCGCGTCTCCAACATTCGGGCACTGTTAGAGCAATTCAACCGTGCACACTGGGATGAAATGGAACAACTAATACAATATGTACCCCAGGAACACAAATCAAAAGCACAAGATCTGGTTCATGAAGGGCAACTTATTGCTCACAATCAAATAAGATGCTCTTTAGATGCTGCAGACACCTCTGCTAGAGCTCTAAACACTAGTGTCCTCCTAAGAAGGCATGCCTGGCTCTGTATATCTGGTTTTAAACCTGAGGTTCAAACCTCCATTTTAAATACCCCATTCGATAAAGAACATCTATTTGGCCCAATGGTAGATTCATCACTTGAGAAAATGAAGAAAGACACTGAAGTAGCCAAATCTATGGGAGCCCTTCAGTCCACACAGGGCCGTGCTTCCTTTCGACGCTCCTTTTACCGAGGAGGTTCCAAGAACACCTCATCAGAGTCTACCTCCACCTATAAGGGCAATAACCAACCCTATTTATCTAGGGGTTATTTCAGAGGAGGTGACAATGGTAACAACAGTAAGGGCAGGGGCTGGGGTTCAAACACACGCACCCCCCTTGCCAACACAAAGCAGTGACTTTCCTCCACTTCCCCCCCGACCACTCAACACCTGGAAGACTGTCAGATTTTCTACCAAGCTGGCAATCAATAACAACAGACAATTGGGTGCTCCAAATTATCCGTTCTGGTTACTGCCAGGAATTTATCAACACACCTCCAAATATTCCACCAAAGCCCCATAAACTATCACCAGACCATCTACACCTCCTCAAACGAGAGATTCAGTCTCTACTTCTAAAAGGGTCTATAGAGCCTGTGCCGCACCAACATCACTGATTGGGCGTATACTCCTTTTATTTCCTGATTCCCAAAAAAGACGGTTCTCACAGACCAATTTTAGATCTCAGAGAACTCAACTGGTACATTCAGTCATACCATTTCCACATGGTGACACTTCAACAGGTACTTCCTCTACTACAGAAAGGCGATTTTCTATCTCCTCTAGATCTAAGATGCCTACTTCCATATACCAGTTCACCCTGCTCATCACAAATTCCTCAGGTTTGTGGTAGCGGGTCAACACTATCAGTTCAGGATACTCCCATTCGGAGTCACCACCGCCCCCAGAGTCTTCACAGAGTGCCTGGCGGTAGTAGCTGCTCACTTAAGGAGACTAAAGATTCATGTCTTCCCGTACCTAGACGACTGGCTTATCAAAGTCAACACGTACTAACAATTCCTGCAGCACACTTTCAGGACAATTTGGTTACTGCATCAACTAGGGTTCACAATCAATGTGCCAAAGTCACATCTCCAACCAACCAATACAAAGGACTACCTAGGAGCCACAATAGATATTTAAAAAAACTCTTGCTTTTCCCAGCTCAGACAGAATTCGCAATATTCAGGCTTTAGTTCTCCGCTTTCAATCCAACCGTTGGATTCCAGCTCAAACTTACATGCTGCTACTGGGAATTATGTCATCCTGCATCATGATTGTTCCCCAAGCCAGACTGCATATGCGCCCACTTCAACAATGGTTAGCGGCCAGTGGAACCAGTCACAAGGTCTATTGACCGATCTAGTGTTGGTAAGCGGCCATACTCATCCCTCTCTGCAGTGTTGAAACACACTAAATTTATCAAAGGGACGGCTGTTCATAGACCGCGTCCCTCACTGGCTATGGAGCTCATCTACAACAGCGCACAGTGCAAGGCTTGTGGAGCTATCAACAGAAGTTGCTCCACATCAATCACCTAGAGCTGCTTGCAATATTCCTAGCACTCAAAGCGTTTCACACTCGCCTAGAGGGCAAAGCTGTCCTAATTCGTACAGACAACATGAAAGCCATGTATTACATACAAAACAGGGGGGGCACACTTACTCCAACTGTCCCACTAGCCCAAGACATCTGGAGGTGGGCTATTCACCACAAAATGTATCTCCTAGCGGAACACCTCCCAGGAGTCAACAACCAGATTGCAGAGCTCATCAGCGGGCATAGACAGCAAATACATGAATGGGAACTCCACCCTCAGGTCCTCCTTCCATACTTTCAATGTTTGGAAGTCCCTCACATAGACCTGTTCGCCACATACCTAAACGCAAAATGCCCAATCTTGGCATCCACGTATCCATACCCATTGTCCAAAGGCAATGCACTATGGATGAATTGGTTAGGGATATTTGCTGATGCTTCTCCGTCTCTCCCACTCATTCCATTATTGGTTCGGAAACTCAACCAAGTGTCCCTGACACTAATCCTAGTCGCTCACACGTGGGCTCGTCAGCCTAGGTTCACAACCCTATTGGAACTCTCAGTAGTGCCTCACCAGAAACTATGTCTTACACCTAATCTTCTCACACAGAGCCATGGAGACATAAGACATCCAGATCACAGTCAACTCAATCTGGGGATCTGGCTCTTGAAGTCTTAGAGTTTGGCTATCTAAATCTACCAAAAGTTTCCTCACCAAACAATTTCCCAAATGACCACATCTATACATGCTGCCAAAAATACATAAGGATCCAGTTGATCCGCCATTCAGACCAATTGTTTCTGGTGTAGGATCATTATTTGAACCCATAGGTCAGTACATTGATCAATTGTTACAACCTTTCATATGCT
This sequence comes from Triturus cristatus, assembly GCF_964204655.1. Lineage (NCBI taxonomy): Eukaryota > Metazoa > Chordata > Amphibia > Caudata > Salamandridae > Triturus > Triturus cristatus. The sequence continues at coordinate 170,102,898 of NC_140580.1, read as the reverse complement.
CATGGAAGACATACATACGTGACACCACTGTCTTTTTAAAGCAGTTGCAGAACCTGAACATTGATAACACAAAAGATTGGATGCTTTGCACCATCGACGTTACCTCATCGTACACGTCGATCCCTTTACAAGAAGGAATCGTAGCTGTCGAATGGGCCCTACTCTCACAACCAAATATTGGCGCACACAAAGTATTTTTGTTGGAACACCTTTTATTTTGTTTGCAGCACAGCTATTTTCGATGGCAGGATGATTTTTTTCTTCAAATCAGTGAGACATCTATGGGTTTTGGGGGGGCTCCCACATACGCCAATATTTTCATGGCCGCCTTTGAAGATCAGCACATTTTTCAAAACACTGAATGGAATAAACATCTTGTGATGTACTGTCGTTATATTGACGACATTTTTTAAATTTGGTCTCACACCAAAGAATCTTTGGAAAATAGCATCAAGGTCCTCAACACCAAAAACAGTAGAATAAAATTCACACACAATATCGGCTTCAACCAATTGTCCTTTCTGGATGCACTGGTTAAAAAAAACGGTCAAGATATTAACCCCTTCCATGCTGCGCAAATTCCGCCGCTGTGCTGACGGAATCTTGCGCGGGCGTGGTCATGACGGAACGGTTCCGTCATGAGCACAGCTCAACCGTGGCTCATGACGGAACCGTTCCGTCATGAGCACCGAAGGGGTTAACACCAGCGTATTCGTGAAACCAACAGACCGCAATAACACACTATTGTTTCAAAGTTTCCATTCTCCACAGCTTATTAAAAATTTGCCATATTCTCAAATGTTACGAATTAAAAGGATCTCTTCAACACCAGAAAAATACAATCAAGACATCAGCCGTATCAAAAACAGATTCTTAAAACAAGGTTATCCTGCAGAGATGATAACCAAAGCTGGAGCATGAGTTTTGAATTTGGATCGCAATGATCTTTTAAACAGCAAGCCAAAAACCATCACTAATCGAATTGTTTTTGTTTCCAAATTCTCTACCAGATCCGGTAGTATTAAGAAAGCTGTCAATAAAAGATGGGAACTGTTACAAAATGAACCAGATTTTGGCAATTCTTTCAAGGAGCGACCACTATTTACATTCACAAGAAGTCCTAACCTTAAAGAATCTTTGGCAACCAAACAAAACAGTGATAGCACCATTGGTGTAGGCATGAGAAAGTGCAACAATTGCACTCATTGTAACAATGTTATGCGACAAAATTTTGTCACCCATCCTAGAACAGGAGCACACGTCATGCCACATGTCAGATTGTAACACCTTTAATGTCATTTACTGTATCAAGTGCCCGTGTGGGCTCCTTTATATAGGAAAGACCGAAAGATAAATTAAAATCGGGATCGGAGAGCACAAAAGTATGATACTCACAAAGAACACAAACTCCAATCTGGTTGAACATTGGTTAAAACAACATCATAACATCTCTCAAGTCAGATTTCTAGTGTTAGAGAAAGTGCAACCCAAAGAAGGTACCGATCTGAGCCAGCTATTATCCCAGAAAGAAGTAATGTGGATCAGAAAATTCAATACTATGGAACCATATGAGCTAAACGACAAACTAGATCTCAGTTGTTTTTATAAAACTACAGCACATTTAACATGAGTCCTTTTCTTTCATATCAGTGTCTTATCACTCTTTTAGATTATTTCAGGCACATTTGCATACACACTTTTTGGCCTCATTTCATCTAGATCACTTCAGGCACATTTTCACATACACATCTTGGCATCATTTATATATTTCACCAGTAACATATTGCCAAACAGTGTATGCCATAGAATCCCTTGAAAGTTACACACTACCATATTTTTCATAAATAGATTTGTGGTATATATTGTTATTGCATCTGCATTGGAGTATCTATAATGGCTATGTATTTGTAATACTGTCCCGTTCTATCTATGTACATGTACATGCTTGTTGGCATTTGATTGATACAACAGCAGATTTCATGCAGACGCCCTGTCTTATAGGCTCCCTATTCTGTTTCTATAATCTTTCTTTCACAAGTGATTTAATTCGTAGCTCACTTCATTGGTTTTTGCCCATCGGTTTTCTGTTCGCTATGTTGCGGTTAGGTATCTGTACAGCGACTTTTATGGCTGACTCTTTTACCACTATTACCCAGGTAGCTGCATTCATGGAGCGGCACCACATCTTTGTGGGTAGCTCCAAAGTTCCAAAAAATTTATTGTATGATTAATTAAAATATTTACAATTATTCCAGAAAGGTAGTAAAATTAATGTCATTACAATCGCAATTAAAACCAGACATTAAAATCAACGTTTATAATATCTCATTGGTTATATAGTTTAAAAGCGTGTGTTTAACCAACACATACGTGTTATAAATACAGTAGTAACATTTAAATGTAATCCAGCTTCTGTGATCCTACTTACTAAATAAACTCTTAATCTTTTTTTACATTCAATCCGTATACACACTTGGCGCCTTGGGGCTTAAGACTGGACGGTCATTCTTCTCTGTTTCCTCCTGATCGGCCTGTCGTAATAGTTTTCTTACCTCAACCAGGTATTTTACTCCCCGGCAGGCCAAAATTATGGAGGAACCATCCAACCAGCGTATCACGGCTTGCCTGCACGTGCGGATATTCAGTTTGTTAAAATTGGTTTTAAATACAGTTTCCTCAGGAACATAACTGCTGGACACACACATAATAGGTGGGTTAAAGATTCCCTGGTGTATCCACACAGTCGACACTGCGCAGTTTGTTTAGTATATTTCCAGGATGGCTGTAGATCTTTTGAGTCATGTTGGCCCATCCGAAAGTCTGTGTAGCTCTTTTTTACGTACCGGCTGAAATGTGAGAATAAATATGCTTGCGGTTTTAATAGTTTATAAGAAGTGATGACAGTCCACCCGTGCCGACGTTTGGAAATTGTATTTTTGTCTTCCAAAAAAGATTTTCTTTTTGCTGCATCGTTGACCGCTTTACTAGTACTTGCTTTGTCTGCCCTAGTTTCCCACGCTGTTTGTATTTCCAGGTCGGCCAAACATGTTTTCAAATAACTTCCCCATGAACTCGATATTTCGTGGTCCACCTGGTACTTAATTTCTTCCCAGCATGAACTATCCATATTGTCTGGTTCTGCAGAACAGAATTTTTGGCATTGCTTTACAAAGTCGCTCATGCTCCGAAATTTCTGGTTTTGAAGGCCGAATTCAAGCCGAACTTGCGACGGAGAGGCAGAATTTGGCAGGTTGAAAACGGCCTTATAAATCTTCGTCTGGAGATTTAATAGGACAGCCTCCTTGCCACACCAGGTGACTAACCCGTATGACAAGGTAGGAAAGATTTGTGCAGCCATCACTTTTAAAAGGTGGTTATAATTCGGGCAATCCAATTTTGTTTTTAGCAGTCTATATGCAAAAATTAGTGATTGCGCTTTGGCTTTTATAGCCAGTTTATGCTCCTTATGTGTTATGCCCTGCCCTATTGTTATTCCAAGATATTTATATGACCCTTGCTCTTCGACCGTTGCCCCTTTCACCGACCATTTGAATTTGGTTTTTTTAGGATCCACTAGGCGAACGACTTTTGTTTTTGCTTTGTTTAGTTCCCAGTTTTCCTGGTACAAGTAGGATATTAGATTATTTATCGCTCTTTGTAGACCAATGTCGTCCGCGTATTGTAACAGGGTGATCAGATTATTGGCCATTTTCGGCGGGTGACAGTTGGTTGCTTCCATGTTTTTGCTGATATCCGAGAGAAACAAGTTAAATAAGCTTGGTGCTAACACGCAACCTTGCTTCAGACCTTGGTGCGTGTCAATACTCGGAATTGTACTGCATCCATCGCCTAATTTCACTCTTGCCCGGGTGTCACTATACAAGGCAATTATTGTGTTTAGTAGTTGGCTCGGCAAACCCCATGCATTTAATTTTAACCAGAGACGCTCTCTACTCACTCTATCAAAAGCCGATTTTATGTCAACAAAACATGCATACAGCCTTGTTCTCTTTTTTAAAGCATTTTCTGTTAACAGCGTCAAGATTACCAGGTTTGTTATTGTGCCCATCCCTTGCCTAAAGCCTGTTTGGAACTTGGGAATTATGTTCTTGTCGTCCATCCAGTCTTGCAGCTGTACAAGGAGGCAAGAAGCATAAAGCTTTGCCTCTACATCAATTAAGGATATCAACCTGTAATTCAAAGGCTTGCGATGATCTCCCTGTTTAAATATTGGGTGGATTATATTCCCTTTCCATGAATCTGGGACATCGGACTGTGCATATATCTGGTTAAAGAGAGGCGTTAGATTCTCCGACCAGAAATCTGGGTCGTTCTTAAAAAGCGCATTGGGAAGCCCATTTGGTCCTGCTGCTCCCTCTGTCTTAAGTTTTTGTATTATGCCTCGTAGTTGTTTACAAGTGGTCAGGGAATATTCTTCATTACCTCTTTTCTCTTGTTCAATTTCATTGTTTTCCACCTTATCCAGACTCAGATTTGTTTTTGATTTTTTCACTACCAACGTTAGCCCACAGGAATCTTCAGTGCTGCTTAATTCTGTACTGCTGTACAAATTTCGTACATGTTGAACCCACATTTCCTCTCCAATTCCTGCTTCCTGTTGCAGTCCTGCTCCTTTATTCAGGTTGTTTATAATGCCCCAGAAATCCCTACTGTTTGACAGTTTGCCTGCACACAATAGTTTGTTCCAGATGGATTCCTTGTATGCAGATTTAGTATTCATCAACATCTTCCTATAGTTGTTCCTTATTTCCTTTAATCTACGTTTATTTGGGTTTCTTCCCATTCTTATTGCCTGTGTTTGTAATCGTACCTCTCTTGCAACCCTTCTCTTTTGGTCTCGTAGGTCCGTGTTGAACCATGGTTCCCTCCTGGTGTTTATCCTTCTTCGACTACCCGGCAAGGCTGGAAACTTTCGGGTGAGGACCTGGGCCAGCTGTTCCCAGTTGTTAACGCGTTCGTCGTCTATCTGTGGCCCCAGTTTGCTCACATATTCCCTTGCTGTCTCCTGAATGCTTTTCAAGTCGCTACCTCGCCATTTTAATTTTCTTAAATTAAACTTTTCAGAATGTTGAATGAGGAAATTTATGTTTTGGGCCTGAGTAAGAGAGATATTCATTGTCGTTAGTTGGGGGAAGTGATCACTTTCTATACGTTCGGCGATTTCAAATGAGTCAATGCAGGGGAGTAACTTGTTACTAATAATTGTGAAGTCTATTGTTGAGCGAACCTTACCACTCCAGTATGTGATAGACACTGGTGTATCTCCCTTTATGTTTCCATTCAGGATTGTCAATCCCAGGTCTTTTAATTCGTTTGTTATTATTTGTCCTCCGCCGTTCGCTTGCTTCTTTCCTTCAACACGATCTTTGGTTATGAGATTGCAATTGAAATCTCCTGAAATAAACATAGAGCATTGGTCATAATATCTTTGCATTGTTTTAATCCGGGTCATTAATGTAGGCTGTTTTTCTTTCTGAGTCTTTCTCTCTGGGTGAGTGTAAACATTGATCAATAGAAGTTGCCACTTAAAATTATTTAGTGGGGACTTGCCACTAATTTTAATCACTTGTACCCAGTTAACCCCTACATCCTGTTCTTCAGTTACCCAACCATATTTTTGGGCTGCATATATCGATAAACCACCTCGTGGATGTCCAAACGATGAAAATCTTTCTGCGAAAATGTGATGTTCTTTAAATCCTGGAATTGAAGTTGGAGTCGTATTCCAAGTTTCCTGGAGCAAGATGATGTCTTGTTGCTGGAAAAAGTTTAGGGTTTTGTGGTCCTGGTCCATTTCTTTAAAACCGTGGATATTCCATGAGCAGATTGTAACAATATTCGGCCTTTTTTCCTTCGGGATTTGGTCCTGCGTTTCCATTTCCGTTATTAGTTTTGATTCTTCATTAGGTATACTTTTTGTTTAACGCCTTTGGCACCCATGACCAATCCATTTTGTCCAATACTCGACTTCCCGCGTTTTGTGTACTTGCTGTTAAGTTGACCCCATTTCCAATAAGTGACGTTACAGGCGTGGTGGATTGAGCGCCTCGTACGCAAGAAGTCTGGCTTTTCCCAACTCTATCTTCCTTCTTTGAATTTTTGGGACTATTTAGGAGGGGATAAGGGTACCTTGGGCGATTGTGCAACATCAATGTAATTCCCCAGGCTCCAAATCTTGATCTTGTTAAGTATATCTTATCCACCAGTTCCTTTGAGGCCCAAGGTGTCACAGTTTCTTCTATATCTAAATTTGATTTTTTTTTGTTGAAATTCCACACCTATCAAGTCTTGTGAGGCTATCCCTTTTAATTCTGGGATTTCTTTGAACAACTTTAACAAGTTCCCTCGGTTTAGAGTATCCTGCCTTCCTTTCGTGGGATATTCTGGCACGAATGTCAGTTTTAATGCATAGGCCTCTAAATGGTTTTTGAAGCCTTCGGGAAATTGAAAAATATCATCTTTAGCAGCAGCAGAATTGCTTATTATAAATGAGTCACACAAAGTGATCTTCTTGATCCACTGGATCTTCATTCACCTTCTCTTTTTTCTCTCTCTGTTTTGCTCTGGTTCCTTATTGACCTTATCCTTGGTGGTTCGGGGTCTAGTTCTGTGGTAGATGGTGTGCATCTTCGATCCTTTCCAATTATTGTAACCTTTAGTGGGTTATGTTGTGGTTTCTGGATTAATTTTTTTCTCCAGAAGCTTTTTGTTTGTTGAATTTTCCCGTCTTCTTTGTTCCTTCTGTGTCTAACTTTCCTCATTCCGGTGTGCAAATTTGTCTTTTATTGCTGTTTCTCGGCATATGTTATTCCAGGGGGCGTTTATTTCCATTATTTGAGATGTTCCTGCTTGCCCAACGTCTTTGATTGATTCAGGTTGGTCCTGCGTTTCCTGTCTAAATTTTAGATCTATTTCTTTTGTTGACGAACATCCTACATCTGTAAGGGCACGTTGATTCGACTTATTTTTTTGGAGAGTGGAAACGGTGTTAACTGCAATAGCTGAGCCTTCATCCGTTGGAATGGGTTCTAAAATATGTTTCAGTTGAACTATGTCAGTTAATGCAGCCCCAGGCTTGGAATCATTTAGTGATGTTATTTTTCCTACTCGGGGTGATTTCTTTTTAAATATTGAAAAGTTTTTTTCTGAATCTAAGCTTTGTTGCTTTTTATATTTGAACCTAGCCTTCCTTGCACGTTTTCTTTGCATTTTTGTCGGTTTTGCAAGAAGTGGGGTCTTGAGCGAATTCTGTGTTTCCGTTAGGTTGTCTATTGTGTTTGATTGCTCATCGCATTCCGCTTGCTCTCGTCCACCACTTACTTTACTACTTGATTTTATTGTTAAGTTGTTGCATTTTGAAATTGCCGTCATGTTCGTCTTGTATTGGATTTCCATATGCTGCTTGTTATTACAGGTTAGTTTTACAGCCCCTAGAATATCCTTTAAAATATCCGGGAGACTTGCCAATTTCTCAATTATACTGCCGCAGTCAGGCACTTGTTTATCTTTGTTTGATCCTCCAATTTTCCCCTGTTTGTTAATAGGGACGTAAGTAAGTCCATTTTCGCATTTATACCTGAGATGTGACCAGCAATTAGGTTTATAAGACCTATTTGGACTTCCATTTTGTCGGATTGATAATTCAACACCCTTATTGCTCGGTCCAGTGTGCCTAGCAAAGACTGACTCCATTGTGAACTCGGGTGTTGTTCATGGCACTTCCCCGAATCACCTGATTCATGATCAATCATACTAACGGATGAGATTGTTATTGGTACAGAAAGATTCAATTGATTTACTTTTGTTTGAGAACGTCTGCTATCATCTAGTCCAATCTGTTGTTGCTCATTATTAGACAGCTGGCTTTGTGGAGTTGATACCGTCATTCCCTGTCTGCTCTGTTGGGCTTCTGTACAAATTACTGATGGCAAGGCGTTCCCTTGAGATTCTTTTTTTTGTGTTATTGTTTCCATGATTTCTAAAAGTTGGGATCATTAGATAGATGAAATGAGTTTGAGCAGGGTTCCTCCTCTTGGGCTAACTGCTTTGATGATTCACTTAACTTTAACAATTTCCCCATGAGTTCCTCCGAGTCGTCCTTTACAATTATATTTTCCTCGATTGCTGTATCTCTGATATTTGTGCTTCTACTTGACTTGTTTAATTTTGATTTTGGTTTTTCCTCCACGAATTCCTCTACAGTTCCCTTATTTACGCTACTAGTTGTTTCCATTGCAATTGTTGTGGGTTTAAACTGGTGCACCTGTGCTTTTGCTGTTACCAGCTTACTCGATGATTGATCTGTCATTAGTTTCTGTGGGGACTGCTTCCCTATTGAAGCATCGTTGTTGTTTATCAAAGTTTGCACGGAGGGAGCTTTTATTCTGTCTGGAAAGATAGGGCTTGGCAAATTGGAGGCCTCGGCTGTTGGTGCATAAATCGCCGCCATTGGGTCCTTTAAATAGAAAAATTTATAAATCCCAGTTTTCTTTCTCGGGCTCAATGTTGTTATATCAGGTGTCGGTGCTGAGACCAGTCTTTCTCTCGGTCTTGCGGTCATTCCTTTTTGGTTTGAAGATGAGCCTTCCTCGAGGGATTTTTTAGATTTACCTTTTTTTGATTTTTTTACCTGTCACCAATTGACGAATTTTCCCCGATCTCATTTCTTTATTCACTTTGCTTCTTTACTCCTTTGCACTCCTTCTATTTCACTTATACTTTAAGCAAGTGAACTTGGAGTGGGGTTTTTTTGGACCCAAGTGATCTTCTTGGCCTCCGGGCCTTGATGGGGCCCAAAGCTGAATGACCAAGCAATCGCCCAGTGATGAGGATAGGGAGTAGCCAAAAAGTGACTTGAAGTCGCTACAGATGACTGCCGATTGCGGGGGCTCGCGGACTTTTGCGAACTTTATCGCAGACTTCACTGGCTGATCTGGCTCCTCCTACTTACTGGGGCACGCAGGGCTCACGGGGCTCTTACTGGACCCTTCTCGCCCCTTCTCAGCCCCCCGGGTTCCTGTCGCGCCGTTTTCCGCCCCAACTCTGCAGCTCCTGCTGCTACCACAGCTGTTTCTCAGCTCCGATTCTCCTGACTCTCCCGCGCTCGTGAGAGTTGCAAAACCTAAATGCAGACCAAGTGCCAACACGCACCGATCCTCCCGCTCACACAGTTCACACAGCTCGGGGAACACCGCCAGCACCTAAGCACCCTTCGATGTGGTTCAGCGTAAGGTGATATTCCAGGCAGATCAGAGCTTCGGGGGCACAGGGGGTTCAGAGGGCACAGCAGGGCTCCTCGGCAACGTACCAATGACCACTCCACGATTTCCGCGCCCTCAATCTCTAATACTGGCTAATGCGGCTTCGTCCCAGGGCAGATCTCCTCTACCACACCTGCAATGGGAGCAGCCGTATCGGCGTAGCCGGCGCTGTCTGTTCCACTCCAGAAGTAATCCTTGCGCTCACCAACAGGAACTCCTGCGCAACAGTGCAGCGCTGGGCAAATCGGAATGTTCTGTGGTTTTGGCCGCAGTTCACAGCCTTATACCGCGATTATACCATGCAAAACCACCTTAGAGTCTATTGCCCCAGTTCATTCACCTTCATTGCTGCATAACCCTCCTGCACCTGTGGCGCTACTGTTGAGGGGAAATGAAATGAGCACGCACATGCCGCAAGGGCCGCCACCTCACCTGATGCAGGGAGCGCCGGACACGCAAAGTCTCTGCCGAACCCCAGCCGCGGGTCTCAGATGGCCTCGGCAGCGCAGGCAATTTGCGGCCGCCTGGGAACTCCGCCCGCAGCCGCTCTGGTCACCAGGGGGGAAGGCTCCGAACACTTCGCGGCATCCAACTGCCTCGTCTCTGCCCTTCGACCTCTATCTCTCCTGCCTCAGACGAGGCAGCAACTCGGCGCCCCGGTGGTGCACAGAGGCACAAAGGTGCAAGTTTGGCAAAATCGGCGGGATGCAGGGGTGCAGCGAGGCAGCAACTCTGCCTCCTCCTCCTCCTCCTCGCACACTCGCTCACTGCGGCCGGCCGGCGGTCAACACAGAAACACGGGACGGATCTCCGGATTCAGTCTTTGCCGACCATGGAGTCAGAATGCAATTCTCTCCTCTTATGTCCTCTCCCCGCCCAAAGTAAAAGCGCTACTAGAAGTTGCTTTCGCTTTGTGGGTAGCCTTTTGTCCTACATATCTATCCGTTTATTTATTTGAGCATTTGCACGATTTATATATATATTTTAGCATTTGCAGGATTGCTTATGTTACACAAAGTGTTTTGTATACACGGGGCCCCTCGGGTTGTATCGTTACATGTAGTCTGGATTCTCTTTTCCTTTTCCATTATGGCTGCCACAGTTCTGTATCGGGGCTGAGCATTTTTCTCATCACGTGATTGGCCACAGTGTTGGCGCGTTCAATATAATTTTCGATTCCTCGCTGACCTAGTTCACGCTCAACGTCGTCAAGATTTTTGGATATTAAGTTGCAGATTATTTCCTTACATTCAGGTCAGTTGGATGCAAACACCGTTTACCTTGCGTGCTTTGTACTCTAGGTACAATTGCTTAACTCCGCACATTTTTTTCATATCGGCAGGTGTTGTGCTTTGTACTTATTGGATTCAAAGTCAGGTATTTCCTTTCTTTCTTTCTCGATCACTCACTGGGGTTTCGGTAGTGACCAAGTGTATTCACTCACATTCTCATGTTGTTGCAGTAGAATTCCGCTGCAGTTTGGACATTTGTTCGTACTGGCACTCAGGAAGACTGCCAGTAAGTATAGCTTTATTTACTGCATTGACTTTGTGATCACCGGGAGATGGTGCGCATATTTTCACCGCCTCGTTTTCATACCGGCATGGTTTATGGCTGCACTTCTGTTCTGTTTTGTGGCACAGTTTATAGTTTGCACAGCACAATTTAAATGACTCCTGGTTACCTAATTTGTTTCGTTTTCTTATTTATTTTTTGGACTATATTGTCGTTCTTCACTTTTAGCTCTATTTCCCGACTGCACTTCCCTCCAGTGGTGGTCCCTCGGGCTTGTCAGGCTAACTCTTTTTTCTCTTTCCAATCTCATGGGTGTTGCTGGATGAAATGGCTTAGTTTAATTTCAATCTATGCTCCAACAACCATACAAACTAAAAACTGTTTATGTTCACATTTCAGTGTCCCTTAAGAAGGGACTTAAGGTCCCGAAATGCATTGGGCACAGTGTCATCAAACGCAACGTCTATTCATATTATCGCAATGTTTTTGTTGTACAATTGTTATTTGAGTATCAGCTATTATGATACAATAATTTCCTCATTGACTGAATGAGTTGACTACAAACTTGAATGTTTTACGCTTCAAATGAAATTTGATTGAAACCCCACTTGAATATTGTTGTTTTTGTTACATTATTTATGAAAATCTTTAATTGGTTTTGAAAAAAAATTGTGAAGTTTAGTATAACATTGACCAGCAGTGCACACTGTTTCTTTCAGGCTATTGCGCTTTATCAGTCTCACACTTGCATATCTTAATCTACCGCCAGACTGCATGAATATTATCAAAGAGACTAGACGTGCTACCACAAGAGCCTGCTATGCAGCAAAGTGGAAGCAGTTTGTGATATACTGTAATAGCAACCACATCAACCTGCTTGATGCTTCTGTACAAATCTTTATATGTTATCTGTTACATCTACAACGTTCTAATTTAGCGTACACATCCATACGTTTACATTTGGCTGCAATGGCTGCATACCTCCAGAATAGACAACATCTATCTCTTTTTAGAGTGCCTGTTATCAAGCCTTTATGGAGGGACTCAAAAGAGTCATTTCCCTGAGACGTCCACCTGCTCCAGTGTGGAATCTCAACATAGTTCTCACCAGACTAATGGGTCCACCCTTTGAGCCGTTGCACAAATGTGAACTGCAATTTCTCACATGGAAAGTTGCTTTCCTTGTTGCTATCCCATCACTCCGAAGAGTGGGTGAGCTTTAGGCATTAACTCCAGAAGAACCCTTTTTACAAATGCACCAAAATAAAGTGGTTCTTCGGACTAATCCTAAATTCCTACCTAAAGTAATTTATGCTTTTCATATCAATCAGTCAATCTGTTGAGTTACCGGTGTTCTTCCCTCAACCAGATTCAGTGGCAGAACATGCCCTACACACATTGGATGTGAAGAGAGCATTGCTGTATTACATAGAAAGGACAAAACCTTTCCGTAACACAAATCAACTTTTTGTCGCTTTTGCTCCGCCACACAAAGGCAATCCCATATCAAAACCAGGTATTGCAAGGTGGATAGTCAAGTGCATTCAAATATGCTATGCAAAAGCAAAACTAATGTTAACAGTCACCCCTTAGAGCACACTCTACACGCAAACTGGGAGCTTCTATGGCATGCTTAGGGAATATACCCATAGATGACATATGCAAAGCTGCAACATGGTCTACACCTCACACATTCACAAAACACTATTGTGTTGATGTGTTTGCAAACAAGAAGCTAGAATAGGCCAGGCAGTTTTACGGACACTATTTCAGACAGACCACTGCAACAGATACAGGTTAGCCACCTCTTTGGGAGATAACTGCTTATAGTTTATGCACAGCATATGATCTACAGCTCATATGCCTCGAACAGAAAATGCTACTTACCCAGTATGCATCTGTTCTTGGCATATAGAACTGTAGAGTCATATGCGCCCTCCCGTCTCTCCGGGTACTGATACCTGTTATAGTAAACTCTTATTTAGATACATGCATTCATGGACATCTCCTTTTGCTACTTTCACTAACTCCATTATCACCCACTGCGGGAAAATAATCTAACAATGGAGTCGATGCCCATGACCACTATCACCGAAAGGAGGATTCACCTACCTCGTGACTGGAAAGACTTCTTAGAAGAAAAACAAAGTGCAAACTTCTGGACCCAACACTAGATGGCGAGCTATGCACAGCATATGACTTTACAGCTCTATATGCCAAGAACAGATGCATACTAGGTAAGTAGCATTTTCCTTTCATCTCATGCGCTACAGCCGTGTTGTTACAACGCAAGGCATTACATCACAAGTCGTTTCTATGACTTGCTGTAGGGGGCACGCTAAACTAAGGAATAGTATAATTTACAATTCCAACACCTTCCCTACTGTTGCACACGCTGGAGTTGGAATAGTAAGGTATACTATTCCTAAGTCCAGCGTGCCCCCTACAGCAAGTCGTAGAAACGACTTGCGTTGTAACAACACAGTCGTCGTTATGACCACGTTGTAATCACATGCGTTGTAGCGCTTGCGATGTAACATTGCATATTCCTCGTCTGAGAAGACAGCATATCCACGTCTTCCCCCTATCTGGACGACTGGCTCATCAAAGCCAGCACTTACCAGAAGTGTCTCCAACACACGCAAGCCACAATTCGCTTACTACACCAACTAGGGTTTACAGTGAATGCGCTGAAGTCCCATCTGCAGCCTTCAAACACACAGATTTATTTGGGAGCCACCATACACACTCAAAAAGCTCTAGCCTCTCCCAATGCAGCCAGAATTCACAGTATTCAGTCTTTTCTCATTCGGTTTCAGCCCAACCACTCATTACCAGCCAGAGTCTTCATGAAACTGCTGGGAATGATAGCGCCTTGCATCATAATCGTACCGTATGCAAGACTTCACATGCAAGACTTCACATGCGTCCCCTTCAAGAATGCTTAGCAAGTCAGTGGAACCAGTCACAGACTCTTTCCAACTGTCACGCCTAGCACAAGCCATTTGGAAATGGGCAGTACACCACAAGATTTATCTCCTGGCAGAACACCTTTCAGGAGTAAACAATCAGATTGCAGACCTTCCCAGCAGACAGAAGCAAAAAAAATCCACGAGTGGGAACTTCATCCTCAGGTTTTCTTCTATCAGGAATGGGGATTTCCTCAGATAGACCTGTTCGCCACAGCAGAAAACGCAGCTACTGCTGCATACTAACAAAACACACAACACTTATCTCTATTCAGAGTACCAGTGATTAAAGCCTTTATGGAAGGGTTAAAAAGAGTCATACCACCAAGAGTCCCACCTGCACCAATGTGGAACCTAAACATCGTCCTTACAAGGCTAATGGGTCCACCATTCGAGCCAATGCATAAGTGCCAATTGAATTCCTCTCATCGAAGTTTGCTTTTCTCATCGCAATAACTTCACTGAGGAGGGTTGGTGAACTCCAGGCACTAACTATACAAGTGCCTTTCTTTTAGCTTCATAGAGACAAAGTGGTTCTTCGCACCAATACTAGATTTCTGCCTTTCATATCAATCAATCGGTTGAGTTATCTGTCTCAACCTGGTAACTCAACCGATTGATTCTGTAGTAGAACGAGCTCTACACACCCTTAATGTTAGAGGAGCTCTACTATATTACATTGAAAGAACAAAAGAATTTCGCAAAATCAAAGCAACTTTGTGTTGCTTTTTCTTCACCACACAAAGGCAATCCCATATCTAAATCAGGCATTGCAAGATGGATCGTAAAATGTATCCAGACATGTTATCAGGAAGCAAAAAGAACTTTGCTAATACCCCCTAGAGCATATTCCACATGCAAATTAGGGGCTACTATGGCCTTCTTAGGGACTATCCCCCTAGCTGACATCTGTAAGGCAGCAACATGGTCTACAGACAACTACATCAACTACAGGTTAGCCACCGCTTTGGGAGTGTACTGCTGTATAGTCTATGCAAATCATGTGATCTACAGCTCACATGCCTCGAACGGATAATGTTACTTACCCAGTAAGCATCTGTTCTTGGCTTGTAGAGCTGCCGATTCACATATGCACCCACCCGGTCTCCTGTAGTTGTGGCAGTTTCTCAGTTTACATACATATGCATGGACATCTCTATTCTACACTTACTAACTCCATTCTTGCCCTCTGCAGGAAAACAACCTAACAATGGAGTCAATGCCCATGCACACTATCACCGAAAGGAGGAGTCACCTTACCTCGTGACTGGAAAGACTTCTTTGAAAAAAAACAACTTGAAAACATCCGGACCCAACACTAGATGGCAGGAGTATGCAAAGCATGTGAATCTAAAGCTCTACATGCCAAGAAAAGATGCTTACTGGGTAAGTAACATTATCCTTTCCTGTTCACTCTAGGATATTAAACATCCAGAATCCCTGAGTGCTCTGTAATATCCACAGAGAGTAAAGGGCACTAGTTGCTTTTATAGAAGTGTACTGCCTCTGGCTTATCTCATACCGCCTCCCTCTCCTCCAAACAGAATGAGTCTTCCTACTGTTTATCGGGGTGTTAAAGATGTGAGGCAATGTGGCTTTTGTTTTAGATGCAGAAATCCCTAGTCAAGTAGCGTCTCTGAAAGAAGGAATTGATCGGATTTCAGTAGCCTGTACTTCAGTTGCCTGTACTTCAGTTATACCTTCCTCTCCACTGAATTTAGGAAGTGGGAGTTGGTCAAAAAGATGTGAATAGTGGAATTTACAGAAACAACTGTTCTGATGAAAGCACCTGCCAAGCAACACTCTGAGAAAGCCAGTTGGTTCACTGCCGCCCTACACGAGTCCAGACGCAACTGTAGATGGCTAGAGAAGAGATGGAGAAACAACAACCCCGGAAGCCCACGCAGCCTTCAAGGTCGCCATTTCCGCACACCACATCCTCCTCAAAACCACAAAGAAAATGGTTCACCAAACCCAACAGCGAAACCACAGAGGTAAGGCCTCTGCAACAAACTTCTCTCACCTCAAGTTCAAACAGATCTAAGACAGCTGCGACACCCAAGAGCTGCCCATCACTCCCTCCAACACTGCAAGCGATGCCGTCGCCCCCCAACAGATCCTGCTCAATTGGACCCCCCCTCACCATGGACAACACACTCAAGTCCATGAAGAGCCTTCACTCTGGAGCCCCCTCATACCCCTGCCCACACCACATCTTCCACAGAGCCACCATCGCCCCTGAACTACGCCACACTATCAGCTGCTCCATTGAGACCGCCACCTTCCACGATGACTGGAAACACGCAGAGATAAACCCCCTTTTTAAGAAACCATCCACCGACCCAACAGACTTCAAGAGTTTCTCCCTGCTCCCCTTCACAGCCAAGGTTATCGAGAAGGCCATCAGCGCACAACTCTGACTTCATAGAAGCTAACCACATCCTGGACTCCTCTCAGTCTGGCTTCTGAAGAAACTACAGCACTGAGACCGCCCTCCTCGCCGCTACCAATGACATACTAGCCCTCCTCGACCGGGGAGAAACTGCAGCCCTCATCCTCCTGGGCCTCTCTGCCACCTTTGACACAGTCTCCCACTGTACCCTAAGCACGAGACTCCACAATGCCAACATCTACGACAAAGCCCTGGACTGGATCTGTTCCTTCCTCACCAGTAGAACACAGCAAGTCAGACTACCTTTGTTCCTCTCAGAACCCACGGAGGTGGACTGCGGAGTCCCCCAGGTCTCTTCCCTGTGCCCCACCCTCTTCAATTTCTACATGGCCTGCTCACTGCCATAATCAGGAACCACAGACTCAACATCGTCTCCTTTGCTGACGACTCCCAGCTGATCCTCTCCCTCACCAATGAACCCACAATCGCCAGAAAAAACTTCCACTAACCGATGAAAGCCGTTGCCACCTGGATGAGAAACCGCTGCCTTAAGCTGAACTCGGACAAGACCGAATACCTCATCCTGGGACCTAACACCTGCGCTTGTGAAGACTCCTGGTGGCCTACTACATTAGGAACCCTGACCCCTCCACACCCACTGGCCACTCATAAAACCTCGTCATCATACTGGACTCCTCTCTCACTATGAACAGCCAGATCAGTGCCATCTCATCATCTTGCTTCCACACTCTTCGTCTGCTTCGAAAGACCTTCAGATGGATCCCCGCTGAGGCCAGAAAGACGGTCGTCTTCGCACTCATCAGCAGCAGACTCTACTACGACAATGCACTCTGCGCAGTCGTCGCCCATAAACTTCTAAGGAAACCACAGAACGTTCAAAATGCAGCAGCCAGACTGATCCTCAACATCCGTCACCGTAGCCACATCTCTGAACGCCTACGAGAACTCCACTGGCTTCCAGCCAACAAAAGAGTAACCTTCAAGCTCTTCACACACGCCTACAGAGCCCTCCACGATGCCAGCTCAGCATACCTGAACCACCGCCTCTCATTCCACTTACCCACCTGACCCCTCTGCTTCTCCTAACTGGCCCTGGCCACCGTCCCTCGGATCCGCAAGACCAGGACCAGAGGAAGATCCTTCTCTTGCCTTGCCGCCAAAACCTGGAACACCATGCCTCTCCACCTCAGATTATCCCTGTTGCTCACCCAATTCAGGAAGGATCTCAAGACCTGGCTCTTCGACTGAACCTCAGCCCCCACTCAGACCTGCAGCCCCCGTCCTCTCTATACCCCCCAGCACCTTGAGACCCTCACAGTTGCGCTTAACAAGTACTGATTGATTGATTGATTGATTGGTTCTGGCCTGAAGTGTTGGTAGCATTGTTTGGAAAATTACTGGCATCAGCCACAGGTGAGATGGTGAGTGATCTATAGGTCGACAGTGTTTGACTTCTTTTCCCCTTGGAGAACCATGCTTTTTTTTAGATTAAGTTGGGAATATTCTAGGTTTGCGCTAGCATTTAACCTTACCAAAGTTAGTTACGATCTGTTTGTTGTATTGCTTACCCAAATGGAAGGCAATTTAGTCTGCTGGGGAGAATCCATGTCTCATTGCCAAGCCAGAATGGATAAAGTCACATCACCTGAGTGCACTACATTTTCAGGATTGCTAATGATTTAGCACTTGATACTAGAGTATGACCCCTCGACTTATAGTCTCAACAGCGAACACCTGCAGTACATTGAGTATCTAGATTTGTGTTTAGATGACACCTGGCTAGCTCTGCGTTGAGGAAGAATGAGATGAGGGAATCCGGAGTCCTCTTTTGGGGATGCAGGCTAAGACGTTGTTATAAAACATGGAGGTCTTGCTCTTTTGCCTGGATCGAGCTTGTGTACCCAGAAGCTACATAGCCAGCATCTATGTGTCACCTTCAGGCAGACTCTCTCCATGACCTTTCCGAAGAGCTTTTTTTATTTTGTGCCATATGCCTTGCAGGCTTGTGCCATAAACATCATGACCATCCTGCCAAAAACTTTTAACCTGAAGTAAGACATCTGATGGAGAAAATCGACATGGTGTGAGAAGCAGGTTCGGAGAGCAAATACATCGACTGATAATGCGGGGAATGATAGTGAAGTAGGGGAGAAAGTAGTAGTCTTTCACACAAAAAAAGGTGTTTTAACCAAGCAAACTTCAAGGGACATCATATGAAAAGTAAAATACACCTACAAGAGTTTGTAGTCCTGTATCTTGAAGGCTTCTGTGTTCAGGGATCTTCATCCGTGGCCACAGAAACAAAAACTGTATGACCCTGCATTGCTTAACGATGCAAGCAACTTCTGCAGTTCTTAAACGTAAGAGTTAGTGTCAGTTTTCACTTTGCAGCCTTTAACAGTTCCCTTTTATTCCTCTCTCTTTAAAAGAAGTGAATACAGAGGTGTTTTCTGTCAAATTAAAGCCAAGAGATAGGAGTTTTGCCCAGGTATGCCATTAGTTTCAAAGTTGCAAAGACAGAGTGATTGTTCTGGAGAACAAGGACTACAGAGAAGTATCTTTTCCATTTTGCAAATTAACCAACAAATTATGCATACTTCTTTTTCATTCCACTTTGTAACTATCCTTTGCTTTATCTGTTAAAGGAGATGCTGAGAGATTTAAATATTGGAGAAATGAAGTGTGGCTTACCGATGTTGGCAGTTTCTTTGGCACTAGAAGGGAAGGCGAGCCACAGGGAGATGACCTCCAAGCTTCTCTCAGACCTTTGTGGGACAGTACTGAGCCCACAGGATGTAGAAACCTCTTTTGACAAGCTACTCCAGGAGCTTCCAGAATTGGTCTTGGATACGCCCACAGCACCCAAGGTTTGTTACTTTGGCTAAGTTGTGGTTTATTAACAAATAAAGAAAACGGATAGGGAAGACTTGATGGTCAATGAGAAATTTGCAAGTCACACACTAAAAGAAAGCTGACAGAACATCACTAGCTGTACTAGATGGTTAAAGGATAGATATTTATCTGTAAATGTTGCATTGAGTTACTAAATATTTCTTGTCAAATATCTGTATTGTGTGTGTGAGAGATTACTTTCTAATTGGATGGTCTTTTTATTGACTTAACATTAAGCCAGCTTCATGTCAATCTCTAGCTTGCAGATGGGTAGTCTTTTCATCATTTGACCTTTAAAACATTTTCTTAATGGCTAATGGGATAATTTCATGTGTTAGTTTAATTCTCACCATTTGGTTACATCCAATACATTTCTTTGTCATTAAAAGAAACTATATTGAAGTATAGATTATTTTGTTGTTGTCTTTCTTTCTCAACAGTTTGTGGGCCAGTTCATTGCTAGGGCTGTTGGAGATGGAATTTTGAGCAGAGATTATATTGATCGTTATAAAGGAACTGTGGATTGTGTACATGCACGGTAAGTTATAATTGCCTGTAGGGATTAGCATTGGCTCTTCCACTTGGGCATCATGAGCAGTGTTGTACTAAAAGAGGATTGGGGACTGGGAACTAGAGGGAGGTGGGGTGGGACAAAGATATTAAGGCGTTGCCTTCCAGCCCTAAAACTGATGTTTTTTTACGCTTTTGTATATTAAGGAGAGCATGAGTGCAGGAATTGCTATCAAAGAGGTATACAAAAAAGTGATCAGTGGAATGCATCAATCAATCTCAGTCACCGGTAATTACTCAGGCTGCATTCCAGTCCATTGTTATTTTGCACACCATACCACTTAGTTTGGTCACAGCCATATGTAACTCAGTCTTGACTCTGCTCCAATGGGAACAGTCCATCCCGAACTGCCAGGTCAAGTCCTCCTCAAACCGGAATGCGAGCAACCAAAGGAAGGCTTCCAAAGACTTCATTTTTGCCTGTAAGTGGGAGCAGAGCTATGCCTTGGTACAAAGCACTTGCAAGAGTTCAGCCAGCGAATAGTCAAATACTTGGACAGGATTGTGCAGAGCACACAGTCACAATTGCTGTCGGTCCCTGCCTTTACTCCCAGCATTTGTATATCTCACTGTACTCCTTCTCCCACAGACTCCTGACTGTTATCTGCCTGTGAAGGCTTGGTGTTCTGGCCTCTTAGCTGAGAAAGCAAAGCTGCAGTCTGCAGTACTACTGTGATACCACACTACGATGCCTGTTGGGTTCTAAATGCACAGCCCTGTCCCACTGGAACCTAGAATCCTATTTACATCTGGAACAAATAACATTTACAGCAATGTGCTGGTGACCTAGATACATGTGTTTGGGGGCCGATGTTCTGGGTCAGTCGTAGTGTTTTGGAACGTATGTTGTGTGTGAGGTGCTTCTGATTGGCTGGAGGAGGTGTGAAGAGCTCTGAAGGCTTCTTGTTGGGCTTTGCTGGTTTTGTTGCAAGCTGAGCAGTGGTATTCTTCATGTGTGTTTTGAGTAATAGAACCATGAGTATTTTCAATCTAGCCAATTTTAAGGGTATTGATTGAACCGCCCGCCCTCCACGCCTTAGCCCCCCCCCCCCCCCCCCCCCCCCAGCGGCACCTGTGTTTTTAAAATTATTTCCCAATCTACTATGATACTTGTTTCATTGAAATATAAAATATAAAAGGCTGTGATAGATAGGCTATTTTCTGAATCTGTGTCTCATTCTCATTGAAGTGAAGTCAGGAGTATGCTTTAGTTAGGATTTACATTGTTTATAGCATTTGCATGGCACACAGTCTGCCGTTACTCTGGTTTTGTATTGCTGTCTGTTGTTTCTTTAATGGAACTTCTTTTGACATTTTGGCATTTTACATGTGTTAATTAGAACTCTACTTTTTGAACTGGTGTCTTGTCCCAAATGCAGTTGTTCATGTCGAAATATATTTGATCTTACAGTCCGTTTCACCATCAGGTCTGATGTTCGTCAACCTAGGTCTTTGATGTTGTTGAAGGGTGTCTATTATTGGTGTGCGGCTAAGGACGTTGGGAGACTGGTTTAGGGAGAAGACAAAGGGGTATGCTTGGTGAATATGAGTAATAGGAAATTGCAGATGTAGTATCTAGCCTTAACTCACCTGAAAGATCTGCATGCAGCATAGCCAGTGTCTGAACAGTCTGGGCACAAGGAGGTAGTATAAATCAGTGAATGGCTTCACTCTGTATTTAGAGATGGAATACCGTACAGTTTATCATAAGGGAGGCTGGTGATAGAGTCTGGTTTATCCTGAGTACAACAGTGTCTCCTTTTGCCTAACTCTCCCAGCTCTTGTACATGAATACTTGAATAACGATTTACTGCTATCTGATAGAGGTTACAGCTGTACACTAATTCCAATCTCAAATGTGTTCTGATAACACGCAAATCCATCTCTATCTGAAGATGAGCACATCTTGGACACATATTTAGACACACAGTGTCTGAAGTATATTCATCTTTCCATTTATTTTTATTTTTATCAAAAGCTTTATAGAGCAATGATGGCGGTACACAGAGCGATGCAGATAGAGTAGTGTGGATTCATTATTATGCCATTTGTTTTGATATCATAGAGGCAGACACGCTCACAATTAATATTATCTGTGGGTAATAGAACAGTCAGAAATTAGCTATATGCATCTATATTTACATATTTAGAATGGGGAGTATATCGAAATCACTTGTAACTATTTGCAATAGACAGCATGTCTTCGCTTTCAATACAATTGTCAGTAGCTTGTACATGGCCAATTTTTGAGGAGCTACAACCAGTTTTGTGGCAATATCAAGACATGAGTGTATGCCTGGATAGGTTGTATACAGTTCTCTTCCAGGGGAACCTCATCAAAGTCATAAAGCACTGAATATTCCCGCCCATGTGCGGGGACCCCGGAAATAATAAAATTATATATGAAGAACATATATATACAGCTCTGTATATGTATAAACATATATTATTTTTTCCCAAGCAAATGCAGCCCTCATAGAAAAGGCTAAACAATGTAGACACAAATATCCAATAATGCACCATAGGTATAATAATACACCTAAACTCCTTTTTTTTTATTTTTTTTTATTTTATGAGGTAGATAACTCATGATAAAGGAAAAAAGAACACTGTGCAAACCACAGATCCACAAAACATTGTTAGCCTGCAGGCTGCATTGCAATACAATACCATAGAGACTGAAAAGCCTTGTACAGGTAAAAACTGGCACCGTGCCTTTAAGGCAGCCCTGACTCCAATATCCCATCATGCCTCAGGGGTGACAGTTGGGTCAGTTGTTCTTTCCGGCTCCTTCAGTCAGGACCCTGGAATTCAGCTCTCTTCTTTTTTGACTTTTCAGTCAAGAATTGTTACTTTTCTAGTAATTTTTTGGGCTTCCTCTGGTTAAAGTCTGTCGGGGAAGCGTATTCCTGTGTTTTCTGGCTAAATTTAACAACTTTTTCTTTCAGAAAAATGCCTTATTTATTCATGCCGCGTCCATCCTGTGGCAAAAAGAAGGCCTCTTCAGACACACACGAGGTGTGTATCGTCTGTCTACCAGATTCTCACTCTCCTGCATCCTGTCGTCACTGCAAGGACCTTTCAAAGAGGACTTTGAAAGAGAGAGAGAGAATTAGGCTTTATGGCCTTTCGGAGCGATCGACGTCGAAGCAGCTGGTCTCTGTCTGTTCTCCATCGGCGTCGGGCTCGGCGTCGAAGACTCCAGCGGCGGGATCGTCGCTGAGAGGTGAGGAGTCCAGGGGGAGTCATGCTTCCAAAAGAAAGTCCACGTCGACGCTCGATCCGGCGGCGAAGCGCATTTGTTCGTCGTCTGCAACTTCGACGTCAAGAAAACATCGTTCGACGTCGAAGGAGGCTCATCGCCGATCAACGTCGAGAAAACATCGTTCGACGTCAAGACATCGCTCAACGTCTAAGTCGACACCAAGAGAGAAGTCGACGTCGCATGAAGCGCACAGGCGTGAGACGCCGGCAAGATCTTCGACGTCGAGACCTGGTTCGCCGTCGAGGGAAAGACGATCCTCTTCGAAAGTGCTGACGACGTCGAGGCAAAGATCATCGTCGGAACATTCGGCGTCGAGGCGGATGCCTCCGTCGGAGTCGACGTCGAGGCGGATGCCTCCGTCGGAGTCGAGGCGGGTGCCTCCGTCTGAGTCGACGTCGAGGCGGGTGCCTCCGTCGTCTAAGGTCTCCAGATCTTCGGAGAAGATGGTGACGTCAAGGCGAGATTCCCCGTTGGGTTCTAGACCTCCGTCCAGGACAAGTCCTCCGTCGACGACAAGGCTCTCGACGTCGAGGCAGGACACCTCGCCGGTGATCCATTCGGCGTCGAAGTCCAGGTCTCCGTTGATAGGCCTATCACCGTCGAGACGGTCCCCCGAGGTGGAATACCAGGAGACGTCACACATTCGTCTGACTTTCAAGAAAGTATCAAGGCGCAAATCTCCTCATAGAGTGGTATATACCACATCGGAGCACGATTCATCGCGTCCGATCTCAATTTCACCCTCAGCCGCTCGAGATCAAGATCCGAATCAGCGGAGGTGTTGGGTCTCTCTCCAGTTCCTCCAGTGGAGCATACATCTCAAAACGAGGGCCATGCTCGGCCTCAGAGCCCCGTCAGGGAAATGCCTCAGAACACTGCGATGATTCAGGCAGTTAAGGATTCCTTAACAAGACTAAGGACTCTGGATCAACCATCACGACCAGCAAGATCCCATTCTCGAGGAAGAGAATTGCAAAGGCGCTCACGCTCGCCCAGAAGGCGATCCAGGTCTACCTCTCATAGAAGAGAGTCAATCAGATCGGGGAGAAGGCGACGGAGGTCTCCTTCTTCTTCCTTGTCAAGCCGTTCGTCCAGAAGGGATTATTCACCCACACTCACAGATACTCCACCATCTAGAGTGTCGCCAGTGGACGACATCACCACTTTCCAAGATGTGCTGTGCAGAGGAGCGACAAAGTTGAACATTCCTATGCCTGTTCAAGAAACCACCTCTTCTGTCATCTTCGAGACCCTTCATGAGAGAGCGGTGTCTCGTCCATTGTTGCCTTTAGTCCCTGGGTTGCTTCAACCAGTGATGGATATCTTCCTCACGCCAGCAACTATCAAATCTGCGCCGGCGTGGATTCTTAAGAAATATCGTCCGGCTCCCGAGGATCCTCTATTTCTCAATGCGGACCCTCCACCGGACTCTGTGATCACGGCTGCTGCCAGAAAAACCCATTCAGTGGTGTCATCTGAAAGTGGCTAGTGCCTCAGCGCTTCTGGGGCGCTACGACAGATCACTATGGGATTCCCTGCAGCGATTTATAGAAAAAGTGCCTAACGAAAACAAAAAGGACTTTGAAGAGATCCTGCACGACGGCAGCCTAGTTTCAAACCAAGTGATCAGCGCAGCAGCGGATGGAGCAACGTTGGCAGCGCACTCATTTGCTCATGGGATTTCCGCCAGAAGATCCTCTTGGTTAAGGCTGACGGCCTTGAAACCTGAAGTTCAGGCAAGAATTCTGAATCTGCCTTTCTCGGGTAGTTCGCTTTTCGGTTCTCATGCGGATGAAGAAATGGCTCGGATGAAGTCAGAACTCGAGACCATGAAGGCTGTGGGCCTAGAGAAACGGAAAGAATTCCGTCGCCGTAGGGGAACGGACAGGCGTAGCTACCAGCAGAGGGTTAAAACCCCTCACTGGCAGAAAAATCAAGACCAACAAGGGCAAAAGAAGCAACAATTTCAGTCCCGTAGACCATCCAGGGGACGTGGAAATAACCGCCAGGCCGGAGGTGGAAACAAGGCTCAAGGAAAGCAATGAGAGTCTGCTTCCTCCAATGCCGTCCACCGCTCCGGTGGGAGGAAGTATTGCAAACCATCTTCCAGAGTGGCAATCCATCACAAAGGACAAGTGGGTTCTGAATATACTGCGACATGGATACTCGCTTCGTTTCCGGAGCCCTCCTCCCTCGATCCACCCTGTACAATCATCTAAACACCTCAGGATGTTAAGAGAAGAAGTAGCGACCCTTCTGCTCAAATCAGCAATAGAAAGAGTTCCCAGGGCGCAGAGAGGGAGAGGAGTCTACTCCAGATATTTTCTAATCCAAAAAAGAAATACAAAAGCAGAGTTCAGACTCATCTTGGACTTACGAACACTAAACAAGCATATCAAAAGAGAAAAGTTTTGCATGCTTGAGCTTCACCAAATATATCCGCATCTCCGGCAAGGCGATTGGATGTGCTCGCTGGATTTGCAAGACGCGTACTTTCATGTTCCCATCGTACATCGGAAATTCCTAAGGTTCGTAGTGGGGACCTCTCACTATCAGTTCAAGGTCCTACCATTTGGCCTGAAATCGGCCCCTCGAGTATTTACAAAATGCATGGCAGTAGTAGCGGCTGCACTGAGGCGCGCAGGAGTCTTCGTCTATCCCTATCTAGACGATTGGCTGATAAAAGGACCATCGCCTCAGAGTGTACACTCACAGCTGGCACGCTGCCTGAACCTGTGTCACAGATTGGGGCTCAGGGTGAACTTCAAGAAATCCAACTTCACACCAACCCAAAGGATACACTACCTCGGTGCAACTATAGACTCCGCAGTAGGAAAAGTGTTTCCTTCGGAGGAGAAACGGTCATCCCTGATCCACAAAGGCAAGCAGATTATCACCAACAAGCTGTCTACAGCGCGACAGATTTCGTCCCTGCTAGGGGCCATGGCATCTTGCATATTCCTGGTGCCCAATGCCAGGTTGAGGATGCGTCCTCTCCAACAAGATCTGGAGGACAAATGGGACCAAAGGAATTCACTGTGGGAGGAAACAGTCCGTCTTTCCTCAGCGGCCAGGCAGTCAATCAAGTGGTGGTTGAAGCCACTCAATCTACAGGTGGGACTTCCTTTTCATCAAGAACCCCCATCTCAGAGGCTGATCACCGACGCATCTCTGCAGGGTTGGGGTGCGCATCTGGGATCCCTACAGACGCAAGGACTGTGGTCCAGCAGCGAACGGTTGTACCACATCAACATGCTAGAACTCAGGGCAGTCCACCTAGCCCTCATAGCGTTCATGCCCGCAATCAGGACGAGTCCCATTCTAGTACAAACGGACAATACCACCACAATGTACTACCTGAACAAACAGGGGGGTACTCCATCCAGGACGCTCTCGCTGGAGGCTCAGTCCCTGTGGCACGGGAGCTTAGCAAGGAATATTTCGATAAAGGCGGTGCACCTGCCAGGAGAGCTCAACGTAAAAGCGGACTTGCTCAGTCGTCATTTTCAAGATCCAGACGACTGGGTACTCAACGACAAGGTGCTAGAGGACATCTTCAAGGAGTGGGGACGTCCGCAAATAGATCTCTTCGCGGACAAACACAACGCGAAATGCCGAGGCTTCGCATCAAGATACCATCGGCCAGGATCCATAGGGAATGCCTTTTTGATCGATTGGTCAATGACATTTGTGTACGCCTTTCCGCCTCTCCCACTGATCCCCAAGGTGGTGACCAAGCTACAACACTCGGCGGCCAAGATGATCCTCATAGCACCGGACTGGCCGAGGCAGTGGTGGTACATGGATCTCCTCCACATGTCGATTCGACCTCACAAGCGCCTGCCGTGCAGACCGGACTTGTTAACCAAGATGCAGGGGAAGATTTACCATCCCAGTCTTCCCTCGCTGAGCTTAACAGCATGGCTCCTGAAGTCCTCCAGTATGGCCATTTAAACCTTCCCCAGGAGTGTATGACCATACTGAAGGAGGCTAGGAGGCCTTCTACAAGACACTCTTATTTCTGTAAGTGGAAGAGGTTTTATGTATGGTGTATAACATCAGTATAACCCTACAAAATGTCAGGAGGAAGTGATTTTGCCTTATCTTCTTCACTTAGCCAGGGTGGGGTTGAAATTTTCATCCATTAAAGTTCACCTAGCGGCCATTACAGCATATAGGCGCTCCCCTTCACAGCAGTCATTCTTCAAGCTGCAGGTGGTGAAGGATTTTTTACAGGAGCTCAAAAAGGTTTACCTCCCCAGTAAGGCCTCCCGCGCCTTCTTGGGAGCTGAACTTGGTTCTATCAAAACTTATGAGTTCACCTTTCGAGCCCATACATAAGGCTACTTTACAGCACCTTACATGGAAAGCAGCTTTTTTAATAGCTATAACTTCAGCACGTAGGGTGAGTGAAATACAGGCCCTCTGATCTAAAGAACCCTACACAATTTTTCATCTGAATAGGGTAGTGATGAGAACTCATCCATCTTTTTTTACCAAAGGTGGTGTCAGATTTTCATGTTAACCAGACTATCTCCTTACCAACCTTTTTCCCAACCCCTCATCGCAAGCGGAGAGGGCGTTGCACTCTTTAGATGTTAAGAGGGTTCTAAAATTCTACTTAGATAGGACTAAGGCTGTCAGGAAATCTGACCACTTATTTGTTAATTATGGTGCTGTCCGCACAGGTTTTGCTGCATCTAAGCATTCCATTGCTAGGTGGATTGTGTCAGCCATTAAATTGGCTTACCAGCTGGCGCAGAAGCCACTGGTCGCTCGACCTAAAGCGCACTCCACAAGAGGAAAGGCGGCTACTGCTGCCTTTCTCAATAATGTCCCACTCTCCGAGATCTGCAAAGCAGCCACTTGGAGATCTGTCCATACATTTACGAGGCATTATTGTCTGGACTCGGACACCAGAGCAGACACTCAAGTAGGACAAGCCTCCTTGAGGAATGTGTTCAAAAACTGAATTTGTCAATGGTTTTTTACTCCATGTATAATGCAGTTCTCATTTGCCTGCAGGTGGAAGGTGGGCTTGCTATTCTATTCAGTGCTTATGACTATTGATGAGGATCCCCTGGAAGAGAAGGATAAGTTACTTACCTGTAATCCTAGATCTCTTCCAGGGGTATCCTCATCAAAGTCATAAGCAACCCACCCGCCTCACCAGGCAATTATGAGGAGTGGATTATTTAACATGGAGGAAATATATCTTTGTGTGTAGGACTACGGTCTCGCAAAGAACAACTGACCCAACTGTCACCCCTGAGGCATTATGGGATATTGGAGTCAGGGCTGCCTTAAAGGCACGGTGCCAGTTTTTACCTGTACAAGGCTTTTCAGTCTCTATGGTATTGTATTGCAATGCAGCCTGCAGGCTAACAATGTTTTGTGGATCTGTGGTTTGCACAGTGTTCTTTTTTCCTTTATCATGAGTTTTCTACCTCATTAAAAAAAAAAAGGAGTTTAGGTGTATTATTATACCTATGGTGCATTATTGGATATTTGTGTCTACATTGTTTAGCCTTTTCTATGAGGGCTGCATTTGCTTGGGTAAAAATAATATATGTTTATACAGATACAGAGCTGTATATATATGTTCTTCATATATAATTGTATTATTTCCGGGGTCCCCGCACATGGGCGGGAATATTCAGTGCTTATGACTTTGATGAGGATACCCCTGGAAGAGAACTAGGATTACAGGTAAGTAACTTATCCTTTTGGTGTCAAAGCTTAAAACCTTGTAGAGCTAGGCATAGAAATCTTTGCAAAAGAACATTCTACTGAGTACAAGACATGAGTGTACGCCTGGATAGGTTGTATACAGCTTTGGTGTCAAAGCTTAATCCCTTGTAGAGTTAAGCAAAGGAATCTTTGCTGAGTACTAGTAAGCTAATGAGTGTATTGACAGTGTTGAAATTGATGATGGTATGTGCGGTAGTTGGTATCAAGCTGCAGTTACTGTCTTGATGGTGAAAGATTCCATACGCATGGATAGATCGAAGAGAAGTCTGTGGTTTCTCGAACAGGATATAGCCAGCTCTCTAAACTCCAATCACTTCAAAATGCGGCACCGCGAGTACTGCTTACTTTACCCAAACACCAGCCTACTACCGCCAGCATAAAGCAACTTCACTGGTTTCCAGTGAGAAGGCAGGTGGAGTTCAAGGCCGTTTGCCTAGTACACTATATGGAGGAGGGGCGAAGGATTTACAATCTTTATTTCCTCGGTATGCCCCATCACGCCTCTTGAGATCCACTGATACTGGACTAGTACATCTCCCCAGGATAAAAAGAGTAAGATGGGGAGAAAAACGCTTCTCACTCCAAGCCGCTAAATTATGGAACTCCCTCCCCGTACAACTACGTCTTCAGTCTAGCAAGCCGCTTTTCAGGAAAGGTATAAAAACATGGCTTTTTATTCAACCCTAAATCTGCTTGCTGTTCCGGTTTTTGCACATTCCTCAGCGCCAAGACGCCTCGGCAATAGTGCGCTTTACAAATATTCAGTCAGTCAGTGAGACTTGAGGGAGTCATGGGAGTAGATCGAGTTTTAGAGAGCAATGGGTGCCAATGAAGAGAGATCATAAAGTGCCGCTGTTGTAGTGGATTTTGGCAGTTCCAGATGGCAGTGAGATGGTTAGATGCATTGGACTCAGGGCTGGTGAAAAAGTAAGAAATAAGAAAAAGACTTTGATTTGATCAGTGTAAAGTTCAAGGTGATAAGGTGGTGGTGTAGAATATGAATAGGAGAGAGAGTAGCATAGATCCCTAAGGGATGCCCACATGAAGTGTAGTGAGTGCTAATGTCTTAGTCACACACAGGCCAGAAGGGTATAAGCGAACCATTTGTGTTGCAGGCCTGCAATTCCAAGTGAATTGAGGGAGGATTGTAGAGAGATATGGTCTGTAGATTTAAATGTGTCAGAAAGATGTAGACGTATAAAGATAGAAGAAAGGCAATTGTAAGCAGTGAGTGAAGTGTACAGAGACCAAACTGGAGAGGATAGATAGCTTGCTAGAGGATAGAGAGAGTATGTGATAGTTGTAGACTTGTTTGAATGTTTTGAAGGAAAAGGGGAATTCAGATTCTGAGCAACAGTTGGGCGAGAAAAGACGAGCCTGCGGGCCCGATTCACAAAAGTAAACTTAGACCTGAAGTATTAGTTTAGCCCTGAAGTCTAAAGTTAGACTTCAGGCCTGAAGTTAGACTTCAGGTCTAAGTTTACCTTTGTGACTTTGGGCCAATATTGTTATTGGTTTTTTAATTTTAAAAGGCACAAACTTAGTTGATTTGAAACGTGTAAATGTTGAATGTGGGTGAATAGTGGGTAATAAAGAAGTCAGGCAGAGGAGCTCTGAATGTAAGCACAATTATTTTGTCTTGGGGATGAAATAATTAAAATGTGTGCTAGATGGCATCCAATTTGCTAACCTGATTGTGTCAAATTACCTCAAGGCCTGGGAGAGGTTACTGGCAAAGAAGAAATCTAGGTACCTCTCCTTCCACTCGCAGATAAATGCCTTTGTCACGGACATAACCCTCCATCTGATGATTCTTGGTTAAAGGTTTCCTCTTTCTCAAAGCAGCCTCTTTGTAGACGTCATTAGAACACTGGGTATTTATTTTTGTGTAATAATATCTATTTGGGAGTTTTAAGAATAGAAACTGGAAAATGATGATTCTCCAATTATCATACAGAGAGAATCTTGATTTCATTAAAGACAACGGAGGCTGACATTATGCAATAACTTTTATTGCGCCGCTCAAGATGCAGCCCTTTAAAGTATAACAAATACATCATAATAAGAACATTCCAAACAAGACAGCAGAGTCCCATGGTAACCGATAGACTTCCTCTTAGAGCTGCGATGAAAAAAGTAACTGTAGCTTAAACTTCTTCCACGAAAAGAAAGGTTATAACGAAGAAGAATCTGAAATAAAAAATAAAGAGGGTAGTATTGACCATAAAAGGTGACAAAGCTCACATGAAAAAGGTACATTAAATCAAGGGTAAGAAACAATCCTCAAAGTACAAACATTAATAAAACATCCACCTGGGAGTGGTGGGAGGGATAATGTCAGCCTCCGTTGTCTTTAATGAAATCAAGATTCTCTCTGTATGATAATTGGAGAATCGTCATTTCATTACAAGACCGGAGGCTACATTATGCAAGTTCAAAGCTCCTCAGTGCAACATTGCTTACATGTTCAACAGGTTTAAGGTAAAATTTAACAAAAGTTGAAGCGTTAGACCAATCAGCTGCTTTAAGAATATCGGAAAGTGATCCTCCACCCCAAAAAACCTTACTTGCTATAGCGGCACGTGAGGAGTGTGCGCCGAATTTAGACAAATCTATTCCTGCTTCAAACATGACTGATCTTACCCATCTAGCAATAGTAGCAGAAGAAACGGCTTTGAAGGGTTTTACATAGGAAATTAGTAATTGCATTTCATTGCAAGGTCTAAAGGCACTCATCATTTGTTCATAAACCTTCATGCAACTGACTACACATAATTTTGGAGAGTCTGGAAAAAGAGGGTAGAAGATGTTCTCAGACATGGTTTTGGTCCTTTTACATATTTCAAAAACTACTCCGTCAGGGGAGTAAAATCTATTACATATTTCTAGGGATTTTACATCGGATGCTCTTCTAAAAGATATAAGGCAAAGTAAAGTAGCTAGTTTAGTAGATATTTGTTTCCTTGTAGGAAAAGAGTTGTCTGGCCAAGATGAAAAAAGATCAAAAGCCAGGTTAACGTTCCATAATGAATCATATTTGGGTTTGGGAGGACGTTTGATTTTAATACCTTTCATTACTCTGCGGATCAAAGGGTCGGTACCAATAGAGAAATCGTTTAACAAGGAGTGTCCTGCTGAAATTGCAGATCTATAGCAATTAACAGTTCTATAGCATAGTCCTGAATTAAAGAGAGCTGCTAAAAAATTTGCTACTTTAACTACAGGTGCTTCCACGGGATCCATATTCCGTTCCATGCACCAACTTCACCATCTTATCCAAGCACTGGTGTATCTTTTTCTAGTTCCGGGGGCCCATGATTCATCCAAAAGGCTTTTAGCTTCTCCTGAAAGACCTGAGTATCTTGAAGATTCCCTGAAATCTTCCAGGCAAGAAGGTTCATGTTTCCTTCTAAAAGAAGAGGGTGTAATTCTCCTTCCAGACCCTGGAGAAGATCTAAACTCCCTAGGATAAGACGAGGAACTTCCATGGCCAATTCCATCACACCTGGGAACCAAATTTGTGAATTCCAAAAAGGAATGATTAGAACAATTCGGCAACGATCTGAACGAACCTTCAGAAGAGTTCTCTGGATTAGAGCAAAAGGGGGGAAGGCATAACAATTGAGATTGTTCCAAGGTTGGAGAAGTGCGTCTACCGCTATAGCAAGAGGGTCTGGTTTCCAACTGAAAAATTGGTCTATCTGGGACGTCAGTCTGCTGGCGAAAAGGTCTATATCGAAGGGGCCCTTCTTTCTTTATTTTTGATAATTTCTTTAAAGAAAGCTGTAAGAGAGCTGAGGATGTGTTTACTTGAAATCCCAAAAATTCCAGATTTTGTGAGGGAGTCATGACAGATTTCTCTATGTTGATGATGAAACCTAAGTTCTCTAAAAGGTCCACAGTCCATTTCATATGGATTAGTAATTCTTACTGGCTCTGAGACATCAATAGGATGTCGTCCAGGTAAATAATCAAACGGACCCCTCTTTTCCTTAAGGACGCTACAACCGGTCTCAAGATCTTGGTGAAACACCAAGGAGCCGAAGAGAGGCCGAAGGGAAGGCAACGAAATTGATATGTCACTCCCTTCCATAGAAATCTTAGATATTTCTGAGAATCCGAATCTATAGGGACTGTAAAGTACGCGTCTTTGAGATCTAATTTTATGAGCCAATCTTTTACTTGGAGGATGTCTCTTAAAAGGTGAATGCCCTCCATTTTGAAATGTCTGTAGACGAGAAAAGAGTTCAGGAGTTTTAGGTTTATTACAGGGCGCCAACCTTTGTCTTTTTTCTTCACAAGGAATATAGTGCTCACAAAACCGGGGCCAGTGTTTGAAACGCTGAAAATTGCCCCTTTGTTTAACATTTGGTGAACCTCTTCCTCGACGAGAGCGGATTGATCCTGATCTAAAATAAGTTCCCTTGGAATTATTTTCTGGTGAGGAATTATACTGAATTCTATTTTGAATCCTTTTACGGTTTCTAGAACCCATGGGTCATTTGTTATTGATAACCAATTTTGGTTGAAAATAGCAAGTCTTCCCCCTACCTTTGGGGGGAAAGAAACAAAATGAGGAGTAGTTACCTTGATTGCCTTGCCCTTGGAATCTTCTGCGACTGTTTGGACCTCGGCTGTAGTTGCGAACTCTTTGGGGGAAGAATGAGTTGTTCCCTCAGAAGAATCTTCCGTAGCCACGTTGGTTTTGGTAGAAATAGAACCTTTTGTATCCACGGCTGGCAGCCGGTCCTCCCCTATCAGCCCTTCCAAAAAATCTTCCCCCGAACATACGTCTCATGTTACTTTGTGCTTTATTATAAGCTGAGAAGGTAGATACATATTTTCCAAGAATCTTGATAAACGACTCCCCAAAGAGGAGGCCATTAGGATCTCCCTCAATATCCTTATTAGCCAGATCGCCCAATTTTGCGTTCATGAGCATCAGAATGCCTCTTCTTCTCTCAAATGTAAGGCTAGCATTAGCGTTGCCGAGGAGGCAAACAGCGCGTTGACTCCACCCTCTTAATAGTTCTGTGTCAACTGGGGTACCGTTTAAGGAGGACTCTTTTGCCAAGTCCATGATTCTGGCAAGAGGGCCTAATGTGTCCAAAAGCTTATCCTGACACTGTTTGAGACAACGTTCAAGCCCTGTACGAGGGTCTCTTCCTGTTTTGAAAAGGAAGGTTAGTAATTCAGGGTCCAAATTAGGGGTCATGCCTGCCTTGTTATCTAAAAAGGGTCTAGGGCATTCGGACCTCAATAGGTTACGTGAGTCCCTTTCAAGGGGCTTTCTTTCCAGAATTTAATCAATTTGGCCACGTGGTCAAGAGGCCACCAGTCAGAGCCTCTAGGGTGAGAAATTTTTGATGGACATCTCCACCCCAGTTGGATCCTTAATGGAGGTGGGTTGATTTAAATCCTCATCAAGTAGGTCGTCCATCTTTTCTAAGGGGTCAAAGACATATTCGTCAGGCTCATCATTATCAGAGGGTGAAAAATAATCATCATCATCAAAAGAGGTGATATCTTTTGTGCCGTGAAGGACACCTTGTCTATTTGTGCCGCGAGGGGCACCTGAACCTTTTGCGCCAAGAAGGCTGCTCAATCTTCTTGTGCCGCTCGGGACTCCTTGATCTTTTGTAGCGCAAGGGCTACCAATAATTATTATGTGATTGCTTGAAACGTGAACTTTCTCTTGATTTTCTAGGTGTTTTGTCTTTTTCAAGACCTTACCGTCTTTTTTAGGAAGGGGATCCTCATCACTTGAAGAAAGGGTATTATCCTCAGGGGTATTCCTCTTTCTTTTAATCAGTGCCGCTTCAACTGTCTCCTTTAAGGAGGATTTAAATTGTTTTTCGAAGAGACTCAATAAGGAGCTCTCAGTAAGGGATTGTATATTGCTAGACATATCAATGTCATTAGAGTCATTAGTCTCTTTCATTCTCCCCTTGATTTTTGGTTTAGTATAAGCTTTTTTTTTTTTTTTAAGGTATAAGCTTCTATTTTAAATAAATAAATAAATGGGTCAAGGTATAGTCGAGCTAGAGTAATATACACTTTCCCCGTAGGACTAATCAGAGTTAGAGTCCACATTTCAGTGTCAAATTTGGTTAAAATCTTCGTGGAGAGAGGAAGGCTCTGATCGTTAACTTCGCGCTGTGCGTTGTTATAGAAACGCACAGCGCGAGCACAAACGAGCCTCTCTTCCTTCTTTCAAATTATCGCTTTGTGGGTCACACACAATACGCGTCAGGGATGTGACCGCTCATTTTTGCGAGCGGGTCACAATCCCTGACGCGGAAGTAGATCGCGCAAGAGGTTGATGCGTGCTACGGAACGGAACGTTTAGGCATTACGAGGAGTTTGGTATTGAAAGTAAATAACTCCTACTTCTTTTTTGAGAGGGGAGAGTGTATATTAATCAATGCGATGTCAATGCGCTTCAGTCTTGATCCGCTTCAGTTGCTCAATCCTATTAATTCGATGCGGTGTCAATCCGCTTCATTTGCTTATAAAAGGAAGCGGGTGAAGCGTTTGAGATAGGCACTTAATCTAAATATAATATAAGGATAAAAACAAAGAAAATGCCCCAAGCATAAATTGGAAGGGTTTGGAAAGGGAATAAAAAACTTACCTGATAGGGCAAAGAATGTATAAACCTTATGTGGTAGAAATAAGGTTACTTACCTTAAACTAAAGGAAGAATAAAGTTAATAATATATGAATAAACAGTCGTATTGTAACCATAAAATGGGAGAGTAAAAAAGATATACTTAACTGTCCTGAGCAGCGAATAAAAGAGGAAGTCTATCGGTTACCATGGGACTCTGTTGTCTTGTTTGGAATGTTCTTATTATGATGTATTTGTTACACTTTAAAGGGCTGCATCTTGAGCGGCGCAATAAAAGTTATTGCATAATGTAGCCTCCGGTCTTGTAATGAAATTAGAAGTGACTCAAAACTAAAATGCCAGGCTTTGCTTTAGTCTGATGCAAACTAACCATGTTTTTCCCAATTTTAAGTCTCCTAACTTGCTCAAAACTTGTTGCTCATACAGGTATTTTTCTTATTCCTTTAATTTCATAGGTTAGTACTTTCTCCACATCCTTTTGGTTTTATACAATTTGAATTATGTTTAATTTTCTTATGATTTTCATGCTTATTTCCTGCAGTCAGTGTGGGAATATATTTAGAGTTCTGAGATACGATATATTGGGAAGGAGCATGAAGTCAGTTTCTTGGACATTATATGTCCATACAGTTAGATCAATGATCGGTTACCTAGTAGAAAAGTTAAATATATTCCAGAAACAAAAA
This sequence comes from Triturus cristatus, assembly GCF_964204655.1. Lineage (NCBI taxonomy): Eukaryota > Metazoa > Chordata > Amphibia > Caudata > Salamandridae > Triturus > Triturus cristatus. The sequence continues at coordinate 170,066,925 of NC_140580.1, read as the reverse complement.
TGGGTAAGACTGATATTGTGATTTCGCACCTCTGGGTGGAATTTCAGTTTTAAACATTTTATGGTTGCTTACATTTTTCTTCAAAAATGGAGAAAGCACAACAGTTTAATACTGGTAATGGAGAGCCAGTACTTAGGTGAAAAATAAACCTTTAATTGTTACTACTTTTTAAAGTAAGTGCTCTATTAGCTAAACTGTCTCGTGATATGATTTATTCTTTCACCTGTGCTAATCTACTGTAGAGTCCTATTTAGCAAGTGTCAGTGTTTAGGTGCTGTTTTTTTCTCCTTTTGTTTTGGTTTATTTTTTTACTGCGTCAGAAATCAAGGTTCATATATTGCCTACAGGACGGCATTTTGCTTTGCCAAAGAAATAGAGCAAAATGACTTGCCACTTGCGTTTTATTTATTTACTAAAGGGCACATGAGTTTCATGGTTCTATCCAATTGCTGGCTGTTAATATTCTGCTATGGTACAAACTATACAGACATACAACAAACCATAATATCACCAGGGAGTTTTGTAATCTGGCTCAGTGTGTTATTTATCTTTTTAAGAAAAGTTTAGTTGAATGAGACTGACAATGGCAGTTGATGAGGCTGAGATCTGACCATTGTACAAGCTACTGCAACTCTCAACGCTTTACTCTATATAATAAATCATGCAATTAAATCTCTGGTTACAATTTTGGCTGATGTCATGTTCCTTAACATGCTGCTTATGCCAACAATATGCACACTCATTACTAAAAAGATTTACCACAAAAGAAACCAAAAGCAGTTCCAGATTATGCTTAATCTAGTGTTAAAACTGAAGAAGTGCATGCAGGTCTGAGTTGAGCTAATAGTCTTCCCGAGTTGCTATAGTTTGTAACTGTGAAATGAAGCCTATGGGGAACTTGGGACACAAAAAGTTAGTAATTCTCCCTTTGTAAAAGCCTCATTCCTTATAAAAGCAAAACTAGCTTCAATGATTCCTTGGAAGAGGGTCAACTTTGACCAATCATTGAAGCTAGCGTTTTCAGCTTCATACTTGTGCAAGGTGCTGATTGTCCAGATTTGGGAAGATCAGAATATAAAGTATTTAATCTTCGCTCAGGGCATTGTTAGGTCTGTCCTACTAGTTGCTAGACTTATTTTTGCCTTTCAGTGGGCTTAGAGCCAGCCCATTGCTTACCATTGGATAGCTTCATTGTCACACATTTGTTTGCTTCTTATTCGTTAGCTTGTGTGGGATTTACTTCCTCTTCTTATTTTTGTCCCTCCCTTAGAGTATAGATGCATTACTTGTGTCCTTGCACTGCTCCCTTTTCAGCTGCAACTTCTTTTGTTTTGTTTAAGCACTTTACAAAAGTGCATGTGTTTTCCATTTGGCTCCCTCATATACTTCTTCCCCTCTGAAGCTCTTTCATATTGCTCTTTCTGCCCTTGTGCTTCTCACCTACCTTCCACTGTGATACCCTTGAGTGCTTATCCCGTGTTGCTTTTTTGCTCAGTGATTCTGCCCCCAGCTCAATGTTGTGCTCTCTTTCGTTTGCAACCCCAGCAATCCTCTCTATCTGTTTGCTACTGCCCACCTACTCCCTTCGTGTTACTCCGCCCCACCCTCCCATTGCTTTCCCAAACCTCTGTAATTCTGCCTACCACACCCTAGGTGTGCTCCCCCTCTCTCCCCTCACCCCCCCCCCCCCCCCAAGTGTGCTGCTTTTTTTCTTTTTAATTACGGACCCAACACGGATCGGCAAACACAAAGAAATAAATGGTCACATCATTTTGTAGCCTCATGCAGGCTTGGCGTTTGTCTACAAAATGATGCAGCTAAGCACAGTATTGGGAATGCTGTATTGCTTGACCAATCGACAAAGCCAATAGTTTCAAATGTGAGACTCATTTGCTTTGCCAGTGCTTGTTAGATTTTGTTCTGTTGATCTAAATATGCAATATTTTTAAGTTGCTGAGCTTTAGTTTTATGTTGCTGTACAGAGAACACCAGAACTTGTGCCACAAAATGTGTCCTTAGTAATTCCTCCTTTTATCACTATTACAAAGGAGAATGTGTTTACATGTTGTGTGGACATTTCTGAAACGCCTTTTTAAAACTCTTTTCTCACTAGAGCTGCTTTAGACCGGGCAACTGTGTTGCTGAGTTTGACCATTGGTGGAAAGAAACGCATAGATCATGTATGGGGATCAGGAGGCGGCCAACAACCAGTCAAAAATCTTGTAAAAGAGGTAAATTATTTAGAACTACTATGCTCAAATGTATGCTTGAATTAATAGTACCATGGTATTTATTAGCACTGGAAGAGATTGCCTGGTCTTGTAGTGTGCACCTAATATATTTACTCTGCTACGATGCAGTTGATTCTTAGAGTTGTGATAACATGCCGTTGTCCTAATGTCAGTGCCAGGTTTGACAAAGCCCATAAACCTGAACTACTTTGTATCTGATTCCCTTAGGAGTCCCCTTTCTGCTTCATCCATGTATTGACAGTACATTTCAAAATTGGACTTTTTTCTGTGAAATTTAGTTCTTTAAGTTTGTGTTTTATCACAGACTCTTGCAGATTATTTACATGCAAATGTTGCTATGAATACGCTTCTCTAATGGCATCATTTGGTAGGCAACTTACATTACTTCATTAAGCATGCAGATGCGCATTCCTTACTCTTGTTGTGTTTTACCTGTAAATCATAGTATTTGTAATTTAGAATTACAATTTCTTTCTTTCAACCACATCTTAAACACAATTGTCTATGTATTTTGTCACAGTAGAATACAAATGCATTGCTAATCTTGCAATTGTCCTCTAGGATCTTTCACACATTAAAAATAGTTGTCATCTGCTTCCACTTACTGCGTTACTACCACATAGTTCCTTTTTGTGGGATTTGAGGATATCAGCTAGTTGATTAGTTTTGTCAGCCACCGATCGGTTTGAAGTCAATAAAATTTAACAGAACCATACTTTCCTTTAATGCTTTTAAGTGATGATAATTGAATACTGCATAAATATAAGTTGATCTTTTAATTTATATTAATATTATGGCATGCTAAATTTAATTTACACCACGAGGGGTTATGAACTTGTATGTTATCTATATTGGATTGGATAGCAGCCTACCTTGAATCGGCTTGTTAAATGATAATGCTCTGCATCATAGCATCTTCATTGCTAGTCTTAAACATTGGAGTACGTCCTCACCCTTTTTTCATCAAATACATATTTATATATCAATAAAGAGGATGAAGAGTTGAATGATCAAATGTTGCAGAGATGCTTCTACAAAGGTAAGATTTTTGAGTTTTAGTAATGCCAAAAGAAAAATCCATCTGAGAACTATGTTGTAGTACCTACATCTCAAATTTCTCTGTAACATGTCTCATTTTTAAGTAGTGAAGAAAAGTGTAGCATGACAGACTTGCATTCTAAAACTTAGTGATCTGTTTAGGAATTCCCCAGGCTTCCACTATCTTAGGTATTCCTAGTTGCCTTAGTCTTTTTTTTTTTTTTTTTGTTTTTTTTTAATTATGTGGGATTCTGGAACTCTTTTCACACCTGTATTTTTCTCATGAATTTCTCTATAATTTCTCTTCACTTTAACTCAACATCTTTGATATCCAGCAACCGTGGAAGTGTTTTTCTCATTCTCAAGGGTTTTTTTCCTGTCCAAATGCCTTCCCTCTTTGTGAAGTGTTGTGGCAGGAAGAAGGCTGGCACATACACAAAATATGTATGGAGTGCTTACCCTCTTTCCATTCTATGAAAGAGTATGATTTTTTGCAAAAGAATAAAATAGTCTGAAAAGACCCTTAAGGGGATAGGGAGAAAATAACACTTTTTTGGTAAACTAGAATATTTAAAGGCAAAGGAGGTGAAAAAACGCAGATAAGCACTCTAGGTAACCTTTGGTTTCCACTATGTTTGTAGCTGGCACCCCAGACTACTTTCACTGGGAGAGACCTAGGAAACAAAGATGAGAAAGAGGTGAAAAAAGAAGACACACTGTATTGTAATTCCCATCAGCATCATTTGCGGTGGAAGACTTTGACGTCGCCTAAAGCCTCGTCTGTGACCTGTTCCCCTTTGAGAACTGGTTTAATGTAAAAAGACAATAATTGCCACTAATCCACACCAAAGCACTCCAGATACACCACAACTCCCCCTTTGCTATTGATCCTTTCAAATCACTCGATGTCTTAGCAGCATTTACCAAAGGAGCTACGACCATCACAGGGCTGTTTAACATTGCCCAAATCAATGATGTATAACGTGGAATCACAATTCTGGATCATGGACACTTGATTTACTTTACAGCAACACCAATTCGGTCGTGTCACATTGATCCTAATTTGGAGAACATTTCTCTTTTACTCAGTCTCCTAAATATCACAATCTCTACAGTAGGCAGACATTAGACGTAGTTTTTAATATGGTTTATGTTCTAAATGTATATTTCTAATCCTCAAATCCGTATCTATTGTTATGTCTTGTTTGGTCTGTAATAAAACACAACATTTGGTGGAATGCTGCCTCATTCAATATTTCCAAAGAAGTAATTTAAACCAGGCATGGATCTACAAATGGCCAACAAGTGGATCAAAATAAAAAAATTACATACACTCGCTCTCCATCACATGTTTTTCTGTATCTTTCAAGGGGAATGGTTGTGCACTGTATAGCTACAAGACTTTCACATTCTGATAGCAAAAGACACTGAAAGTACCAGGAAGAGAAACCTACCAATATACAGTGCTTTAGTTTGGTCTGAAATCTGGCCTTTTTTCAAATACATGGCAATATTAGCAGCCCACCTTCGACATTGAGGAATATTTATCAACCCTTATGTGTAGAACTGAAAAGTGCAGCAGGACTTTAAATGACATAAAACTCAGACTAGGGCACCAGATAGAACTGTTAAAAATCGGATCCCCTGTCCAGTTTCTATTTTATCTAGGGGCAACCTTACACAGTACAAAGAATAGTGTTTCCTCCAGAGGAGAGAATGTCATCAACCCGGGAGAAATGTCTGTTTCTTTAAAAACTCCTAATCCTACAGCATACAAATCACCTATTCCGTACTGGGTTCCATAGATTCGAGTAGTCCAGACAGCATGGCTACAGTAGGCCTTTCGGCAAGGTCTGGAATATCAGTGGTCTAAAAAGTAGAACTGGGACGACAAACTATACATCTTGATAACCGTGTAGCAGGCTCTTACCTGGGGTTGGAAGAGATAATCTGCTACAAGTTTTTGCTTTTCAGCTCGAACATCCAAACTAAGCGTTTCTGAAGGTCATCTGAAGGCCATTTCTGTGAAAGGTTATCGGTCAATGAAGGTGAATAGTCATCACATCAATTACTTGGAGCTCAGTCCACCTGGTTTTCAAGCCTTTCCTACCATTTCCGATGAACAAAATACTTAATCAGACAGACAACACAACAGCAATGAGCCACTTACTCAAGTGGGCAGAAGATCAAGACTGTTATCCCTGGCAGGTTCCCTATGCAGGTTTTGCAAAGAAACCCACAAATGGGTTGTGGATGATGGAATTCTTCAACAAATCTTCCCAAAATGGGGCTATGTAACAATAGATCTCTTTGCATCTAGCATTTCAGACTAAAAAAATACCAAGACTTTGAATTCAAGCTACTGGATCAAGGTCCAGTAGACCATGCTGCTTTGATGAATTGGTTACAACCATTTCTATACCTTTTTGTCTTCTGGTTTCTTTGATATAAACAGCCCTCTTAAAGAACTGAAATTGTCAAGTGACAATTATCTTGTTTGCTTCAGATTGGCCAACACAGTCATGGTACCTGGACCAGCTGCACTTGTCATAGAAGCAACACAGTAGGTTGTAATGCAAACTGGACTTCCTCAACTAATTAAAAGGGTGAAATGGGCAGCACAGAGTTTCTCTGCAGAGACTCCATACCATCCCAATATTAGAGTGGAGCCCCATATAAGCGCCACCCCTGTGAGCTGATGTCAGTTCCTTTCTTTCTTCATAAAAACAGAGCCCAGCTTCCAACTTTGTTGGTCTAACGCCAGCTTCCAAATTTCTTCTACTGTGTGCTAGGAAGATATTTTCCCCGAAGATGACTGGATTAATCCTGTGCCAACATTGCAGGAAATGGATGTCCGTTATTGTCTGCACATTGCGTCTCTGTTGCTTAGATTCCAGTCACGATTCAGTTACTATGATAAATATGCCTTAGTGCACTCAAAGGCGATCAGGATTTGAAACTGCATCGCCGAACACAAGAGATCATGGACGAAATAAAAGCCCCACTCCAAATTGCAATGATTCCCCCTTCCGCCTATAAGTCTTCTGGTAAGTCGGAAACACACTATGAGCACAAGAGAGCTAAGAGGGAACTTCAGCCCATCGCACCAATCAAAATCTGGAGAGAAGGTGCAAGGGCATGAGTTGGAAGATCGTACTGCTAAGTGTCTTCTGACTTTGATCCAGGCTACAACAGGTCCTACCGTGCCTGAAGTTCATGGGTTGTCGTCGACCCCACAGCTAATGGCAGGTTTTAGAAAATCCATGCTGAAACATTTTCACATGATCTGGTTCCTTCTGGTGTGCTGCCAGATCCCCCAGAATTTCAGGAGTCCCCGGTTGGCCTTGAGCCAACATGTTCTCCCTGTCTATCGGACTGTTTGCGAACTGTTTTTGAGCCAGCAATGGTACGTACTTCGACCCTGACTCCTTTGTCCAGTCCCTTCTGTGATAGCACCGATATCAGCTCTAGCCCCAGATTCAGCTGACACTGGTTTCTGAACCAAAACCGCTGTTAGCCCACACCAGGTTTACGTAGTGCTAGAAGATTACAAAAGTGCAGCCAGATGTTTTACAACCTGACCACTTCCTCTGCCTAGACACTAGGACTATTGGAGGCTTGAGGCCTTATTCAGATACAACTCTGATGCAGTTTGAGGTGCACCTAAATGTTCCCTACAATGCAGAGGTTTCCCTTAATGGGGGTTGTCTGGTACATGATGCCTTTCATTTCTCCTCGATGAGTATAGGACATTCTGATGTTTCAGGCTCAGTTGTGGGTCTCAGTGAGGATGGTTCTGGTCTCCTATCCGTGTGCATATTCCTAATTCTGAACACCAGATGGTGTTGCAGGGATTCTGCACAAAAACGAAACTATGCGCAGGATTATAGGACCTTGGTGTATGGGGACTGAGTCATCCCACCTCCTTAGTGCCCATAAGCCCAGGACTGACTAGCTAAGTGTCTCACTTGCTCTCCTACTCACTCACCAAGAAGCCAATGATAAGACACCCCAGAACACAGCACTCCAAGATCGCGTAATAGTTTAAAATATTTATTTTAACTAACATGCAGTATACGAGCCACAACCAGCAGAAAGATGCATAATACAAATATAGTCCATAAATCGTGAAGGGAGATGTCATTATAAAAGACAAAGGAGAAAGGACTATAGTGCGTAACCTCCCTCCCTTTGCTAAGAAGTATTATTATATAATAGAATATCTCTGGGCTTTGTCAGCAGACCCCATACCTCAGCCTATAGCTGGTAGATCTACATCACAGGTGCTGTTTAGCTCTTCTCCCTGGAAAGGTCCCCTTCAACTGTGTCTCACCTATTTGTGCACCCCACTAACAAACCCAAGTACGCTGTCCAAACAGCTGCATTGGTATGTTTTGTCTAAGGGCTGAGGACTGGCCAGAACAAAATAACAAGCGGCATTGTTGTTCGAACTTACACATAATGTTCAGTCCAAATCCCAGGAACATACAGAGAGTGAACACAGCGATGAGTTCTCATGTGAAAGCAGTCTTTGAATGTTGTAAAAATAAAGACGTGTAGTAACGTGCACAAAAGCAGCAGGCAAGCTGCAGCGTACTCATGCTAAGTTAGTGAAAAACAACAATGCCCCCAAACCCCATGTGACAATGGCACCTCAGGTTTCAGTGAGCCCAGCATCAGGGCTGCCTCTTCGACTCCATCCTGACTCCATCTCTCCTCGCAGGCAAAGGGGTCATGATTTTCTGTGTGGCAAGCCTGACATGCTGAAGGTCACTCTCCCTTCCACACCCTGACTTCCTAGTTGTGACTGATGCATTACAGCTTGGTTGCGGGGGTAGAGGTGAAATGTGAGCGGTGGAGATCAGAGGCCTCTTGTCACCCATGCTCACCACCATTGTACACACAGTGCCAAAACTACTGCTTACTGGAGTTTCGGCTAGGACAGACACTGGGCTACAAATTGCAATAAGACTCTGGTCTATTGTATGTATTCCAAATGCTACCTTCTATTTATTGTGGTTGTAGTAAAGTCCAGACTGCCCGAGCTCCAGTCATTTTAATTGCCTCAGACTGGGGCAGGAAGGTATAGTATCTAGTGTATGGTATCGAGAACTCCTGATAAGCTTCTGCATGGGATAGTCCTACACTAGAGCCTCCACAACATATATCTTCGTGTGTGGAGATTGAGCAGAGGCAGTTAAATGTTTTCTAACTGCCAGCCTCTGGAGTTGATGTCATCCTTTCAACCTTACATTTTTCAACAAAGTCCATTTATACTGGCCACTGAGTGAAATTGTTTGCCTGGTGTGTTACTTGTTCTACTGACCCTCTGAAGGCCAAACACTTGTTGTATTATTGTTTGTTTTTTCGTTGGCCCAGTATTTGAGAGTTCCCTATCTGCCCTTTTTTCCTCTTAGTCTTTACCTGATAAACCCTCTCTATTTAAATCATCTGTTGTGATGCGTTTCATCAAAGGTCGGATTCATATATCCCCCTCCCCCAAGCCATTCTTCAAGGAAAGCTTGAACTTAGTTATTACATTTGTTATGTGCATACCTTTAGAGGTGATGCATAGCTGTTGACTCTTAGTAATTACGTGCAAAACAGTTTTCCTGATTACCATCATCTCTGCATGCTGCATGAGTGAACTGCTGTTGCATTTAGTACAACCGCCATACACCACCTTTTCCATGGACTAATTGATACTGAGGATCGAGGCAGCCTTGTTAACCAAAGATGAGGCAACTTTTCAGGTCTGCCTGTCTATTTACTCTGCCAAAGTTTACTACCCCACTTCACCAATCAAAACATGAAAAAAGGGTCTAATGACTCCACCCTAAGAGGACTCTACACTGACCAAACAAAAGACCATTGTGTGGATGAACAACAACTCTTGTAGGGCTCTCTGGAGCAAAGAAAATAATGGCAGTGCAGAAACGGACCCTATCGAGATGGATAGTAGTGCTGGGCTTCAAAATCCGCAAAGTAAAAAAACAAACAAAAACACACACACACACATGCTTCACCCCCCCTCCCCTCCACCTCTCCTTCACTGGGAGGGGCCAAAACCAGATGCTATAATGAGGAAAGGAGAAACACTCTTTCTTTAAAAGTGCAAGTGCCCTTCTTGATACATTGGGATGTAACTGAGTGTAGCTGCTGGTAGATAGATGGCAGGGTAAGCAGGGCAAAGCCTGCAGTTTCTGTTTTTAGGTAAAGGAATCCTTTGAAGGGGTACAGATTCTTGTCTCTCTTCCGGATATTAATGAGGAGAGATTGTAAATAGCTGGGTGCAGCCTGCTTACTTCCCTTTGTACTTGTGTGACGTGCACTCCACCTAGAGACTTTCCTGCTGAGCAAAGCAGCATTGTTGACTAAGGCCAGATCTGGAATGAGGCCGTCAATACATCTGAAGGAGAACGAACCCAAACCAGGTCCACAGAAGCATACGTGGATCGCACATCCTCTGCCTACCAAATCTGTATAGAGATGGAATCCATTGTTCTTTGTTGACGTCTCTTCTTTCAAGGAGGGGTATCATGAATATTACAGAGTAGCTGAGGATTGGTATCTCATTGACAGCCAACTCCCGAGAGGCAAGGGGAGTTGATTGCTTGAGAGGATGTGGCCTAATGGCTAAAGTGGTCGACCTCGGAGCTGGAGAACTGGGTTCAAGTCTCGGCCAGGACACTCAACATCTTGTCATTCCAGGCAAATCGTTTAATTTCCTCATGCCTAAAAAAATGAACGCGTCCGACTGTAACGCAACTAGTGCTTATGTAAAGTGCTCTGATACCTTTTGGCCAGGATCACGCTATATAAAACTCCCCCCCCCAAAAAAAAGGGATCACCACCTGGAGTCTCATTTGTAAGAGGAATTATTGGGCTGGCTTGGGTACCAACGCATTCTGCCTGTGAGCAAGGGAAGAAAGCACCAAACCTGCAGGAGAAGCTGATCTTCGAATGGACTGCTGTAACTGACTTATGGTCGAGCCGACGGTGTCGCTCAGCATGGGCACCAAAGGAATCATTGTACTGCCTGACTGGGCAGTGAAATCTTCATTATTTATCCCCCCTCCTAGCTACCAAGGCACTTGAAGCTGTGTGCCCGAGTGGTAGGCCATACCGAAGAAGGAATGCTAGTGGCTCGAGTACCCCACAAGTGGGCTTTGTGACTGCAGCACTGTCCAAGTGTGTGGTTGGTTCAGGACCATTCTGGGAGGCCAAGTGAGCACATAGGTTCCCCTGCAGTCTTTTGATGGATCAAGGTGATGGATCTTCAGCACTGTATGCTGATGATAGTGCCTGGAACTCACCTCCCCACGGTACCATAGTAAAGTAGTATGTATCAATTACTATCATAGGCTATAATGGCAAAGAAAAGACAGTTTAATAGTCTATCTATGTCCTTGAAAAGGACCAAACTTGAACTGTAACCAATCCGGTGACAGCACCCTCCAGAACACTCGCAACAGAGGCTAAGTCCCTCAGATTTTCTACCACACGTCATGGGAAGGGAGTCTCCCCGAGGTCTGTTCAGGTTTTTCCTCTTTACAATAGAAGATGTATCTACAACTACTTTGTCTGATACTTCTAAGAAAGACCTCTTCAGATCCTGCAAAACATGTGGCAAGAAAAGCCTACATGTGGACGATACACACAGAGACTGTCTTTACTGCCTTTACCATCAACATCAGGTAAAGGAGTGCAAAATATGTCACACTTTTTCCTCTAAGACCTTAAAGGACAAGGAGAGAAGGCTACATCTGTGGTAACAGAAGGGTAAAACTCGGGGATCTTCCACATCAGAGGAAGACCGTGACATGTCCATGAGCACACTCAAAAGGTCCAGATCATCTGACCAAGGGACATCTGAGGAGGGTTGGAAAGCCTTAAAAACTCAACATAAAGACCCTCTGAGAAAGGAGAAACTAAAACTCATCTATGCCCAGTACTTCATCTGTGAATACAGGAGAGGAAGTGTCCTTTCCCCCCCCTACCCCCCAGGACTGTCAACGTCGAGAACTAAAAATTCTGTCAAAGCCCCGTCGACATCACTGTTGAAGCTGGCATCCAATACGACTGTCACCCCTGCCTCATCCACAAGACCATCGTCGTTGAAGATGAGAGCCATTGACATACCCATCTCGTCGACGGGAATACTGTCACCCACTAAGACAACGTCGACTGAGATGTTGGCCCCGGCTCTACCGTCGACTACGACAACATCAATAGCATTCCTACAGTCGATGCCAAAGTTCACTTGGACGACAACATCGCCGACGGTAACGTCAACAATGACAAAAATAAACAAAACATCTGTAAGACCTAAATTGACTTCTCCTAGCAAGGTGTCACCTTTACCACCAAGTCACCTGTTAGATCTGAGGAGTCGGATGATGACGGGCCTTTTGGGGCAGTGCACATCCCATCAGAACTACAGGTCAAATACCGGGATGAAGATGAGGAACAGCATTTTTACCATCAATTTTATGCTTCTTACAAGTGCAATATGAGCATTATCAATACCATCCTTGTCTACAACCCTGTTATGATGAAGAGCAAATGCCCCTATCACTCATCCAGGATTTGTAGGCCATGCTGCAGGATTACAAAAGAGGATTTTCTGACCCTCCACAGGAGCAGCCAGTAGCATCCCCTCAACCTACCTCTCCTTCTATGCCAAAACGCATTCCTCCTCCTGTTACGGCCAGGATGACACCTGCCTCCAACGTACTGGCACCACCATGAGAGGACCCAACAGCTTCAGAACATGAAAGGGAGGAAGGTGAAATCCCTGAACCTCAACCCCGACTGGATGTGTGGGATACCTACCTTGTCCTCACTCTGTCACCTGCACCACGACATCCTTCGTCTTCTCCCCCTGAGGACATCGCGGGTTTTCAGAACTTGATGGACCAGGCTGCAACACGATTTCATCTCTCAACTTCTGTTAAACAGTCAGTTTTCTCTATGACTTCAAGGAGCAAGCAAGGAAATTAGTAACGGTCCTCCTCATCGTCGACTATATCTGAGATGAGGTGATTAAGATTAAAAAAAAAACAGATTCTGTAGCGGTGATGCCACCCACATGGATAACAAGTACAAGGCTACAGAGAGATTCATGCCTCGCACATCATCCCAAACCAGATTCTGTGATGTCTCTGGCAGTGCAAGGTGCTCCAAAAACCCTTCCCCTCCCATCTCCGTGCTACCAGACAATGAAGGCAGGTGCTTGGACAAAATAGGAAAGAGGCTGTCCCTTATGTCTGCTATCATCGTTCGAGCGGCCAACTCGAGAGCGATCCTGGGACGTTACAACCGACAAATGTGGTCCGATGTCAGCAGCTTGATTGACTTAGTGCCTGTAGACAAAAAGGCGGAAGCAAGAAAGATCCTCCAGAAGGGTTAGCAAACTTCCTCAGAGATTATAGATTGCACAGTGGACATCGCCTCCACAGGCTCCCGCCAGTTAGCTGGAGCAGCAGTCCTGAGATGCCAGGACTGGCTTAAAGCCTCGTCCTATTGGCCAGAGGTACAATCAAAGATCTGGGACATGGCCTTCGACGGAGAAACATTGTTTGGTAAGCACATAGATAATGCGCTAATGGCGATTAAAGACCGACTCCGACACCGCTAAGTCCCTAGGCACCCTTCAGTTTAAGAAATTGTTCTTCAAATATCTCCGCTTCACCTTAGCCGGTACACATTACCAGTTTGGAGTTCTCCCTTTAGGTCTCAAGTCAGCTCCTCGCATATTCACCAAATATCTCTCCTTAGTAGCAGTCACAGTCCGAAAACAAGGTCATCAGGTATTCCCCTCCCTAGACAACTGGCTGCTAAAAGCCTTGACACCACAGCAAGCTTCCAAAGATACCAAGGCTTGGCTCGCACTATTCCACAGACTGAGACTCATGGTGAATTATCCAAAATCCCTAACCCAAGTCAAACAATTATGTTTCTGGAAGCCAACCTGTACACAAATAAAAAACAAAGCCTTTTCTGTCGCAAGACAGACAATGAAGGTGACAAACTTAGCCCTAAGAATTTCCAAAAGAAAAACCGTTTGTGTGGCTATAAAATTCACTACTGTGCACGATCTCTTCCATAATCAACCTGGCTCATCTCGCATAACTAAAAAGGAGGCCATTTCAAGAGGAGCTGCAAGCGCAATAGATCCACTTGAAAGGTTCCTTCCAAGAGTTGTTAGACATTACCCCAAGGATACTAGAAGTGTTAGCGTGGTGGTCTCAAATAGCTCCTCTTTCAGAAGGCCTCACATTCTTTGACTGCAGTAACGGACTTCGTCATAACAACCGATGCCTCCTTGGAGAGCTGGGGCTTCGACTTACAGGAACAAAAAAAAACTGTGCATATCAATCGCCTGGAACTGAAAGCGATATCTCTCACCCTACAAGCGTTTCTTCCACAATTAGCAGGAGCATCCGTGCTGGTACGTACAGACAATGCGACCAGCATGCATTATATCAACAAGCAAGAGGGTACAGGGTGGCTAATGCTATCTCAGGCCCTCTGGAACTGGCTCACAGCCCATAAAATATCTCTGAAGGCCGAGCATGTGTCGGGAGTGAACAACACCTTAGCAGACACGCTTAGCAGAACCAAAGACAGTTGCCAAGAGTGGGAACTGGATCAGTCGCAGCTGGACTAAATATTCTCACGGTGAGGCAAACTAACTTTGGATCTCTGCAACAGACAAGAACGATAAAGGTCAGTTTTAGGCGAGTTTATACCTGCTCCCAGAGTCATGGGAGAATGCCCTTCCAATGAGATGGTCTGGAATTCATGCATACGCTTTTCACCCTTCCCTCTCATACTGAGGATTCTCACCACAATTAAAATGGAGCACTGCTGCCTCAATCTAACTGCTCCCAAATGGCCCAGGCAGCATTGGTTTACGGAGCTGCTACTGCTGTCTGAGTCCAGTTCCATCTGCCTACCGACAACTCAAACACTGACGAGGGACAACGGCCAGATCCTACACCCGGAACCAGCCTCTCTCCATTTACACTCATGGCTTCTGAATTCAATTCGTTCCGAGACTTAGACATCCCTTAGGACTGTAGGAGATATTATCCAAGGCAAGAGCTGAAGCCACAAACAAGACGTGCTAGCTAAAATGGAAGTGATTCTGTACATGGTGTCAACAATCTAACCGGCATCCAATGGAAGCATTACCTGGACAGTTTCTGTCTTACCTTCTTTCGCTAGCTAGATCAGGATTGGTACATGTGTCTGTGAAAGTTCACCTGGCCTCAATTTCAAGGTACAAACGTTTTGCACGCACTCTATTTGATCCACGACAATCGTCCAATTCATGAAGGGGTTGTTCAGAGCTTTCCCTCCATTACGAGCTCCTCCCACAGAATGGCACCTCAATGTGGTTCTCTCACAACTGATGAAGCCTCCATTTGAACCCATTCACAAAGAAGAATTGAAATTTCTCACGTTGCAGTTCACTTTGCTGTTGGCTCTCACTTCCACTAGAAGAGTCAACGAAATTCAGGCTTTAATATCCCAGGAACGTTTCTTCGCCTCACTGATGATTATGTGCTTCTCAGAACAAATCCAAGGTTCCTTCCCAAGGTTCCTTTGCAATTTCATCTCAATGAACCTATCATACTTCATACTTTTTTCCCAAATCCGGCATCTCCGACTGAAAGGTCTCTCCACCTTGGACGTTAAGTAATGTTTTAAATTCTGTCTCCATCGTACCAAACCACTCCGAAGAACTGATCAGCTGATGTGGATTTTTACCACTGTGCAGTTTTGCCACCCCAGAGCTGGCAACCACTCTCAGCAAGGGTGAAGGCGCACTTAGCAAAGGCAATGTCTACTTTGACTGCTCTGTTTGCAGGTATCCCACTGGAGAAAATATGCTGTGCTGCGACATGGCAGAGCACCCACACGTTCATGCAGCACTATTGCCTAGACTTTGCTCAGAGAAGTGATGCAGTCGTAGGACAGGCGGTGTTGAATCATCTGTTTCAATAAGGTGAGCCTCTGTAACTGTAATTGATTATTAAAAATGTCTTTACAAATGCATATGATATTTTTGTATACTGCATAATTGTCTTTTCATATTATTTACGCAATGTTATGCATATATGGATGTATAGAGACCTGTTTTAGACTGTTACACACCATCCTCAAGGGTACTTTTAATATTTCTACCTACTGTAACTGCTTGCTATTGTGATTCAAGCATGTCAATCTATGAGAGATCCAATACTGGATAAGAAAATAAGTTACTTACCTTTAACTGCAGTTCTCCAGTAAGGTATATTTCATAGATTCACATGCGATCCACCCTCCTCCCCTGTGAGGCTCCCCTCATAACTTATTATTATATAGTCCCACTTGTGCTTGAAAATCTGAGGGACTCAGCCTCTGTTGGGAGTGTTCTAGAGAGTGCTGTCACCTGATTGGTTATAGTTCAAGTTTGGTCCTATTAAAAAAAAAATATATATATATATTCACTTAAAAAAACCATAGGTTTCACACATGTTATAGTTAGGTGGATATTTCACTCGTAAAAAAACAATGAAATTCCCCCGTTATAGTTAGTTCAGATAACTATAACTCGCGCGCCCGCAATCCACTGCTCATGACGTCACATATTACATCACTCATGACATGGTCCGTGGCATCACTCATGACATCACTGATGACATCATCCTTGTGATAGAGTGGCGGTTGCGCGAGTTATAGTTATCTGAACTAACTATAACGGGGGAATTTCATTGGTTTTTTACGAGTGAAATATCCACCCAACTATAACATGTGTGAAACCTATGGTTTTTTAAGTGAATTTGCAAGGTTTTTTAAATGCTAATTCCTAACTATAACGTGTGTGAAACCTATGGTGTTTTTCAGTGAATTTGTACGGTTTTTTAAATGCTAATTTAAGTATTATTATTTTTTTATATATTTATTTTACAATAAACTACGTATTAAATTTTTTTTTTGTTTTTGGCACCCCCGCGATTTAAAAAAAAAAGAATTTTTTTTTTTTTTTGCCTTCGGGGTCCTTCAGGGACCCCCTGACAAAGGCTAGGTGGTCAGGAACTCTCTACCCTGCCCCCTTTTCACGTTCGCCACCTTCCTTTTTCACTCTCGCACTGAAAACAAACAAAATGGTGGCCGACACTTCCTGATTTCGACCGATTCGAACGTTGACTAATATGTAACCACCAATCAGAATTACGCTCGCGCACGTTAGGGTGCTCGCACGGTGCGCGCACCCTGCGCGAGTATAGATATTGATATGCTTTTAAATGCTATTTTCTCAGGAAATACTGAACAGATTTACACCAGACCTGCAAAAGGCACTTCCTTGACCTTATGGCTACCTCTCTGCCAAATTTCAAGTAATTCTGTTCAGCCGTTCGGGCTGTAGCTGCGTCTAAAGGTCCTATGGAAAAATGCATGGGGAAAACGTGTTTTGGGACCCCTCTTTTTTCTCGGCCCCCGCTTGACGAATCACCCCGAGACTTTCAGGGTAGGAGCTGAACGGAGCGCCCCATTAGTTTTGAAAATTTCGCGAGGATTCGTCAACCGGCGCCAAAGTTATTCAAAATAGAATTTTGAGATTTCCTATGGAAACACGGTCCTAACTATAACTATCTACTGGCGACCGCCAGTAGATAATAAATAATATATATATATATATATATATATATATATATATATATATATATATATATATGCTATTTAACTGACTTTTCATTGCCATTATAGCCTGTAATACATACTCTGGGTCGGATTCGGAAGGCAGGCAGTGGGGCATTGGCCGGTGGACCAGTGCTTCAGGGGCACCTGTGGGCCGCTTTTTTGGACCTCTGTAAACCGTACCGAGAGACCTATTGTCTTCCCAAGCCCCCGCCAGGCCTTTGTAATGCAGCGTCAGCATCACAGGCTCTCTTCACTTGCTGCAATTTGGGACTGGGGACCTGGTGTTGCTCTGACCTTTAGGGCATTCTCGCCTTGGCCCCCTGTTTCGTCGGGCCTGCCTGGCCATAAGCAGTGTCATCCCCTCCTGGGCCATGGTCTTCAGGTTATGGGGAGGGTGTGAATATGCAGGGGCCTCCATGAGAGGGGTAGGGGCTGAGGGAGGAGGTGATTTTGTGGCCGTAGTGCCATTCTCACCTCAGGCTTTGGTGGCCTGGGAGGGGGTACGAGAAGCGGCCAGGTGTTGTCACCACATCCCCAGTGTCTTTTAGGCCTTGTTGGGAGTGCTGGGCTTAAATAATTGGATATGGCATTAAGGTCAGTCCTGAAGTGCTCCACAAAACGTGTGCCTACAAAAGTACAGAAAGCACTGAGTGGATGGAGTGGACAGTGCTGTAAACAAGCATTTGCAACAAGACTTAAAATAAATGAACAGTGCCATACATGAAGATGTCAGCGAGGCCTAAAGTAAGTGCACTAATGTGGCAAAAGTAGATGGGCCCCTGATTGGGGGTAACTGAGTAAAGCTGAATTAAGTAGAGTATTATATCATGAACTGAACATCACCTGGAAACCGTTAGCAAAAAGGCAAGCTTCGTAGATCTGATGATCAGAGGCTCCTATGCTGTCAGACTGGAAAGATGTTATGCAGCCATAGAGAGGGGTTCCTGAACCAGTGTGCCTCTAGAAGCTTTAAAATATTTAATTTAGCAAACATTTCTCAAACAAAGTAGTCTAATGAGACTAACCAGATGGTGATCAATGACAGGGGCGATCCGGGAATGTGGGCCACTTTTTTGGTGAGTGCTTGGGCCGAGTTGTGATCTCAATCCGACCCTGTACATACTGCTTTACTATGGTAGTGGGACTCCCACTTCGACCGGGACTGATTCAAGCATGTGAATCTATGATAGCTACCAATACTGGAGAACTGCAGTTACAGGTACGTAACTTATTTTCTTCTGCATCATAGGAATATTCATTGAAGTACTAAATGACAATCCCAGCCCTCCTCCCCCCTCCCACACTTTCTATCCTGGTCCTACAGTATAAAAAGATATCATAATATTCATAGTACCTGCTATTCATAACTTTAAAAAGAACAGGCCCTTTGGCAACTGCCTGTACAAGGCATTATGGGTAGTTGAAAACATCGGAGTTTGAAAGACAGGGCACTTTTCCAACTCTAATGTGAACTTATTAGGCTGCACTTTTCCTCTTTGCTTAGAAATGTTATGTAGCAGTTTACATTGTAGGTGCTGCAATAGTTTGAGATGGGTTTTTTCTTTTGGTATCGCAAACAATCTAAGACTGAGAAAATCGTGCCATTCATTGTCTATAGAGAATGTGCAGTAACATTTTGACAAGTTGGACTCTTCATGCTCTTTATACATATCAATACATATGAATTTGAGAAGTGTTCTCGGATCACCACACACAGCAGAGAATGTTTCTAAAGTTTTTAACTAACCTCAATGAAGATTCCTATGATGCAGGCCCAAGACTACAAATAACAGGGTTTTCCCAGTGTAATGCAGGCTGTGACACTTGGTTCTAGGCCTCAGTTTTGAGCCGGCTGCTTGCACATTTTGTGCCTTAATTGATGCATGTCATTTGCTATGACCAAATACGACATGCTGGAAGGTGAAGCCACAATGCCTGTAAGGGGGAATGCTGGCTAAGTTGGCTTCTTTATACTTTTGCTATTAAAGAGACCTTTCTTTTTTTCTTCTCTCCTGAGCAGATTGACATGCTATTGAAAGAGTACCTGCTCTCTGGAGATGTGACGGAAGCCGAAAGGTGCCTACAGGAGTTGGAAGTGCCTCATTTTCACCATGAACTCGTATATGAAGTAAGAGCATGCATATGTTATGCTGTCTGTTGCTTCTCCCATAATGTATAGAACTAAGTGAGTACTCTCACAATTTAAGTCTAAATAATACCTTCACAATTAAATATGAACAGCATATTTACATTCGAGAATGTCTCCAACCAGGACTCATTCTTATCTGTGCTAGACTGGGCCTGGACACCAAATTCATCTGTGGTATAAAAAAAAAAAAAATGTCATAACAGCCTTGCACTGCACTGAGAACATTTCGATAAATGATAGCTGCTTGGTCCATTTTTTTTGATAAGCAAATTTGTATTGATTTTAAAACATATAAACAATTCAGCCAATACACGGAAATCACAAGTATGAGTTCATTCGCACAAGCACTGTACCCCCGAATCACGATCCCCATAATATTACATAGGCGGAATCGGGACCAAGTTAATCAGGACCCTCCATATTCCCCAACCACTTCCCCCACACTCTGCGGTATTTCTTAACTCACCCCTTAGCTTTGTAAAGGGCTTTCTCTTTGGTCGCACACCAGTCAACCCCTGTGCGCCATCTCTCTAGTGTAGGTGTGTCGGGGCTTATCCAGGCCACCGCAATGTCCCGCTTGGCCACCATCGTAGCTGTGCTGAAAAACAACTTTTCATTCATGGACCCATCCAGCCCATCAGTGATCCCCAGCAAGGAGTGACGTGGGTCATGAGGAACCTCCCAGCCCAATACCTTTGTTAGCTTCACTTCAATGGATCCCCAGAACTGTCCCAAGCGGGGGCACAACCAAACCATATGGAAGAAGTTGGCCAGGGCATGGTTACATCTTACACATGACGCATCTGGGCGCAAACCCGCTCGATACAGGCGCAGGGGAGTGAGGTAAGCAGCGTGTAAATAGTAGAGCTGAATCAGCTTGAGTTTGGTGGAGACGGTGACTATTCTGGGGGCCATAAGGGCATCATGCCAGTCCGCCTCGTCAAGGGGTCAACCCATTGAACCCTCAACTTATCTAGGGATGCGGGAGTGTTGTTAATTAGGGAACGGTAAATGCGCGAGACACGCTCTCAACCCCCCCCCCCCCCCCCCCTCACCCAGGTCTCCCATCATCATCTGGGCTATAGTGGGGCTGTATTCGGGGAGCCTCGTGTCTTCCATAATATGCATGTGGAGGGCATGTCTCAACTGCAAATATTTATAAAACTGGGATGAGTGTAGGGAGTAGCGAGTTTGGAGCTCCTGGAAGGACAACATGTGGCCCCTTGCCCATACATCCCCCTAGCTGGGAGATACCAATAAGGTCCCAGGTTTTAAACCCCCGCAGTCCGCTAACCTCCCGGAGCCAAGTCCCCTGCCAGAGGGGAGTACATTGGGTCAACTTCCCCGTCCATCCGGTGTGACGGAGCGAGGTCCGCCAAGCCAACAACACAGAGCGCGTCACACCAGGCAGTCGGGTCGGAATGGGCCCCCCATACATCATGGCTTGGATGTCCATGAGCCCCAACTCACTCAATTCAAGCCTGTAGGCTGGGTCCGACCAGCCCCCATTGAAACAGTCGTGGACTACCAGCAGGCGCACCGCCAGGAAATACAGATACAAAGTGCGTCATCTCCATACCGCCATCGTAGGAGGGAATCTGGCAAGTCGACAGAGCCACGCGGGCCCGACCTACGCTCCAGAGAAACTTGGTGATTAGACTATCCAGTTCCCTGAACCAAGCCCTGGAAAAACAGAAGGGGGTATTCTGTAGGACGTACAGGAATCTGGGGAGGATTATCCTTTTAAACCGGGCCATCCTCCCCAGGAGGTTCAGAGGCAGCGTTTTCCATTTAAGGAGGTCCTCCTTGACCTTCTTAACTAACGAGGCCATATTGAGGGACCAGCCCAGCTCGGGAAGAAGGGTAATCCAAATCCTCAGATATTTAAAAGACTGCCTCCGGAGTGGTATGGTGGACTGCCAATCAAAGCACTCTAGACAGGTAAAGGGGGACCAACACTGACTTCCTGGGGTTTAGCCGCAGCCCTGAGGCCTGCTCGAAGGCGTGCAGGATCTGGAG
The DNA here is from genome assembly GCF_964204655.1 of Triturus cristatus. Classification (NCBI taxonomy): domain Eukaryota; kingdom Metazoa; phylum Chordata; class Amphibia; order Caudata; family Salamandridae; genus Triturus; species Triturus cristatus. The sequence goes on along the minus strand of NC_140580.1, from coordinate 170,045,772 downwards.
GCACTGTGGCCCGGAGGAGGCTGGGTGTGACAGGAAGACAAGGACATCGTCCGCGTACAATGCGATCTTGTCCGTGTCCGTATTGGGCCACTCCCATCCACGGAGGCTGTCTTCAGCCCGCACCAGGGACGCCAAGGGCTCCATCACCAGGGCGAATAGCAAAGGAGAGAGGGGACATCCCTGCCTAGTACTCCTGGCAATGGGGAAGGCCTCCGACAATACCCCGTTGACCACGACTCGCGCTCGCGGGTGAGCGTACAGGACCTGGACCAGAGAACGGAAGTGGGGCCCGAACCCCATCTCGGTCAGCACACCCTGTAGGTGTTTCCAGTCCACCGAGTCGCATGCTTTTTCGAAGTCTATGGACAGGAGTGCCAAATATGGGGTGAGCAGGTGCCGGTTTGCTACAGTCAGCTGCAGCCTTCGAAGGCAGTGGCGGGTCACCCGCTGAGACATTAACCTGCATTGATCCGGGTGCACCGGTAAGGCCATGTAGGGTTTCAGCCGTTAGGCCAGAATGGTGTCATAAAGTTTAATTTCAGTATTAAGGAGGGATATGGGGCGATACTCTGCACACAGAGGGGGGCTGGGACTTCGGGAGAACCACGATGGTGGCAATATCCATTTCCGGCGGAAAGGAACCTCTTTCCATGGTTTCTTTAAATAAGCTGGCTAGGTGGGGTGCTAAGGTGCCTCGGTATGCCGCATTATACTCCTGCGGAAGGCCATCCGCAGGATCTTACCCGGGGAGACCAGGGTGATCGCCTCCTCAATTTCTTTCAAGGAGATGGGATGCTCTAGGTCCTTCCGGGCAGCTGGATCCAGCCTAGGGAGGCACACCCCACCCCGGTCGAGGAGAGCAGCAACGGTCAGCCCGGGGGTGTGTGCTGTGTACAGCCTCCGGTAGTATGCAGCAAAAGTATTTGCCATTGCCACGGGAGCACATTGCACCGCCCCAGCTGCATCCACCACCTCTGGGATGATACGATTCGACCTGGGATATGTGGCCTACCTGTGCAAGATCGTACCGTTCTTGTCCCCCCAGCCGTAAACTCTTGCTAACGAGGACCTCCAGAGGAGCTTGGCTGCATCCAAGGATAGTTGCTTAATGTCATCCCGAAGGAGGGCTAATTGCCGGGTCTGAGCGGCGTCCTCAGACGTGGATAGTAGCTGTTCCAAGCAAAGCGCCTGCGCTTCTTTGGAAGAGATCTCCTGCAGCTGTGATTGTCTCTGGATCTTAAGCTGCCTTTCTGCGAAACCTCGTATGGTCGCCTTTCCCGCCTCCCATAGGGTACCCAGAGAGGCTACCAATCCCTCGTTGGTAGCAAAGTTTCGTACAAGCTCTTTCCCCACCTCTCGCTTGAAATCTTTGTCCTGGAGAAACCAGGCGTTCATCCTCCATGTTTGGTGTTTGGTGGGCCGTGGGGGGGGGGGGGGCCGGGGCTGAGCTAAGGAGTATCGGGGAGCCCTGAGCTAAGGAGTATCGGGGAGTGGTCGGAAATGCCTCTGGGGAGGATACGGACGTCAACAATCAGAGAACAATCGGGCGCCGGGACAAAGATCGCATCTATATACGCTTGGGTGTGGTGAGCCGCGGAGGTATGTGTAAATTGGGTGCTGCGTGGGTGCCATATGCGCCATGCATCGCAAAGCCCCAGGAACTCAGCCCAGTTTCTCAATTGTTTCGCACTCGCCGCCCGGGCGGCAGATGGAGGGCCTGTTGTGTCAAGGGCCGGGGTTAAGACTGCATTAAAGTCTCCCGCAATGGCCAATTTGCCTGCGGGTACGCTATGTAGCAGGGCAGCAGTATGTGCAAGTGTGGGCGCAAGCACGGAGGGGGGACGGACATATACCGACATGAGAATGAGGAGTGAACCAGCCAGCGATCCACAGACTGTCACCGATGAGCCTTGAGGATCATGTACCACTTGGGAGAGGACAAAGGGCAGTGTATGCCGCAGAAGGATTGCAACCCCTCGTGAGCCCCTGGAGAAGCCGGAGTGCCATACCCTATCGTAGCCGTAGCGAGCTAGGAAGGGGCAGCAGTTACCTAGGAGGTGCATTTCTTGGAGCATGAAGATATCTATGTGCAGACGCTGGGTGTACCTTAAGACCGCTGTGCGTTTGTGCCGGTCCAACAGCCATTGACATTCCACGACAACACGTGGAGAGATGCCATAGGGGAAGTGTTATCTGTCATGGTAGCCGTTTCTTGGTCTAGGCGGAGCGTGTTACTGTGGGTATACAAACGCGCTTGGGAGCCCGTGGTGGTGCGTGCGATCATTTACTACGGGGGTACTCCCATCCCTCTCACCGGCAACATGTGTTATTCCGTGATAGCTGAAACAAAAACCAACAAAAAGCAGAACAACATACAGGAAAAAACTCTCCCACCTCCCCCCACACCCTACACTTCAGGAACAGAAGCATCTGTCGACCCCCAATAAAACAACACCCAGTACACGGGGCGAACAACCAAACTAAAACGCCTGGTTATGGGGAAGCGTGGAGGACCCCACCTCATGAGCGGATGCGTGTTTACATCGGAAAGTTAGGAACAGGTCAGAGACAGAGCGCCGTCTCCGGTTGCGGAGCAAGGCCCGGCGGGCAGAGACCGGCTCAAGCAGGGTCTCTCAACAGCATCGGGCTACAGGAGAGGTCCGTGTCCGGAAGGTCAATCGCGGAGGGCGGGGACGCAGCACCTCCGCCGGCCAGTCGGCCAGATGAGCCAGAGCGCCTCCCAGTCGACGCTCCCTCCTCAATCTGGGATGGCCGTTGTGTGTGACCCGGCGGGGAGTCTGAGCGGGCCCGCCTCCTGTCACGACACCTGCGGGAACGGTTACGTGGAGGCTGGGGAGCGGAGCGGCCTAGCCCGCCCCCGCATCCCCCCGCCCAGGATGCGACCCTCAGCCCGCAGAGGGCTCTCATCCGTCGCCCAGGTCCAGGCCTCCGTCGGGCTGTCGAAAAACAGTGTCTTGTTCTCAAATACCACCCTCAGGCGAGCCGGGAAGAGGAGCCGATACTGAATGTTAAGTGCCCTCAACTTCTGCTTGACCTCTCCAAAGGAGCGACGTTGGCCCTGGACCTCACGGGTATAATCTGGGAAGATCATAATGGTGCAGTTTCCATGGAGGAGCCGTTGTTGCTTGCGGGCTTCAGACAGGATGATGTCTCGGTCCTTGAAATTAAGAACCCACATTATATAATCGGGCGGGAAGGAGCACCCGGCATTGGCTTGGGGGCCAGGGACCGATGAGCCCGCTCGATCGCGAACCAAGGGGATAGGGATTCCTCGGGGACCCACGACCTCAGCCACCTCTCCAGGAAGTCCACTGTACGACCCTGTTCCGCTCCCTCCGGAAAGCCCACCAGGTGGAGGTTGTTGCGTCTGGACCCGTTTTCTGCGTCCTCCGCCCGGCGGTGCAACTCCCCAGTATGGAACTGAAGACGAGCCACCTGCCCCTTAAGTTGCTGCACGTCATCTACAGAGGAGATCCTGGACTCAGTCTCTTTAATCCGGGCATTTGCGTTACGAAGGTCCTTCCTGATGAGTCACAGCCACTCTTACTTCTGCGATTTTGCCCTCCACCGAGGTCTGGGACGTGTGGATGGCCTGGAGGATGGTGGCCAGTTCAGTGGACGGAGGAGCATCTTGCCCAGCCACTCCCCCAGTAGACCCCCCCCCCTCTGGGGTTGTGAAGCGGTCCGTTTTAGTCTGGGTGCCAGGGACCTTCGTTGATCTGTCTGTTCTGCGCATATTCGGCCCCCGGGGAGGAACGGGCTCTCAGTGACCCCTCGGCCGGACCCCACTCTGGACCACGCAGTTCCGGGACTGAAGTAGCCGGTGACCACAGAAGCACAGCAATGGACAGCACCATGCCGGGGAGGAAAGGCCCAGCCGGGTCAGATCACATCAGCCGCGGGTCGTAGGAGGTGTGCCAGGAGTGGGGGGAGAGGAGGAGGAGACGGGGTGGAGGGAAGGAAGCCGTGCTGACCAGGCCCCACGCACCCGCCTGCCGCCCAACCGACAGCCGAATCCTCCACCCAAACCCAGATGCCTCGGCACCCCCACTCCTTACCTCCACTTCAAAGCGCAGGAGCTCGCTGCTTGCCGCAGGCCTCTCACCGACCGCCAGCGGGGCCCGCAGCAGCGGCACAGGCCTCAAGTTCAACAGGGGCAGACAGGAAGCATGCAGGCCTCCCCCCGCGGCCTCCGTAGGTTCTTCACCTCCAGGGATGTTGCTCGGGCCCACGGGATGACAAGGGGGGAGCCCCACTCCCAGCAGGCCGCCCAGAGGCCCGGGTGGTGTCCCCCCATGAATGGCCACAGCCCCAATGGATCTCACCGCAGATGTAGGAGAAGTCTGGCCAGACCCGGGAGGGGGGCAGTGATGGAGTCCCTCCTCAACAGCTCACGCAGCGAGCGGAGGCTCGCAGCTCCGCCAGGAATCCACCCTGCCCGATTCAAGCTACCTCCATGGCACAATGGTGACCGCGGCGCCACTCACGATCAGTTCAGGCCCCCGGCAGGCACTAGCTTAGCAAACCCACCACTGTATTGCGATGGGGCCCCGCGGTATCCGGGTATCCAATCCAGGCCCCAGGGGGTCACTCAAGGCAGTCCATCAATTCCAGCAGCCGCGGTGTGGCGGGGTCCCACAGCGCCACCGCCCGCAGTCCGGGATAGCGGGGTCTACTGCTGCCACACGTACAAACCTCCAGCAGAGGCCCGCGGTGTCAGGCACACCTGACCAGCCCACGGGGCAGTGGCAGAGACCTTCACCCCCAGCGGGGTGCACCGCAAGAAGCAGCCCCCAGCGGCCGCCAGGCCAGGCCCCAGCCGCAGGCGCAACAAGGAGAGCTCCGGCGTCCCCAGGCACATCACGTAGACCCTCCAAGGGCGCTGATGGCATTCACCAAGGCCCCCGCAGAGCCGAGCCACAGTAGGCAGAGCCGGGTCCACCACAGAGCAGCGGGCCAGCCCCAGACAGGAGCGCTGCAGATCGCCAGGTACTGCAGACGCATAGACTTTTTCCGCCCGACCGGCCGATTTTATCGCCCACTCCCGGCAGCGGACGCCAACGCTCAGTGTGCCCAGGTCTCACGGGGGGGGGGGGGGGGGGGAGACCAGCTAATGCCCATAAAAGCGGGGAGAGTTGCCAGCTACAACAGGGGCCCCACCGTGCAGACGAACAGGGGCAGGCCCGAGGTCCTCACGGCAGAGGCCGCCATTTTAGAGATGCCGGGCGGCGGGTCCGGGAGATCGGGGCCGCCCACACCACTCCAAACCGCCACCCCGTCCCAAGCGGAACTCATGCGACACCCCCCCTCCCCCCCCCCCCCCCCCCCCCCCCCCCCGCCCAGCAGGAAGGCACTCGATGCAGGTTGTCAGGAGGTCCCGATGGAAACGGATGGCCGAGCGGATGACGGAGGGGTCCGGAGCACACCTAAGGTGCGACCGCCATCTTGACGCTCGTGGCCACGCCCCTGCCTGGTCCATTTTATAGCAGTTTTGTAATAGAACAAGCAGTACTATCTATTTATTTGCCACCAAGTCTTTTGGGATATTTATGTATTATTCCCTACCAGCGAGAGCCTTGTTTTCACCTTGGAGAAACCCTCCAGAGTTTAGGAAATTCAAGAATGTGCTTTTCTTCTGTGTTGTTGTCTGACAGCAGTCTGCTTAGCAATTTGGGCTTCCATAATACGCATGCAGGTGTATGTACACACGTGTAGGTGTTGTGAGTGTGTTTATGCACATTCTTAACTTTTTTTCCTTTATGTATTAGAATAACAATTTGCTATGTTAGGCTTAATTTTCCTTTTTGCAGCTTAAACCTTGCTCCACTTTAGAAACAATTAAGGTCATCTGGAAGTTTAATTTGTATGTTTTTTTGGCTCCAGTTCAGAGTCTCGAATAACTGAAGCAGCTCTGCTGCATTTGTTATCCATAATTTGTCTTTTATCTTTTCTTTTTTCTTCTTGAAAATCTTTTTCTGTTTGCACAGCGTGGGAGATAAACTTACTTCTCTGATTGGCTTTTATGAATTTTAATAAGGATCCCATGATACAGAAATAAAATATATTTGCACTTATAAGATAATAATGAGTACAGTTTAGTTTGAAAAAAATCCACACTCTTACGTTCTTCTCCCTGGTAAAGACATGAAACTGAACTGATTGTACCGGTCATTGCATTAGTTTGAGTCCTGATGAAACAGCACACTGACTTGATATGAGTGTGTCATGTCCCTTGTTTTTTTTAACCGTCTTCCCATCTGACTTCTAGCATTATAGTTTTAAAACAGTTTCCTGTGATGTTTTACTTTTCCTAATGACTCCAGAATTTATGGATTGCAAACAAGCAGGTATTAAAATAAAGACAGTGGGTGTTACAGATGCGGAGTATAGGTTTCCTTTAACCACAAAGTAAATGGGTTCAGGCAGTGTGGATCCACACATTGAAGTAAGGGGCCCTTCCATTGTGATTGCAGGCACAATAAAGGCAGCTGACACAGTCAAACTGTCTAAGAAGTAAAGGAACCCTTAACTTCCCCGTATGTATTATTAAGTCCCTTTCAGATATGCAGCCTGGACTTTGAGATGGTTTTGATTTGATCATATTCATTGACCACCTCTTGTTCAGCCCATGACGTTTTTTCGCTGAAATGCTAGTCTTCAATATGATGTCAGACATCAAGAATGCTTTTGTTGTTTTCATCATTCATTCTAGAGGAGTCCCTTAATCTTGAATCCCCTTTTTTCTGGTTTGGAGTTTATCTGTAGCACAGGCAAGAGCAGAAAACAGTGAAGATGTACTTAGAAGTTTTTCAGAATGGATTTTGAGAGACCATCTCTGCTTCTTGCAATGAATTCTGTTGGTTGCCAACTGTTTTCTGCTACCATTCTGCTTCATTGACAACTCACCTCTCAAGGAAGCAGATTTTTTTTTTATATCACAAATGGAATACATTCTAAGTGTGTGCCTGTCCATCTTTAGGGCAGCTGTTTCATATAATTGGAGCAACTGCTCATTCATACCAACCACAAACACCATTTGTTAGAATTTTCCAAACCTTTTGGAACAAGTGGATTTGTTGAGCAAGGCTGCCTTTGAGTAGACTATGTCCTCATAGGTAAAGATGTGTGCTAATGTGCTTCCTCATTGAGAAACCTGAGGGGACTAGACACCACAGATGCTTTGGGATGCTCCATTCTAGGGAAGATTGTACAGCAATGCTCATTCTCCAGGAAGCATCCTCCACATCAACAGTTCCTAAAATTAGTGGCGAGTGTCCAACATTATCAAATCATTGTTTTTAGTTTTAAGGGTGTTAACCAAATGTACCGGTGGTGCGAGCAGACTTGGTGTGTACATTATTTTTATCCATACCTGGACGACAGTTAACTGGTTTCGAAGAAAGCATTTTTTTCCAGTCCAGGATCGGGCAAAGCAGCCCAGGAATGATTACCATTTTGCACAGATTCCATCTCCACCCACCAAGCATTCTGAATTTTCTAGGTGCAACCCTAACTTCCAAATCAGCAAGACCTTATTCCACTTATGAGCGGGCAGAAGTATTCCTGAAAATGATTCCCCTTTAAAAATGTAATTCTGACCGTGAGGATTGATGACCGCACAATATCTGATGCACATCCAAATTCATCACGCAACGTAAAGGGACTCAACTCTCAACAAAAGGAAAAGAATATGGAAGTATATCATGCCTGAAGAACCAGACATAGTCTTCAGGCACTATTTAACGGAAGACCAGCACTACATGAAATACATAAAAAAATAATCCCATTACAGTTCTGGGTGAGGGACATCATGCAAATTGCAGGAATTGTTCTCCTACGTAAAATGGGGTTCAAAATGTGGTTTAAGAAGGCAAACCAGTGAAGAGCGACCCCGAATGCAGGTATGAAATACAGTGTGGATGCTGAAATGGAAATTGATCAATGCATGCGCCCCTAATTGAAGGTAAGACCATTTTCTTGGTACTGTCTTGGATGATGTGTTGGATACCGTCGCAGTGAAGGTGATTGGGGGGAGGGGGGTGACATAAACAAGGTGTGGTTCCTGCAGTGGGAGGCTGTAGGAGAAGGAGCAACTAGAACAATGTCTAAAGAACTAAAAGGGAGAGAGAACTCAGACTAGAGATATTGGACTTACACTACGTACGGTGGAGAGAGATTATTCTTTTTCATCCATCGTGCACCCGCTATAGATGATCTGTTTATGACTGTCTGATCATGAGGCTAAAGGGGGTCAAATATGAGTTTTCCATATCAGTCCATGACAAAAAGAAATAAAGAAATCACGTAAAAAGGGATGGCGATGGATTTAAACACACAACACAGGAAGCTTGGAAGTTCAGCATTGGACTTTTTAGCGATCCAGCACTCGGGGCTGAAATGGAGGGACTCAGATAGCCTTAATGACTAGTATTTGCAATGCAATAGGTCTCGCATTTACGAGAGTTAAAGCTATTGTCATTTACAATGGCAATAGCACAAACTCTTGTAAATGCGAGACCTATTTCACTTCAAAGTCACGGGAGCCACTGTCTGGAGCTGCTTGAAAGTGAAAGCCCGCAAGGTGCGCTGAATGTAAGAAAAGCACATCATGCCTGCAGTAGGAGAACCGCATTAAACAAAATCGTGCTTACAGACTATTTTAGCAGAGCAGCTCAACCTAAAAAACTGCTCTCCTTCCACTGAAGCTCACTGATACTTATACCAGATTAGACAAGCTTCCTCCCTCATTTACATGTTGGTGCTTACAAGTCTTTGAAATAATTTTCAAATGACCTACCCTTTTCCACTTTATAAAGAATTCCTGCTGAAAATCTGGGGGCAGGCAGCAGTTATCAAGACCTGCATGAGATTTTTATATCCAGGGGGCGCTGGCCCTGTACAGGTGTTAAAGTACTGGGTTCATTACTTCACATAGTGTCATCCTGAGTAAATGACTTTCCTGTACATTTATCTGCCAGTGCCTGAATTCCCTAGAAATAGACTAAATATTGTAGGTGCTACAATATAGATGCACAATGGTTAGTATTTTACTAGACTAATACCCTTGTTTGCACATCCGTTTTCCTGTGACAACTGATCTGTGAACACATAGTGGTTGTAGAAAGCTTAGAGGGTGTTTTATTAAGATTTGTTTTCTTCTGCAAAACACACATAAAAAAAGACACATTATTTGCAGGCACAGAGTGCGAGTCATTCTCTAGAGTAAAAGGCACGTACTTGTTCAATGACATATGTATTGCTGTAGCGTAGTGTGGGTAAATTAGAGAAAGTAACCATTGCATGTGGGTACCGTGCCATGTTCAAATAGTGAAACGGTGTACATTGCATGAATTGTATATTAATGTAGCATCACTATGAGATTAGCATTTGCAAGGCAAATGGATCCATCTTTTATGTCCTATTGCACACAGGCACATACAAAAGTGCATGCCTCTGTATCTGTTTACATATTAAAGACAGACTGGTATCGCCATGCTTGTTGTATGTTTTTTATGCATTTTAGCATAACGTGAATCCTCTCTTTTAGGCAGTTGTCATGGTTTTAGAAGCAAGTGGAGATACTACATATAAAATGATGCTCAAATTATTGGAATCACTTTGGAAATCTGCGGTCATCACTATGGACCAAATGAAAAGAGTAAGTCTGCTATATTCTGGTATAACAGTAATATACTTATCTGAAAGTACTTACAAGATAGTAAATATTTCTATGAAATTCCCTTGTTTTTCATTACACATGATCGGTATAAATACAGAATTGGAACTTAGCAAGCACAGTGTTTTATTTTGATTGATGTTTGTTGGAAAAAATTGAATAGGGTTACTCTCCGAAACTGGTTGTTTAAAACAATTGCAGTATCTCACTTTAGCCTGCCTTTGTAAGAATAAGAAATGCACAGAAATGGAAAAATATGACCCAGTCATGCCACATTTCTCGTTATCCCACTGAACACACCTGTGCAGTGTCAGACTAGGATCATGTAACTATCTGTAATCTTGCCCGGGCCCTGAGCAGTGTGAAGATTACACTTTGTTTATATACAATACACTATGTGTAGGGGGCAAGAGGGCACAGAGCTAGTGCTAAAACACCCACCGACCCAAGTGATTTCAATATATTATTAAATGAGATGTTCTCTGTAGGAAAGTGCCCACATTCTTTCCATATTTTGGTGACCAGTCTTTCTAGAACTAAAATGTTCCAGATATTTGCATGCCACACTGATCGAGGCAGTACTTCTTTCTTCTTCCACCATGTTGCAGTGGAAAGCTCTGCCACACTAAGATGCTGCCAGATTAGAGTGTGATCTGCCAGATTCAAGGCAGAACTCTTGTGGCCTCAACCAAAAAACATCAACACTCCAAGTTCTTCCACTGCACAGTAGTCCACCTTTCTAATTGCCTCTAGCGTATTTTTCCAGAAGGGGACAATGGCCAGGCACAACCGTCATATGTGTATAGAGTCATCTCCCTGCTACATCCCCTCCAACAGTTATAGCTAGCCCCAATGAACATTCGTTGGAGTCTATCTGGGGTATAATACCAGTGGTACATTATTTTGTAGTGGACCTCTCTATTCAGCACTCACAGCATGTTTTATAAGTATGTTCCCATAGTGTTTCACACTCCATATCATTAATTAATCCATTCACACTTTCCTCCAGCTATGTTTGTATATGCCACAGCAAGGGGAGTTGGTTTCTAAAAGGATTTATAATTTTGATATGACCTCCCTTAGATGTCTTTCTTAAATGCCGTGTCATGCAGCTGCTACATGCAAAGACTGGTGCATCACACAATGACAAATATCATGTAGTGCAAGAGCTTTGATTTGTCAATTCCAAAATCTGTTTTATATTGTGAAAACGAATGTTAGTTAAAATACAGTCTAGACCGTTGGGAAGACTTCAGCCTAGAGCCATACCCGGTAAACTCTTGCCCCTAGATGACACCACAGCATATCATTCTGTGATTCACAGCGTTGCTGCGCAGTACACGATCCACAGCTCCAGAACGTCACAAATCACTGAGGAAACTGGGATAGTACCGAAGAGCATAGAGGAAAACAATGAAAGACAGAAAATCATCCAGACCGACAGTGGATGTTGACAAAAAAAGCAGAGAAAGACTGAAATCTCAGGTGTTTCATTTGGCCTTTGACCACTTGAGTAAAAATACAGCTGGTGAATGGGAGTGTTTAGGCAGAATCTAAAGGGGACAATTTCCAACTCTCACATAGTGCCACCAAAAACGTGCCCAAAAGGACAAACAAAGGTTTGTAACCTTTATCTAACCAAGGACCACATGTCCTAAGCATGTATGGTGTGCGAAGAGTTTCTCCCAAGGACTCCTAAAGTGAGGGTGAAACAAAGGTGGGAGCATTACACCTTGATGCAGTCACAGGCAAGACATACACTGAGATTTGGGACTGTCGAGCGATGAAGAATCACTTGAAGAGACTGAAGTGGCTCAGGGAGAATGGTTGGATGTCTAAGACAATGATGATGTAGAAAATGAAGAGATGCCAAAAAAGGCACATAAAGCCGCTGAACACAAATGCTTGCTTGCAGTGCCTCAGGATTGCGGTGGGACAGAGCCTAAAATTTCTGATACTAAGGGCCTAATTTATATGTTGGCCGAGAGAGAATGCCATTACGACTGTGTTCCCTCCCTGCTAATGTAGTGTTTCGTCTACGCGATTTTAAATACGGGCGAACGATAGTTGGCCCATGGTATTGAGTACTCCTTAATGTAGGAAGCAGGCTCTGTATATACTATACCAAAGTAAGGTATAGTGTGCACAGAGTCCAGTGGATCCCCAAAGGTTGACAGAGGCAACGGTAGATAATACCTAACTCTCTATTTGTCGTAGTGTGGGCGAGCATTAAGGCTTTATCACAGGGTAGTTGTCGGAAGCTGGGTTTCTGTTGGAGTAACCACCCCTCCCGCCCCCCACTTTTTGCCAGACTACTGATGCACTTTGACTTGATGTGCCCTGGGTCCCTGTTAATCAGGTTTCCAGGGCCTCTGTTCTTTCTGAAAAACTGTACCTTGTTTCCCCAAGCCTTTCCTGGGAGGAGGTGGCCACACCTCCTCCAGGCCAGGAAGAGCCATCTGTGGCAGGGGAGCTTCAAAGGCTTGCAGCCTTTGTAATTTGACCCCTAGCCTCACCTGTTATCAGGAGCAGGCCCCCTTCCTATCTCCCCTCCTTTTCGGCAGGAAGACAGGCAGGAAAAATTAGCCAACCCAGAAGGTGTGCCCACCTCTGCTAACCCCACCACTCAGGTGGGGGAGGCGAGGTGAAGCCCACTCTTCGGTGCCCTCCATCTTGCAGATGGCAGGCACTCCCCAATCAGAATCAGGGATTGTGCTTACTACCCCACGTGGGGTGAGCACACCAAGTGTGTAGTCACCCTGAGGTCAGTAGCCCATTGGCTACTGACCTTGAGACCCTTAAAACGCCCCCTAAATACAGTATTGTTCTGTGTGGAGTTGATTTGTATGAAACCCTGAAACTGTGCAAAACTGATTCTACTTACCTTTTCTCTAGGAAATGACCCAGTGTGATATCTACGCAAATAAATGGACGGAATGCTGAATAAATCCTACATTCTCTCCAAGTCAAGAAATCTGGGTTAAATCCATCGTTCTTTTGCTCACCATGCCACCCCAGTTTAGAACCAGCCATATGCAAATCAGTCTTGACCCTGTGCCTCATGGGAACAGTCCAGACCGAACTGCCAAGCCAAGCCCTCCCTGGTCCGGAAACAAGCATCCTGGGACCGGTTTCTGGGCATTACCCTTCATCAGCCAGGCTAGCTTGAATCCAGTGGCACAGTGAGCAAGGGATCAACGTCTGGACATACCCATCCCACTTAGGGTGAAAAGTGCTACCAAACAAATGATGGACGGAATGCTGAATAAATCATACATTCTCCCCAGTCAAGAGATCTGGGTTAATTCCATCGTTCTTTTGCTCACCATGCCACCCCAGTTTAGACCCAGCCATATGCAAATCAGTCTTGACCCTGTGCCTCATGGGAACAGTCCAGACTGAACTGCCAAGCAAAGTCCTGCCTGGACTGGAAACCAGCATTGTGGGACCGGTTACTGGGTATTACCCTTCATAAGCCAGGCTAGCTTGAATCCAGTATGTATGACATTGTTCTGCATTCTGCTCATCAATTGTTCTTTTTGCATTCGTCACCCCGAGCGGGACGGGTATGCCCAGATGTGGGTCCCGTGCTCTCCATGCCACTGGAGTCAAGCTATCCTGGCTGATGAGGGCTAAAAGCCCGAAACCGGTCCTAGAATGCTTGTTTCCAGTCCAGGGAGAACCTGGCCTGGCAGTTCGGGCTGGACTGTTCCCAATGGGCGCAGGGTCAAGACTGATTTGCATATGGCTTGGTTCAAACTGAAATGGCATGGTGAGCAAAAAAACAATGGATTTAGGCCCAGATCTCTGTACTGGGGTGAATGTATGACTTTGTTCTGCATTCTGTCCATCAGTTGTTCTTTTTGCAGTGTGATATCTAGGCATATCATACTGAGTAGAAAACGTAACTTAAAAAGTAATATGAAAATTAGGTCAGTTGTTCTTTGCGGTGACACAAAGCCATAACACAAAGAGTTGACAATTCCTTTAAAAATAAGGATCCTTTGCCCGGGTAGGCGGGAGGGTTGCTTATGACTTTGATGAGGATACCCCTGGAAGAGAACTAGGATTACAGGTAAGTAACTAATCCTTCTCTTCCAGGGGATCCTCATCAATAGTCATAAGCACTAGAATAGAATAGCAAGCTTCACCTCATCTGCTGCGGGCAAAGGAAAAATAATAATCATTAACAATCCAGCTCAGACAACTAAACTTGATAATTCAGACATCTCTGTTATCTGAACAGATTTCTCAAGGAGGCTTGGCCTACTTGAGTATCTGCCCTGGAGTTGGATTCAAGACAATAATGCCTTGTGAACGTATGCACAGATCTCCAGGTTGCTGCCTTGCAAATTTCTGCCATTGGAACATCATGCAAGAAAGCTACTGTAGCTGCTTTTCCCCTAGTGGAGTGTGCTTTAGGTGACAACAATAGGGGCTTATTTGCCAGCTGGTAGGCCAATTTTATACAAGACACTATCCATCTGGAAATGGATCTCTTGGTAGCTGGAAAACCTGTTCTTATGGAACAATCATTTAAAAATAATTGGTCTGATTTTCTGATAACTTAGTTCCCTCTAGGTAGAATTTAAGCACTGTCTTAAGGTCTAAGGAATGGAGTGACCTCTCCGCAGGAGTTGCGGGATTGGGAAGAAGTATGGTAAAGAAATTGTCTGATTAATATGAAAATCAGATACAACTTTCGGCAGAAAAGCAGGGTGAGTCCTTAATACTACTCTGTTGTGGTGAAAGATAGTATATGGCTCTTTGGAAGAAAGCGCTTGAATCTCGCTTACTCTTCGCGCTGATGTAATCTCGACTAAGAAAGCGGACTTCCTTGTCAAATGCTGCAGTGTGGCTTTATGGATGGGCTCAAAAGGAAGACCCATCAACTTAGAGTGGACCAGATTCAACTCCCAAGGAGGAGAAGGAGGCCAAACAGGGGGGTACACTTTCTTCAACCCCTGTAGGAAATCCTTGACCACCTGCAGTTGAAAGAAGGAAGGCTGGCTTGGAGACCTTCTATAGGCCGTAATAGCCGCTAAATGTACTCTGATCGATGAATACTTCAAACCTGATTTAGCCAAGTACAAGAGGTAAGGAAGAATAACCTCCTCCTGACCTGTGGTTGGATTAAAGATATTACGAGTGCACCACAGGTAGAACCGCTTCCATTTAAAGGAATACGAAGCCCTTGTGGAAGGTCTCTTTGCTTCCTTTAGTATGTGCATACAGTCCTGCGGCAAGTTCAAATGTCCATATTGCAGGACCTCAGGTGCCATGCTGCCAAGTTCAGTGAGGGAAGGTTGGGATGTAGGATCTTCCCGTCCATCTCAGCAGATCTGACCTGCAAGGCAGCCTCTTGTGGGGGTGCACTGACAGCTGTAACAGGTCCGGGTACCACCATTGTCGAGACCAGTCCGGGGCTATCAGGATCATTGACATGTTGGACCGGATGAGCTTGGATACCACCTTCGGAATCAGAGGCAGGGGAGGAAAGGCGTATGCAAATATTCCGGACCAGTCCATCAAAAGAGCATTCCCCTTCGTCCCTGGACGGTGGAACCTGGAGGCGAAGGCGTGGCATTTTTGGTTTAGATCGTCTGCGAACAGGTCTATGGAAGGCTGACCCCACTGATGGAAACTTTCTGCCACTACCTCGTCGTTTAGCACCCAGTCTGGCTGATCTTCGAAGTGCTGACTGAGTGCGTCCGCTCGTACATTTCGCTCCCCTGGAAGGTGCACCGCTGTGACGAAGAGGCCTCGGGCTAGAAGCCAATGCCATATCTTTTGAGCTTCCACGGAGAGAGGGCGAGAGCGCGTACCACCCTATTTGTTGAGGTAATACATGGTGGTCGTGTTGTCTGTTTGGACGAGGACTGAGTTGGACATGATCGAAGGTCGAAAAGCTTTCAGGGCTAGATGGACTGCCCCGCAGCTCTAACATGTTTATGTGGTAGGATTGCTCCTTGACGGACCACCGTCCTTGCATTTGTAGGCAATCCATGTGCGCCCCCCCCATCCCTGAAGCGATGCATCCGTTACCAAGGACTGGGTGGGAACAGGTTGATGAAAGGGGACTCCCAGCAAGAGGTTCCGTGGACGAGTCCACCACAGAACAGACGTCTTTGCTGCTTGTGCAAGCACAATCCGGTCTTCCCAGAAACCAGAAGTCTGGTCCCACTTGTCCTCCAGATCCTGCTGTAGAGGTCTCATTCTCAGCCTGGCGTTGGGAATGAGGAATATGCAAGATGCCATTGATCCCAATAGGGACGCTACTTGCCGAATCGTCGGGCGATTGGTCTGTAGAAGAACTTCGCACTTATGCAGGATTGATCAAAGTCTCTGCTCCGAAGGAAACTCTTTTCCTAGGTTTGTATCTAGGATGGAGCCCAGGTAATGGATCACCTGTGTCGGCTGGCAAACTGACTTTTCCATATTCACATGCAGGCCTAGCCTGCGGAGCAGAGTCAGGCACACTTGGAAGTCGCTCTTTACCTGCTGAGGAGATGGCCCTTTCAAAAGCCGCTACCACCGCCATGCACTTGGTAAAGACTCGTGGGGCAGATTTTAGCCCGAAGGGCAACACTCTGAATTGGTAGTGACTGTTGCCGACCATGAATTCCTGGAATTTGCGATGACGAGGAGTTACAGGAATGTGGAAGTACGCATCCTGGAGATCCACCAAGCACATCCAGTCCCCTGCTTGCAGATGTGGACATATTTGATGAAGCGCCAGCATGCGAAATATTTCTTTTAAGATGAACCGCAGGTCCAGGATTGGTCTGAACTTGTGCTCCTGATCTCTTTTTGGCACAAGGAAGTACCTGGAGTGCACTCCCTTTCCTCGCTGCGAGATGGGAACCTTCTCTATGGCCTTTTTTTGCAGAAGCGCTACCACTTCCTGAAGGAGTAATTTTAGCTGGTGAGGATGAGATTTTTTTGGAGGAATGTCCTTTGGAGGCACACGGAAACGTAGTGCGTATCCATTGCGCAGTATACTGCGCACCCAACGATCCTTCGTTATGTTGCACCACTCTTTCAGATGTTGCGAAACACTTCCTCCCACTGGAGTGGGCAACGGCGTCAGAGGAAGCTCTGGCTCATTGTTTTCCTGTTGGTCGAGCGGTGGAGGAGGATTGTTGTTGGCTACCTCCTCTACCTCTGGTAGACTTTCGACCCTGAAATTGGGATCGCCCTTGGTTCTTGCCTTGGGACCACTGAGGGGTTTGAACCCTCTGTTGGTATCCCTTGCGTTGGCTGGGCCTGTACCTTCTTCGGAACTCCTTTTTCTTTTCTAGCCCTACCGCCTTCAAAGTGTCCAACTCGGCTTTCATCCGAGCTATTTCTTCATCCGTGTGCGAGCCAAACAATGAAGAACCCGAAAAAGGCAGGTTAAGCATCCTCTGCTGAGCATCCGGTTTAAGGGCTGTAAGCCTCAGCCAGGCAGACCTTCTCACACAAATTCCATTGGCATACGAATGCGCTGA
The DNA here is from genome assembly GCF_964204655.1 of Triturus cristatus. NCBI lineage: Eukaryota > Metazoa > Chordata > Amphibia > Caudata > Salamandridae > Triturus > Triturus cristatus. Next base: position 170,028,585 of record NC_140580.1, on the reverse strand, counting down.
TAGTGTGGTACCATCCGCTGCAGTGCTAATCATCTGATTAGCTACCAAGGAACCCTCCGTAATGATCTCTTCAAAGTCCTTATGATCTTCCTTTGGCAACTTTTCCTTGAACCGATCCAAAGAGTCCCATAAGGATCGGTCGTATCGACCTAATAAGGCTGCTGCACGAGAGACTTTGAGAGAAGAAGCTGCCGCGCCACATACTTTTCGCCCCAAGAATCCTGGGACTTACTCTCCTTGTCCGGAGGGACCAACGCATGAGCAGAAACCGTGTGTGTCTTACGTGCCACTGCAACTATCACTGAATCCGTAGGTGGATCCGTTTTCAAGAACACCGGGTCTGTATCCGCCGGCTTGTACTTCTTCTGGATTCTGGCCGGTGCAGCTTTAATCGTTGAAGGGGTCAGAAAAATGTCCATTACTGGTTCCATAAGGCCAGGAACCAGAGGCAGCAACGGACGCGAAGCAGATCTTTGGTGCAGCGTCTCGAAGATCACTGTAGTTGCGACCTGGGGAGTGGCCATTGCAATGTTCAGCTTCTGAGCCCCTCTGCAGCACATCATGATAGGTGTTAATGTCATCTATCGGAGACACTCGCGACTGAGGGCTGTCCGATAGAGTAGGCGAATAGTCCCTCTTAGAAGAGTGGGTGGAGGAAGATGACCATGAGGGAGACCTCCTTCTGTGGTGATGTGACGTAGGAGGCCTGCGTTCCTTAGATCTACCTGCACGGTGATGGCGTACCGGCGAAGGCGATCTATCCACCTTCTGTACTAATCTTTGCAGAGGGGACCTGTGGACATGGCTTGTGTACTCCTCCTGCCTTCTCGCTGCTCCCGCCGGAGTCTTACTCCAGTGATGTACTGGTAAAAGCCATCTTGGAGACAGATGTATAGAAGGAGAGGGCCTGTGATGTGACAGGAATCTGTCGCGACCTCCTCTGACGTTCTGGAGACGGAGATGGAGAATGAGGACGTCTCGAGGAGTGAGAAGAAGAATGCCTTGACGCTGATTCCGTCACCAAGACCACCGAACCCTCATCAGATCTATGTGATGGCGGTCTCGACGTCGAGCGTATATCCCGCTGTGACGTAGGCCTCCTCGACGTTGATCGAGATCTTCTAGTCGTCGAGGCTCGACCAGGTTCAGGGAGCGGTCTCGGCGTTGACTCTGGCTTCTTCGGCGTCTAATGTGTCGACGGCGAATGGCGCCTTGATGGCGGGAGAATACTTCTTCATCTCGATGTCGAGCGATGTGGCCTCGACGGCGACGAAGGGCTTTCTCTCCTCGACGCCGATCGTCGATTATGGGATGACTACGGCGGAGGGCTGCTAGCTCTCGACGCCGAACGACGTTGAAATGACGTCGGCGGAGGGCTTCTGGTCTTTGACGTCGGAGGTCTCGTTCTCGACGCCAATCGCCGCCTGGTCTGCGACGGCGGAGAACTCTCTCCTCAACGTCGAACGTCGTCCATGTAACGGCGACGGAGGGTTATCAGCTCTTGACGTCGAACGTCTAACCGACGTCGACGGAGGTCTACTGGCTCTTGACGCCGATAGTTGCCGGGTTGACGACGGCGGAGGGCTTTGGCTCTTCGAAGCCAATCGACGTCTTGAAGCAGGCAGTGAACTGGAACTCCTCGATGCCGATCGTCGCCAGGTGACGACGGCGGAGGCTGACGGACTCTCGACATCGATGACATACCTTCATGTCTGCGTTCTCTCGACGGTGAGCCCGCCGTCGACTGGCTTTTCTTCGTTGCATGCCCCTCCGGTGGCTGCTTTCTCAGCGCCGAGCCCGACGCTGAGGGTCTAGAAGAGGATCTGGGCCTCTTGGAGCCTTTTCTTACCTGAGACCTGCCTCTGGAAGCCTTCTCTGCCAATCCATAAAGACGAATCCTCTCTGTCCTTTAAAGTTCTTTTAGAGAGAGACTGGCAATGATGACAAGTCTTTGGGACATGATCCTTAGGCAGGCAAAGAATACAGACCGAGTGAGAGTCTGACCTGGCATTCTTTTTTCCACAAGAAGGGCAGGGATCAAAAAGGGATGGCATTTTGAGTGGTAAAAAATGCCAAAAATAATCTGAAAAAGCAAACACCTTACTTGACTGGATGAAAGACGTTGAAGTAAGTTAACATTTTTCTGAAAAAGGTAGATAATTTCTGAATAAAACCAGAAAAGAGTGGAGCTGTGTAACCAGGGTCCTGACTGAAGGAGCCGGAAAGAACAACTGACCTAACTGTCACCCTTGAGGCATGATGGGAAGCTAGGGGTCATGGCTGCCTTAAAGGCACGGTGCCAGTTTTTCTATGTTGCTAACAGTTAGCTTTCTAGACTTTCTAGGCTGTGGTTTTCTGCAATGCAGCCTGTGAGCTGACAATGCTTTCAGTCCTATCTGAGGTGTTTGTGCTAATGCAAAGCATTAAAGCAGTGTTAAAACATGATTTGCTTTTGTTTCTTCCCTGTTTCTCATGATATATTATTTATATTGGTTATATTATTGGTTATATACAGGGGAGTCTCCTACCTCCTAAGGAAGTGATGTCCTCTTCGCAACCAGGCATCCCCTACATAGTCTGTTTGCACAGGGTGATGGCACAAATTTGTGGCCTCGTGGTCCTTTACAAGCCAAACTTTTGGATGTTTTGTTGTTTGTTTTATCTTTGCCCAGCAAGGACTTATAGTGGGCACCTTTGAAAGATATTTGTCAGTCCTTTCTGTGTTCGCCCAACCAATCCTCTTTGTTTAAATCTCCTATTGTGATGTGGTTCATTAAAGGTTTGACGCATATGTTCCCTTCAAACAGTTTGTGATGCCTCAGTGTGACCTAAATTTGGTCATGGCGTTCCTCATGTATCCCATTTCTGCCAATGCACATCTAATAGTTGCACCTTCTGAGTCTCCAAAACCATCTTCCTCATTGCAGTCACTTCAGCTTGTCGAGTGAGGGAGCTCCAGGCTCTCAGTGCAGCCACCCTACACCACCTTTTTCCCCAAACAAACCAGTGTTGAGGACCAGGGAGGCATTTTTGCGTAAAAACGTAATGCCTTTTCACGTTGGGCAATCCATTACCCTCTCAATGTTCTATGCTACGCGTCACCCCTTGAAAGAGAATGTGAGACTCCACTGACTGGATCCCAAAAGAGCCTTAAGCTTTTACATTGATGGCAACAAATACCATTGGGTGGATGATGAGCGGTTTGTGGAAGTCTCTGTAGCAAAGAAATGTAGGACTGTGCTTAAAAGGACTTTGTCAAGGTGAATATTCCTCTGCATTAAGATCTGCTACACATTGGCCAAGAAGCAGCCTCCCAAAGAACTGATGGCTTATTCCAGTTGCCTTGACAATCAGGAAGGGCACTTTACCTGTTCAGTCCTGCAGGACTGTTTGATCTGAGCTCACTCCACAGACCTGGGAGGATCTCTTTTAGTATCTGTTCTCAAGGTGAGAAATCGGTGTTTGGAAGTATCGGTAAAAAAAACAATTACTTACCTGTGGTATCGCTCTTTCTGATGGCTATGCTAGCTTAACAACAGATTCTCATCCAGGGGATACTCATCAATAGTCATAATCTATGAATAATCCCCGCCCATGTGCGGGATCCCGGAGCATATAGAAAATATATATATATATATACATATATATACATATGTGAAAACATATAACTGCAGCCTAACAAAGTTCAAAACCTGGCAATGCTGTAAATTACATATATTTGCATAGTAGTGCACCCCTATCCCGTAAGGAAAAAAGGAAGCATAGACAAATCATAACACAGCACTGCTTTATTGCCATAGAGCAACATGTAATTGTAGGCATTCGCCAGTAGGCTGCAGCAGAGTATCAAGAAACCAAGAAAACTGACACCCTGCCTTTAAGGCATTAGAGTAGGGGGACCGTGCCTTTAAGGCCTGCCTGAGACCCCCTGCTCCCATGATGCATTACAGGTGGCAGTTGGGCTAGTTCTTTTTTCCGGCTCCTTCTGTGAGGATCCTGGAGCTTGAGCTCTTCAGTTTTTTGACTGAAATTTTGGAATACAGCTTTTTCAAGCTTTTTTCGACGTTTTCTGACTTCTAAGGGATAATTCTGCTGGTGTCCAGTGAATTTTCGAATTTTTTCCAGTCAGAATGTCTCCTTTATTTAGAAAATGTCCTTCTTGTGGCAACAAGATGGCACTGGCGGATCCACACTCTGTGTGTATCGTGTGTTTACCATCTAAACACGATCCTGACCAGTGTCCCCACTGCCAGACGTTCTCTAAGCGCACTCTGAGGGACAGAGAGCGCATTAAATTACATGCAGGACTGGAGAGGGAACGAAGCCGTCGTGAAGGCGAGCATTCTTCATCAAGACCTCCTTCTTCAGCTACGAAAGTACAAAAACGGCGACACACCAGCTCCCCTGGCTCCAGAAAGAACAGGAGTCCAAGAGGTTTGCCGTCGACGTCGAGGGTGCCGGCGAAGAGGCAGAGAACTTCGACGTCGAGGGATTCATCCCACCATCAAGATTCTCCGCCGCGCAAAAGTAAGTCGGCGTCGAGGCGCAGCCCTGCGGGCTCGCAGGTTGCTGGTACAGTGACGTCTGGACTGTCTCCGTCGACGTTGAGGCTTCCGTCGACGTCGAGACACTCTCCACCACCCTCGAGGGGGTCGGCGTCGAGAGATGCGGCGACGTACATTCCGCCGCGAGTGGACCGGTCGCCGTCGAAGGTTACCCCCACTCGGCGACATAGAAGGTCGACGTCGAGAGGAAGATCGACGTCAAGATCACCACCTCGACGCCGTGAGAGGTCGACGTCGAAGTCGCTCAGTCGACGTCGAGAGAGGTCGACGTCGAGGCTGCCCAGCCGACGTCGAGAGAGGTCGACGTCGAGGCCCAGTCGGCGCCGAGAGAGGTGGACGTCGAAGTCGCCCAGTCGACGTCGAGGGAGGTCGCCGTCGAAGTCACGGCCGACGTCGAGGTCATCTAGCCGACGTCAGGTGCCAGAAGAGAGGAGGTCGACGTCGAGGTCTCCGCGATCGGCGTCGAGACCGCCGTCGAGACCAGAACGCCACACCCCACACTTGCCGATGGTGACGCAGACGTCGTCGACGTCAAGGGGTTCGACGTCGAGGGCGAAAACTGGAGCGACCACGGAGAGGTCCCCAGGAGAACAGTCATTGTCGCCGGGACTGCACATCGTGCAAGTATCTCCTGAAGGATCACCCAAGGCTCCAGAGCGATTCGGCCTGTCACCGCGCTGGTTACGAGATGGGAACACTGGCGCATGTCGGAGTCCGGGATCGGACTACTCCCGCATGTATTCCCCACCGCGCAGGAGTAAGTCTCCTCCGAGAGAGCCAAGGCCAATTTCACCACGCCAGTCTCGTTCCAGAGACCGTCGCTCCGCGCCAAGACGTCAAAGATCTCCGTCCAAGCGCAAATCAAGGTCAAGGGCTCACCATAGTGAACGTTCCCACAAGAGGCGACGCACCAGGTCGTCCACTGGGACTTCATCGACAAGGTCCTCAGTCCGGGACTACTCTCCAACCTTCTCCTCAACACCTCCATCGCGAGTGTCCCCGGTGGATGACATCGCAACTTTCTCGGACGTTCTGGGTAGAGGGGCGCAGAAGTTGAACATCGCGCTGCACACTCCTCAGGCGCCCACTTCTGTGATCTTTGACACGTTGCATCATCGGTCGGCTCCCAGACCTCTGCTTCCTTTGGTGCCAGGATTATTGGAACCAGCAATGGCCACGTTCCTCACTCCGGCTACAGCGGGCTCTGTGCCGTCGAGGATAGCAAAGAAATATAAGGCTCCGACTGAGGATCCTTTATTCTTGAGAGCGGACCCGCCAGCAGACTCAGTAATCGCGGCGGCGGCTATGAAATCCCTCTCTGCCTCAGTATCTTCTTCTGTCCCCCCTGAGAAGGACAGTAAACTGATGGACTCCTACGGCAGGAAAATGTGCAACACTTCTGCCTCGCACATGAAGGTGGCTAGCGCTTCAGCCCTGCTGGGGAGGTATGATCGCTCCCTCTGGGACTCCCTCGCCAGATTCGTGGACAGACTGCCTAGAGACGACAGGCAGGACTTCACGGAGATCCTACAAGAAGGCGGCCTGGTGGCCAACCAAATCATCAGCGCAGCGGCGGATGCCTCGGACCTAGCAGCGCATGGCTACTCCCATGGCGTCTGCTCCCGGCGTTCGGCCTGGCTCAGGCTAACGGGCCTCAAGCCGGACGCGCAGAAAAGAATTCTCAATCTGCCTTTTAATGGATCATCACTGTTTGGGGCTCATACTGATGACCAGATGAGCAAGATGAAGGCGGAGTTGGACACCGTGAAGGCTGTGGGGCTGGAAAAGCGCAAAGAATTCCGGAAGCGCTTTCGCCAGGGCGACAAACGTGCCTTTCACCAGCGCGTTCAAACACCCCAGTGGTCCTCTCAGAACCAACAGAGGTCCCAGTTTCAGCAAAGGGGTCGGGGCAGAGGAAGAGAAAGTACAAAACAGCAGCAGTCCTCTAACAAGCAGCCCTCCAAACAGTGAAACCTTACTTCCTCCGCTCTTGTTCGCCACTCCGGTGGGAGGAAGTATCACTGTTCACCTGGAAGAGTGGAAAGCCATTACAAGCGACAGATGGGTGCTGAGTATTGTAGAGCGTGGCTACTTGCTGAGGTTCAAATCTCCCCCTCCGCAGGTACCCCCACGGAGACAGTCGCTCCCTCCCATCCAAAACAAACTTTTAAAGGACGAAGTTACCACTCTCCTCTCCAAAAACGCCATAGAGGAAGTTCCAACCAGGCAGAGAAATCAAGGAGTGTACTCCCGGTATTTTCTTGTTCAGAAAAGAGGAGTGGTCAGAGAGTACAGACCCATCCTCGATCTCCGCCTACTCAACGGATTTGTCAAAAGAGAAAAGTTCAGGATGCTGGCACTGCACCAGATCTTCCCACATCTTCACCAGGGGGACTGGATGTGTGCCATCGACTTACAGGATGCATACTTCCACATTCCTGTCTCAGCGAAACATCGAAAGTTTCTCAGATTTCAGATATTTCGCCAGCATTATCAATACAAGGTCCTGCCATTCGGCCTCAAGTCCGCGCCACGAACATTCTCAAAGTGCATGGCGGTGGTGGCTGCTTTTCTCCGCAAACGGAAGATATTCGTCTACCCCTATCTAGACGACTGGCTCTTGAAAAGCTCAACTCCGGCTCGACTCCAGAGTCATCTTTCGTTTTGCCTCAACCTTCTACACTCGCTGGGCCTTCAGGTCAACTACAGGAAGTCGGTCCTCAATCCCACTCAGCGGATCCACTACCTGGGCGCTTCTCTAGACTCCTCAAGCGCAAGCGTGTGTCCTTCGGAGGAGAGGTTATCCTCCATGCTTCAGAAAGGCCGCACTCTTCTCAGCACGGACTGCCCCACGGCCAGACAAGTGTCGCCTCTTCTGGGGTCGATGGCTTCGTGCATTTACATTGTGCCCAATGCACGTCTGCACATGCGTCCTCTGCAACAAGATCTAGAGGATCAGTGGTCGCAGAGGTCCGGCCGCTGGGAGGATCGCATTACCCTTCATCAAGCCGCCAAAGATTCCATCCGGTGGTGGATGAAGCGCTCCCATCTGCTTCACGGCGTCCCGTTCCATCAGGCGCCCCCGACACAGACAGTGGTCACCGATGCCTCCATGCAGGGCTGGGGTGCTCATATGGGCCGGCTTCAAGTACAAGGTCTCTGGTCCGCTATCGAGCAGAGCTATCACATCAACTTCTTGGAGCTACGAGCAGTCCACCTGGCTCTCAAGTCCCTGTATCCATCCCTGCAAACCAACTATATTCAGGTTCAGACAGACAACACCACAACTATGTTCTATCTGAACAAGCAAGGAGGGACCAAATCACGGGTCCTGTCTCTGGAGGCCCAGTCAATCTGGAGATGGCTTCTGGCGAGAAACCTGACGATCGTCGCGGTTCACCTGCCAGGGACCCTGAACGTGCAAGCAGACGGCCTCAGCAGAGACTTCGTCGAAGCGCACGACTGGGTGCTCAGCGAAGACGTCGCTCAAGACATCTTCCGCTTGTGGGGCACACCGGACATCGATCTGTTCGCAGACGCGGACAACAAAAAATGCCCCATCTTCGCCTCCAGGTTCCCGCAACGGGGGTCGCAGGGGAACGCGCTTTTGATCAGCTGGTCGAGGACATTGCTTTACGCTTTTCCTCCTCTCCCTCTCATCCCGGCTGTGATACAGAAGTTCTACAGAGCCAGGACTTGGACGATCCTAATAGCCCCGGAGTGGCCCCGTCAGTGGTGGTACCCGGATCTCCTCCAGCTGTCGGAAGTACCACACAGGAGGTTGCCGTGCCTACCGAACTTGCTGACCAAGGACAAGGGGATGGTGTTCCATCCCAATCTTCCCTCCCTCCGCTTGACGGCATGGCTCCTGAATTCATCCAATACGGACATCTAGATCTGCCTCCGGACTGTATGAACATTCTTCGGGAGGCAAAGAGGCCCTCCACGAGGAAGTCGTACGGCTTTAAATGGAAAAGATTCTGCTTCTGGTGTAGAGATAACGTCCTTGATCCGATCCGGGGTCAAGAACAGGTTATTCTCCCCTACTTACTGTACTTGGCGAAGTCTGGGTTAAAATACTCTTCCATCAGAGTACACTTAGCAGCTATTACAGCCTATAGGAAGTCTCCTACCCAGACCTCATTCTTCCAGATGCCAGTGGTAAAGGATTTCTTAGAAGGGCTTAAGAAAGTTTACCCACCAGTGAGGTCTCCTTCCCCTTCCTGGGAACTTAACATCGTTCTCTCTAAGCTGATGGGAGCTCCTTTTGAGCCGATTCATAAGGCCTCCTTGCAACATCTGACCTGGAAGGCTGCCTTCTTAGTAGCCATCACTTCGGCCCGTAGGGTTAGTGAAATTCAGGCCCTCTGCTGCAAGGAACCTTACACTGTGTTTCATGCTAATAGGGTGGTGCTCCGTACTCATCCGAGCTTCCTGCCCAAGGTGGTTTCGGACTTCCATATTAATCAGGTGATCACGTTGCCCACCTTCTTTCCTCAGCCTACCACTCCCCCGGAGAGAGCTCTACACTCTCTTGACCTCCGGAGGGTTTTGAAATTCTATCTAGCTAAGACCCTTACTCTTAGAAAGTCAGACAGGCTCTTTGTTAACTATGGGCCCACTAATACCGGGCTGGCTGCGGCCAAGAGGTCTATCTCTAGATGGATTGTCTCTTGTATAGCTTTGGCTTACCAACTGTCCCACAAAGTTCTGCAGGGTAAACCTAGAGCACACTCTACTCGAGGGAAAGCTTCTACTGTAGCACTCCTTCGCAATGTTCCCATGTCTGAGATCTGTAAAGCGGCTACGTGGCTCCAGTCCATACTTTCACGCGCCATTATTGCCTAGATTCAGACGCACAGGCCGACGCCCAGGTGGGGCAGGCCTCTTTGAGGAACCTATTTGCATAACTGTAATGCAAGATGTGTTTTTTAATGTATGTTTTTAACTGCTTTGTTGCTCGTCCGCGAGACTATGGGTATGGGCTTGCTACTCTATTCATAGATTATGACTATTGATGAGTATCCCCTGGATGAGAAGGATTAGTTACTTACCTGTAATCCTAGTTCTCATCCAGGGGTATACTCATCAAAGTCATAAGCGACCCACCCACCTCCCCGGACGAGCTTTGTTTTCTCTTTAAATAAGTGATGTATGGAAGGCAGATCTACTCGGGTGCGGAGGCACCGCCAAAAAAGAACTGGCCCAACTGCCACCTGTAATGCATCATGGGAGCAGGGGGTCTCAGGCAGGCCTTAAAGGCACGGTCCCCCTACTCTAATGCCTTAAAGGCAGGGTGTCAGTTTTCTTGATTTCTTGATACTCTGCTGCAGCCTACTGGCGAATGCCTACAATTACATGTTGCTTTATGGCAATAAAGCAGTGCTGTGTTATGATTTGTCTATGCTTCCTTTTTTCCTTATGGGATAGGGGTGCACTACTATGCAAATATATGTAATTTACAGCATTGCCAGGTTTTGAACTTTGTTAGGCTGCAGTTATATGTTTTCCCATATGTATATATATGTATATATATATATATATATATATTTTCTATATGCTCCGGGATCCCGCACATGGGCGGGGATTATTCATAGATTATGACTTTGATGAGTATACCCCTGGATGAGAACTAGGATTACAGGTAAGTAACTAATCCTTACTCACTGCCCTTCCACCTCCCAATTTTATGGAGACCATCTAAAGATTTTCCAAATTCAAGATCGCGCACTGGTCGCAAAAATAGTTTGTAGTCCTCGTCTGAGGTTGTTTAAAGAGTAAATCAAGAAACTGATGTCAGCACGCAGCTGTGGTACCCATCTGTTGCTCTGGTACATCGCTTCCATGGTGGAAAGATGTTGGTGATACAGAGCAGTGAAGCCGCAGTGCTGGAAAAACGTGTGTATCTAGTCTGGTGCCTTGAATATTCTAAAGGTGCAAAATCTGTGGTTAAAGTAGCCACCAGAAAAACCATTACCAAAAATAATAAATGTGTTCCTTTGCTGTGGTTTTATTGCTAATACCATTTCTTGGATTATATAGCTTCTCTTAAAAACTGTCACGTTCCACTGCGGCTCCGTCGGTTTTGAACGATGCACAAAGGGTTCCACCCCCAGATGTCCCCGACTCTGGATTTAAACCAACACAGAGTGCTAGGGCTATCAAGTGAGGGAAAGGGATTAGGAAGGGAACAGCGGGGAGGAGGATACCTACAACAAAAGATTACATAAAGAACAACAGTAAAACACCATCGCTACTCTCTTTAGGTCTCACTAAATATACCTCAATAAATGTGTCTCTACATACACACCACCTAACACGCACCAATTCCATGTAGCGATGCCTTTCAACCCAAGAAGGACATCCAGAGCCCTGAACCATCAAGCAGCCACCTAACATCCATACAATACCTCCCCGTCCCTGTTCCAAATTATAAATGAACTCTGCTGTTCATTCCAGCAGTTTTCAGGGCTTTATAGTCCACGTGTTGCTCTGCATTAATGGAGTAGCCGCACCAGCATTATCCCCATGCTAGCCCTGGAACCGGCTATAAGTCACGAATCCTATGGCATATGAAAACATAGTGTAGCCCCAAGGTCTCCATATATTATGCCACTAACTGTTAAACAAGTCTCGCTGGGGACAGCCTCCCCTTCCATTTGCACCTGACGAGTCGATATGCTTATTTCCCCGTAATATACAGCATGATCTGTGCCTCTTACTGTACAGGGCGAGCTGCGCTCCTCCGTCCACGAAGGCTGAGATCCCAGAATCCAGAAAATATACAACGGCGCTACCACAGCGCCCCGTGGTGGTCTCCCTCCTCGCGGGAACCACAATGCAGATTCAAGGCAACCAAAACTTCTCACGGTCTATTCCTGTGAGCTACAAAAGCAGAGTTCCTGGGTTGGCGCAGAGGCGCTTACTTCCATGTCAAAGAAATAACACATAACATGCATTGTCCTAACTGTGTCATAGTGTAGCTAGTAATCTTTGCCTGCACTACCCAGCTACTACAGCATCTGATAGAGACTACTAGCTGCAGATTCCTTACCGTAGAATTATCCCCAGGCGTGAGACTGGACCTGGAAAACTTTCTTGCACAGCATCTCTGCTTGCCGGGGGGGCGGTACCTCGCGACTCCGCCCGACGTCCTCCGCGGGCGTCACGTCAGCGAGGTCACATAAGCCACACCCCGGCGCGCTGACGTCAGTTTTCTTCTTTTCCGCGTGCATCGCGGACCCGAATCGTGTTCCTGGCCTGTTTCAGGCCTTCTTTTTAGCTTAGCGTTTTTCTTGGGTACAGTGTGCGAATACCTTCGGGCTTCAAGAAGTGGTTGTCTTGCGCACACCAGATTTCGGCGACGGATCCTCACCCCATCTGTATGTGGTGTTTGGGGGAGCACCATGACTCAACTGACTGTGAGGCATGTCAGCAAATGAAGCCGAAGTCCCGGCGGGAGCGCCGGATGAAACTCCTTTCGGCACGCATGTCCAGGTCGTCCATCCCCCGCGGACGGCTTCGAGAACCGCCGCTTCCGTCTCCGACATCGTCCTTCTCCCAGGCTGCAAGGGCGTCGCTCACCTGTTGGTAAGTGTCGCAGTTTGTTCCCGAGGCCCGGTCCCCGGCCTGTTGGGGGCATTGGGTTCTCCGCGTGTGGTGCGGCCCCGCATGTCGCCACCCTATCCACCGTTCCCCGGTGCGGGGGCGACTAGAGCCCAGATGGAGGCCTATGCGGCGGCCTTGCAGGCCTCTCTGGCTATTCCTTCTTCTCCCTCTCTTCCTGGGACGTCTGCGGATCCCTTACCGCGTGCGGGGACTCCTGCATCGCCAGCGGCTCCGGCGCTGACCGGTTCGGATCCAGGTTCGGAGGATGTGGTGCCGTTGGGGTGCGGCCCTTCAGGGTTCCCTCCTTCAGACCACGGCGCCTCTGCCTCGCCACAAATCCCTGTGGGGGTCCCTGTGGTGTCACGGAAGGTTGCCGGGGCTTGGGGCGTGTCCTCGAGATCCCCTCGGTCCTCTGGGCAGGCGGCGGCCTTGTCCGAGGCCGAGGTGACGCCGCTCAGGCGCCGGCGGCTGCTGGCCCTGGCGGGGCTGGCTAGGGGTCGGGGCGTTACCCCGGGCCCCCCTCGTCCCTCCACGCCGGCGGCTGCCTCATCGGAGGTCGAGTCGATGCCTTTTCGTCGCCGTTCCTTAGAGGCCCCGACTCCGACCCAGCCCCGGTCTTCCGCGCCGCGCGTTGTGGCGGAGGCCGTTCCAGCATCCCCTTGGGCGCCTGTCGACGTTGACCTGACGCCGGTGGCGGACTCTACGGCGCCGGTCCGACGTCGGGTCGTTGATTCGTCTTCGGACGCCCCCTCTTCTCCTGAGATTCAGCAGCTGTTTTTTTCCTCTACTCCGGAGACGGGTCGCAGCATCATGGCTTTTTCCCCGATGTCTTCTAAGGACGGCTCTTCGCCGTCACCGCACCCGCAGTCTTCGCCAGAGGCGCCTCAGGGTCCCCATTCATCGGTCCCCCCTCCGCCTTTTCGAGCTTGGCCTTTCCTTCCTCCGATTGGGCTGGGGGACGGCTGCCTTAGCTTGCAGCCGTCGCCCATGGAGGAACTGCTTTCCCCGTTGTGGGGCCCTACGGAGGAGAGTGCTGCCTTAGCTCGGGCTGTTTACACGGCTGCTGGCATCTTGCGCATGGGCGATCCAGCTGCCCATTTCCCCACGGATCATCTGCTGGAGGTTCTCCATCAGGGCTCTGGTGGACGGAAGCTGCTTCTTCCCTTCGAGGCTGCGCTCCACAATTCTCTTTTGGGGGCCTGGGGGCTTCCTGCCACGGGGGACCCGGTGCCTCAGCCTCTTCTGCACCGCCACCGTCCTGCTCCACATGATCCTGTCTGTCTTTCCCTGCACCCTTCTACCAGGGGGCCTCTTTTACTGCCTTTCCCTCCTTGCCATCGGTGTTGTCTTCCCCGTCGCGGAAGGCCCGCTAGTTGGATTCCTGGGGGTGCAACCTCTTCGCCTCCTCCAGTGCTGCTTTGCGGGCCCTTAACACTCTGTGTGTGTTGGCCAGAGCCACTTCTTGCTTGTGGGACTCGGCGGAGTCCCTTCTGTCTTCCGCTTCTCAGGAGGGTGCCTGCGGTGATCTGCGGCACCATGTGTTGGATGACCGGGAGCGTTTATTCTTCGCTTGGCTCTGGACGTTTCGGAGGTGTTTGGTCGTACCATGGCTACTTCAGTGGCCCTTCGTGGACATGCCTGGCTACGGGATAGTGTTTTCTCTGAGAACGTTAGCGAATGGCCCTTTGACCTTCCCTTTGATGGCACTCTGTTGTTCCATGCCCCTGTGGATTCTGCCATTCAGAGGTTTCTTGCGGGGCTTTGCCCCCCCTCCTCCTCCCCCTCCTCCCCCTCAGTGACCTTACTCACGGTCTGTGTTTTGAGATATGTTCTCCCGTTGTTTTCCTGGGGCTTTGTAACGGGTAGCCCAGGTTGTGTGTTCTGTCTGGTTGATATGCCTTAAGGTCCTTTCGTTGGGCCCTTGGTGCTGTTGGCTGCTGGTTCGGCCCTCTGTTGACTTGTGGTTTTGGCTGTTGCTAAGCCCGGTAGGCCCTGATATAAGGCCTTCTGTTTCTTCTTTATTGGCTGCTTGGTAAGCCGTCTGCGGGTTTTTCTGCAGGTCTTTTCTGTTTTGTTCTCTGCTGCGGAAATTCTTTTCCTAAGAGGTGTTCCCATGGTTCTTGGGACGTAACCTACCCTATGTTGGGTACTTGTAGCTATTACATAGCTCTGTCATGTGCTGGGGAGGTGTGGTCACCCTTTCGGGTTCCTTGTTCTCCATGGTGTCACGGTATGTCGCAGGTGCGATCTTCTTGCCTCTTGTCTTGGTGCAGCTTGCGCTCGGTCCGTCCTTCTCCTTGTCACCACGTCGCTCGGCCGGTTTGATCTTCCATCTGCGGCATCGTGTTGTGGCGGTTCCGCACTTTTGTCCTGTGTTCTGGCTTGGTCCTCTGCCTGATGTTCCAGGGGGTTTGGCTTTCCTTGGCCTCTGTGTTTTGGTGGCCGGTTTGGGCCCGTCCTCCGTCTCTCTTTTATTTTCTGCCGGTTCCTCACTTCTTCGTAGTCAGTGTGTGTACTGGTCCTCCCTGGCCTCTGCCTTCGGCTGGCGTCTGCCTTTTCCTAGGTGCGCTGTTCCGGGGTGCTGCCTGTTGCTGGCGCCGCAAGCCCCCGCAGGACTGCTTGTTCTCCTCCACCGTTGTGATCCTGCTGTGTTTCCTTGCGCCCCTGCCTCTGGTTCCGCTGGGGCTTCGCGCAACGGTACTTTTCTTCTTCCACCTGTGCTGTTGGCGGTGGCGCCGTTCCGGCCTTGCCCGCTGCTTGCGCCCACGGTGTTTTCAGCTCTTTCCTATCTCTGTGCCTGTGTTCCTTTCAGTGGGCCCTGCCTCTGGCTCTACCTCTTCTCACTGGGTTTGAGGTGGCCCTTGTGTTCCTTGAGGCTTTTGTGGTGCTGTCTGCCCCTGTGGGGTGTTGGGTGCTCTCCCTTGGTTGGGCTTAGGTTCTCCTGACCTTTTCCTTCTTGTTCTTGTGCCATGTCCCCTACTGGGGCCCTAGTCTCTCCGAGTGGGGAGGCTCTCTCGCAGGCCCTCCTCCCTTCTGGGTATGGCTAGGGTATCTATTCTACGTTAAGGAATCTGCGGCTAGTAGTCTCTATCAGATGTACAAGTTACTTACCTTCGGTAACGATGTATCTGGTAGAGACGATTCTAGCCGCAGATTCCTTCACGACCCGCCCTTCCTCCCCGTTCTGCGAGGACCCTCTGCTTGGTTTTTTGCGCTCGCCTCCCTCTGGGTGGCTTGTCTTCTATGGGGGTCCTTTTCGTTTTCTGCCCGTCGGGCTTCCCTCTAGCTGGGTTCTCTCCAGTGTAGGGGCCTGCTTTTGCTCCTTTTCCCTTTGTTGTTACACTTTCCGATCCCCTTGCGGTCTTCTCCGCTGGGGGTTCTTTTGCCTGTCCTTGGCCTCCTGCTCCTTTCAGAGCCTCTAGCCTTCCTTGACTGTGTGATCTGGGGATGGATTGCGGTTGCTCCTCTGTTCCGGGCTTGTGGCCCTTTGCTGTGTGGTCTCTGGTTGCTGTCTCTCTCTCTTTCTCTTCCAGCGCTTTCCGCTGCTTGTGCCTCCAGCCTGGCTCTCGCCTTGGCTTGCACGGTGGTTCCACGGTGGAGTGCTTTATGCTTTCCCTGCTGTGGCTTTACTGATGTGACCTTCTGGTACTTTTGTGCTGCCTGGTGCTCCCACCTGGCTTGCACGGTTTTTCCTCAGGTGGTCTGCTCTCTTCCTGCTTTGGCTTTCCTGGTGTAGTCTCCTGGCGACTCGGCACCACCTGGTGCTGTTCCTTGTTTTCTTTTTGTTTCTCTCTCTCTTTTTGTTTCTCTGGTTTTTCGCACACTGTTCCCATACTCTCCTCAGTTTTGTTGTGATGGCTCCGCATTGTGGCGCGGAAAAGTTCTCCGAAGCAAACTGACGTCAGTGCACCGGGATGGGGCTTATGTGACCTCGCTGACGTCACGCCCGCGGAGGACGTCGGGCGGAGTCGCGAGGTACTGCCCCCCCGGCGCGCAGAGATGCTGGGCAAGAAAGTTTTCTGGGTCCAGTCTCACGCCTGGGGATAATTCTACGTTCAGGAATCTGCGGCTAGAATCGTCTCTACCAGATACATCGTTACCGAAGGTAAGTAACTTGTACATCAATTCTACAAGGAGAGTACTTGGCTAGCTAGTTTTAAGCATTAATATCTACTGTCATCATTCCCCACGGAAGGCTGGGGAGGCAGCAGTAATCACTCGTGCTGCCTAGTGATTTCTATATGCTCCGGAGCCTCCAGAAGAAGCTTGCCAAGTACTGGATACACCTGCAAGGAAGAGTTTGAAATTGTTGATGTTTCCTCTTTTGCTTATATGGTTGTGTAGCTGCTGCACACCATCCATGATATACCCTTTGGTTCTAGATTTTTTTCAGTGTTAAATTTTGTGTTTCTGTACGGAATGAAATGCTTGCCATTGTGCAGTACAATCAGTAATGTGCAGTGTAATCGGTAATGAGGACCTTTGATTTTGTTGTAGTAAACTGTCACTTTTTCGTTCCTCCAGTAAGTTGCAACATAGTTAGCCAGTTTATTAACGCATTCCTTTACAACAGTTGAGGGTCTGCAGGAAAAAAGGCTCAATCTTTAACCCATTATGTTTGTAATCCCCAGGGTTATGACCGAATTTACAGTGAAATTCCAGACATTAATCTGGATGTGCCCCATGCCTATTCTGTTCTTGAACGATTTGTTGATGACTGTTTCCAGGCTGGGATTGTTAACAAACAAATTAGGGACTTCTGCCCTTCCAGGTATGTTTTGTTTTCAACTGCATCTTTATATATTGTATTACCTAATTAGTATGCTACAAAGCGCATGCTTCTTCATTGGAAAAAAACGTATTTTCGAAAATAAATGCAGTGGACATAGGCTGCCCTCAGCCCCATTAATGGTCAGTCAGGCTATCAATTTTCTCCTGTGCAGGGATGTTGAGGTTCCCTACTTTTGAAGGTGTAGGGTTAACATTGCCACTGATGTACCGTTCTTTTTTTAATCTACAAATATTTGTGTTACAAGACAGTGCCCCTTTTCAATACTGACACAGGCCATAAACTAATTTTAAAAAGGTTGCTACAGCCTGTTTTTAGATCTCGCCTGCAGGCAACTGTTAGGACCAGTGCTCTCATGAATAGGTATGGCCATCAACAGTGGGAGGAAATGGAGGACTTGATGCTACACCTCGCAGACAAATATAAGAGCCAAAGGGATAATCCAAGAGAGCAAGAAGATATGCAATGTGTGGCTCAATTCAGCCTGGAAGCAGCTGAATCCGCTTGTTTTCAAATTTTCTCCGGTACCACAATAGCACTTTGCTTGGGGCTCAGGCTTCAAGCAAGAAGTGCAAGCCTACATAATGAACATGCTCTTCATGTGGGGTGAAAAAAAACTGCAACACAATCAATGAGGTTCTTCCAATTCAGGGAAGGCTTCAAGAGGAATAGCTCCCACAAAGAAACCTACAGACAGGGGATCTTTTCACCCTACTTTACTGTAGACAGACTACATAACCCCACTCTGGGTTTGAGTAACGGCAACAACTCTTAACATCCTGTGATTCCTGGCAAATCACTTAATCTCCCCATTTCTAACAAAAAAATAATGAATGTGTCCATCTGTAAGCAAACTGGTGCTCAGGTGAAGCGCTCTGATACCTGATACCTTCGGGTCACGTTCACGCTATATAAAACGCTATAACAAACAATGGTACAGGGCTCTCACACTTCATGCTAGTACCAAAGGCAGCCCTCTTAGAGATGGTCAAGAGGTAAAGGATAGACCACCCTAGGATTGGCAGTTGACTGTACAAAGAAAGATCTCGGACATCTAACACCAGTCAGGAGCTGTAAGAAAGTGCCCCTTTTTGACATGATCACCCCCCCGTTTTGCCTGGTATAGGATACAATTTGGGCTGAAGTACACTGGGTTCCTGCTAACCAGGTCCCCAGTGCCAGTGCTCTTTCTCTAAAACACGGCATCTGTTTAATTGTTTCCCAGTTGGCAAAAACTTTCAGCACCTCTAAGTCCTAGTAAATGGTGCCCCTGGTACCTAGGGCATTGGTACTAAAGAAGGTCCCTAAGGGCTGCAGCATGTATTGTCACCCTAAGGCACCCACCACCAAACGCATGAAGACTGCCATTGTAGGCTGTGTGAAATGGTGCAGACAAATGTGAAAACACTACATGGCAGACATCCTGTGTACTGTGCCCACAGTCACTGCATGCAATATATGTAAGTCACTCCTGCAGCAGGCTTTTTAGCCCTAAGGCAGGGTGCATTATATTACATGTGAGGATACATTTGCATGAGCGGATATGCCCCTGTGCTGTCTTATTGAATTACTAGATAGTACCAGTGAGCAGGCAAGTCATCTCATGTATATTTACTTGGCACTAGTCAGTACAAGTTCCCCACCTACATGATGGCTTTACTAAAACCTGTGGTGTTTAGTGTCAAACACCTTGTCTAAATAAATATACACTGATGCCAGCAGTGGATTTTTTAGAGAATGCACTGAGAGGGCATTAGTGTGCTGGCTGACTGGTATCTTCAAGCCTGCCACCACAGACAAGTTTTTGACCCCCTGGAGGTGAGAGCCTGCGCTCTGTGGTCAGAAACAATGCCTGCTCTGGCAGGAGGTGCTTACACCTCCACAGCAGGATGGCTAATGAATCTCCATACCAAGGCCAGAGGCTTCAATGCCTCTGCTGCCTTTGATATGTGACCCCCTGCTTCCCCTAGACCTGGGAGATGTCCACCCAGTATTTTGGTGTGCCCCTGACAGCAGGAAAACAGATTTACCTGTCTGAAGAAGAAGGACCAAGAAGAACCGAAGAAGCGAACTGTGGACCAACTGGACTTTTGGTGCATTACCCTGCCTGCTCCTGTCCTGACAAGTGCAACAACCCGTCTCCTCCTGCAACTGTGCATCCTCCAAAAGCCTCATAGGGCTGCCAGTGGTTCACCAACCAGACAACATCTGCGTTGAAGTGGAGGGGCTACTTCTCTGCAACCTGCAGGCACCGACTGCAACGTCCGGTTCACCGTTCTGCTGGCCATCGAGTCCATCAGCACAGCTGCCACCCGGGAGGAGGTTCCAATGCTCCAAAGGGTAAGATCCATCTCGCCACCAAGTTAAGACACCAGGGCCTCCAGGAGCCACCCTGCACCAATACCCGGGGTATCGGACTGCTTGCAGCAGACAAAGTTTGTTTGAAGTCCAATCCAGACTCCGACACCGCCAAAAACAACCAACCTTCGAGGGACATCCGCATCACAGAGGCCAGCACCAAGAGTGGCCCAACTGTCCGGTTTTGTCCCCCTCTGCAGTTCTGACCAAGAGCCATCAGTGCCTTTGACACATGAAAATAGCAGACCAAAACCCTCTGCACCCGAGCTCCCCGGCCCGGGTCCAGGAACACAAGCTGTGACCCCTCCTGCTCCGAAGACCCTCACAAACTGAGCCCCTCGTTGTGAGCTCCTGGACTTGTCCTCTAGTTCCCCTCTGCAGCTTGTTTCTAGGTGCCCCACTACCCCCTTTGTCAGCGGTGTAGCGCTCAAGGCTACCAACCCGTGCAGCACCTCTTCACCCAGACACTCCAGGGTAGGTAAACCTAAACTGCTGGTGGATCTTGTGATCTTGAACCCCTAGTACCTTAAGTCTTAAAGGGTAACCCTGAAATACCATTACAGATACTTGAATGCAGTATGTTTCTTTCTCCATAAGAAAGCATTACAGTGTAAAAACACATTGGTGTGTAATTTTTGCTTAGCTGTAAAATTTGATAACTCAAAGTACTTACCTGATTACGAAGTTCTTGATGTTAAAAATTCTATAAAAATAAATTTTATTTTTTGCTAAATTGATCTCGAGTTTCTACTTGAGTGTGTGTCTCATTTATTGATTCTGTGTGTACAACAAATGCTTAAGACTACCCTCTGATAAGCCTTAACTGCTCGCCCACACTATCACAAAAGAGAGCATTAAGGATTAATCATTTAAGCCCTGTAAGCCAGTAAGGGTCATCTGGATTTTCTACATTGTGTACCTCATTTAAGTACACTACATAAAAAGGCAGATTCCTACATTTGTGGATCAGTGGTAGGGTACAAGGCTTTGCATTTGCTAATTCCATTTGGTCAATAGGCGCTTCTACAAAGAAACCCACAATTGACTTGGGTAGAAAAAGCTTTGAATTTGGGTTTGTTCCAAATCTGGCTAATCAACTGTTAGGGCCTTGTGTTAAGTCCCCCAGTTCATTGAATTACAATTTTAAAAATGGTGTACTAGTAGTTATGCCTGTAAAGACTGTTTAATTTTTTTTTACACTTTCCGAAAAGGTCCCAACTCCATTAAACGTGTCAACCTCAGAGGATAGAGTCGAGGTACTCAACCTGACCCCTTACCTGCAAATTCTGTCAGAAGCAGCTAAAGGACCTCTGGAAGGCTTGCAGAATTGCAGTTGGTCTAGACCAACCAAAGCACAACTCCGGGAGTTGCTTGCTGAGTTTGATAGAGCCCAGGAAATAGAAAAACACATGAAAAACATTGATAATGACCATGTCAGTGAAGATGAGACTGCTCACAGTACTCATGAGGATGAATCCCCTTCCAGTACCCCAGAAGAAGAGGATAACAGTGGAAACCTCTACCCTCAAACTGTACCTGGAGTTAGGCCAGGCCACTTAAGTCCCCATGAAAAACTAGATGCCAGGAGCTGGAGAGACTAGTCGGAAAATTAGACCTGGAGGTCAAAATACTGGCTATAGAAAACAAAGGCCTGAGATGGGTCTGGCACCCATGAATGGTGGAAGCAACAAGTTAAATAGAGATAAGGAGGACATTTTTTATCTTAAATCTCCAAAGAGGATTGTCCCCAAATATGTTGAGGGTGGTGATATCACAAAATGGTTTCAGCCTTTGAGAGGGTTTGTAAAATAAGAAAGCTCAACCAAAAGGATTGGGGCTCTCTATTCTGGGAGCTTTTCTCAGGCAAGTGCAGGGATATACTCCTGACTCTTAATAAGGAAGACGCTGAGTCTTATGACCTCATGAAGGATACCCTGATTTAGGACGTTGGACTCACCTCTGAGGAGTACAGGATTAAGTTCTGGTAGAATCAAAAAACATTGAGTGAGTCCTGGGTTGATTTCTTGACTTTTCATTCAAAACACTAGGTGGTTGGTTAAAAGGAAGTAAGGTGCAAGACTATGGCTTTATAATTTACTGAAAGAGCATCTGTTAGGTAACTGTGCTTCTGAAAAATTGCATCAATACTTGGTGGACCTAGGTTGGGTCTCCTCCAAGGAGTTGGAGAAGAAGGCAAACCAATGGGTCAAGATTAGTGTGTACAAAAAGTCTCATGGTGGGAGTGACCAAAAGACTATTCCCCCCACCCCCCACCCCAACCCCCTGGGAAATATGTGGGACAGTCCAAAGGAGAAGAGTCTTCTAAAGCCCCCCAAAAACCTTTTCAGAAGGTGACTGGGGGAGTGCACAGACACTTTACAATTGTGGGGGTGCGGGGAAGGGGAGTACCAGGGTAAGAACCGGGACCACAAAACGGCTTGGTGTTTAAATTGTAAGGCTGTTGGACACTGAACTGGGGACTCATCCTATCCCAAACCCAGAAAGGATTCTATTAGTTCATCTCCATTATCATTGGGGTGGTGAGTATCCAGATGGAATTCTTGGTGTGCCCTGACCAGGTCAGGAAGCACACTGAAGCTACCTTAATCTCAGAGGGTGGGGTGGATGTAGCTACCCTGGCTGTCTGGTGCAGTAACTTGGAGGAATACAGAATAGTGGCCATGCCCTCGGGGTTACCTTGGGCTCGGACTTCTCGGACCCCGGTCCCTCCCAGCGGAAGAGAAGAAGGGGTTGATGCGGGCACACTGACAGGGGGGGTGGGGGTAGAGAGGGTGGAGGGTTGGGGGTTTAGGGGGGAAGCGAGGGAAGAACGGATTTCTCCTGATGTGTCCACTGAGGATTGGATCCTTTTGGTTTTCTCTGTAGTTGGCTTCATTGCGTTGTTTGAAAAACTTTAATAAAAATATTTTAAAAAAAAAAAAAAATCATGCTGTAACAACTGAGAACGTTGGGGCTTGAAAGTCTTTTTATACTGCTAGGCACATTCACAGTGGCCCACTGTTGTTGAAATGGCAGACGCGAGCTGTGCAGCATCACCTTTGCTTCAGTTCGGAACTATGAATGTATGTGTCAACATTGAAGGTGATAGCCAATAAAGATCAAAATAAAGCTTAATAAAAATAAAACCTGTAAAAAAAACTTGGAGGAATACAGGCAACACCCACATATCAGTGGGGTTAGAATAAAAGCACTGAGGAAAACAGGTGGAAGTGTCCGCAATAGTTACTGAAAAAACTGATATCCTCAGAGCAGTATTTGTTTGGACAAATGTATGCAATCACCATTGCTAATAACCATACTAAGGTTCATCCCATGGCTATGGTGTCCTTGGAGTGGGGAGGGGTTACTGCCCAAAAGAAGGTAGTCTTGTCCTCTGGAATTCCTGTTGAATGCCTGCTGGGGAATGGTCTGAAGACCTCATTGTGGTAGAGGAAACCAACATCTGAGCAGCCTCAAGCTCAGGTCCCCTCTCCTCTGGGAGAAGACCTCTCAGCCCGTGAGGAAGTGAGCCCCAGGAACTTGGACTTTACCAAGCAGAGCTCCTAAGCTCAGTGGGACCCTCTAGGGCAGAGCTGTGCCAGAGACAGAAAACGTCTCCCACTCTTGAGAGCCTGAGACAACAAGCTGTTTAACATAAAAAGGAAGATGTCAACGGCTCCCACAGGACCTATTGGGAGGAGGGGCTCCAGTATACTGAGGCCAGAGATCCCAAACCTGGTGCCACTAGGAGAGTGGTAGTGCCTCAGCAATACAGAGAGTTCTTACTCTCATCAGCCCATGACATCCTCCTTGCTGTGCAACTTGGCCAGGCAAAGACTTGGAGTAGGCTATTGTCCACTTCTACTGGCCAAATATGTCCCCAAAGGTAAAGGAGTGTTGTTACTCCTGTGTTACCTGTTAAGCCAGTGGAAAGACGGGTAACCACCCAAAATGCTCCCTTAATTCCACTTTCAGTGGTTAGGATTTCCTTTGAAAGGGTAGGTATTGACACAGTCTGTCCCCTTGACCCTCCAAAAGCATCAGGGAACAGATTTATACTGGTGGCATTGGATCATGCTACCAGGTATCCTGAAGCAATTCCACTTATGACTGTCATTGCCAGAGCCCTCATCAGTATATTTACTCGAGTGTGCTTTCCTAAGGAGGGGGTGTCAGACAAAGATAGTAACTTCATGTCTGGCTACCTAAATGCCATGTGTGGGGTGATGCACAAGTTTACTACTTCATATGACCCCCAAATCAATTGTCTAGTTAAGAGATTCAACAAGACCATGATCATGGGAATCCCTGAAAAACTCAGAAGCATATGGGATGTCCTTTTGCCATGCCTGCTTTTTGCCTGCAGAGAAATGCCATAGAAAGGAGTGGACTTTAGTCCCTTTGAGCTTCTGTTTGCTCATCCTGTGAGGGGCACTGTGTCTAGAGAAGGAAGGCTGGGAGAGATCTCTCAAAGAGCCCAAGCTAAATATCGTGGACTGTGTGCTTGGCCTTGGTTCAAAGATGGCATGGATGAAGCAACCAAAAACCTAGAGGGAAGACAAGAGCTCCAGAAGCTCTGGTATGACCAAAAGGCTGCACTGGTGGAGTTCCAGCCAGGGCAGCAGGTATGGGTGTTAGAGCCTGTGGCTCCTAGGACCCTCCAGGAGTGATTCCTATTCTATGCTTGAGAGGAAAGGCGAGGTCTCCTACCTGGATGACCTAGGCACTTGCAGGAGCCCTCACAGGGTCATCAATGACAGAACTGATGTGGCCATGCTGATGGGGATTAGGAAGAGAGTGAACCTTTCCCTGATTTTCTCTCCCACACTCCTAAAGATTGATCAGTTGAAGGAGTTGTTTTCTCAGACACCCTCTCTGCCCAACAGCAAGCTGACTCCTGACAAGTTGTGAGGCAGTATGCTAGGCTCTTTTCCCTAAGCCCTGTTCAGACATCCTGGTGTACCCATGATATGCCTCTAAC
Source organism: Triturus cristatus (assembly GCF_964204655.1). Taxonomy (NCBI): domain Eukaryota; kingdom Metazoa; phylum Chordata; class Amphibia; order Caudata; family Salamandridae; genus Triturus; species Triturus cristatus. The sequence continues at coordinate 170,004,284 of NC_140580.1, read as the reverse complement.
AAAGAGAGAGGGACCCCAACACCAAGGGAGAGGGGTGCCAAGTAAGACCGTAGTCAAAAAAGAGGGACCTCCCTTGGTTCTCTGGATGTGCCAACAATCCTACAACACTCAACACTATACTTAAAAAATAACGGGTTATGAACCGGCAACAACGAAGCAAACAAACAAGCTACTAAATCAATAGTTTATTAAAATTAGTCACATAAATCTCACCAAAAATGAGCAGTTATGCACATATATTGGAAAACAGTTTGTTAACAATTTTACAAAATACACAAAAAAAATAATAATAATTTTAAAAATCGATAAAAATGCACATGTGATTCAATGACATACGATGCAATGACAGCACAGCAGTGATACTCACTGTCAATGTACAATAAACAAATTAATAAAAACAGGAAAATTGGGAAAAGAAAAGAGAAGGAAGAAGGTCAAGATGGTTATTCCTACTTCCAAAAGGGAGAATCGCTTAATCATAGACTAATTGGTTGTGACCCTAAGAACAATTAATTAAGTTATGTATTTCGCACAACCATTGTTGTCATAACATTTATTCGATGGAATCGAATAAATGTTATGACAACAATGGTTCTGCGAAATACATAACGTAATTAATTGTTCTTAGGGTCACAACCAATTAGTCTATGATTAAGCGATTCTCCCTTTTGGAAGTAGGAATAACCATCTTGACCTTCTTCCTTCTCTTTTCTTTGCCCAATTTTCCTGTTTTTATTAATTTGTTTATTGTACATTGACAGTGAGTATCACTGCTGTGCTGTCATTGCATCGTATGTCATTGAATCACATGTGCATTTTTATCGATTTTTAAAATTATTATTATTTTTTTTGTGTATTTTGTAAAATTGTTAACAAACTGTTTTCCAATATATGTGCATAACTGCTCATTTTTGGTGAGATTTATGTGACTAATTTTAATAAACTATTGATTTAGTAGCTTGTTTGTTTGCTTCGTTGTTGCCGGTTCATAACCCGTTATTTTTTAAGTATAGTGTTGAGTGTTGTATGATTGTTGGCACATCCAGAGAACCAAGGGAGGTCCCTCTTTTTTGACTACGGTACCCATGATATGGACACTGGAGACAACACACCTGTCGAAAACAAAATATACAGACCGTCTCACCAACTTAAGGAAAGCCTTGTAACTGAAGTCAGTAAGATGCTGGAGTTAGGGGGTGATTACACCCTCTTAGTCCCTGGGCTAGCCCAGTGGTCTTTGTCTCCAAGCCTCATTCCAAGGGTGGTAAAACAGCTGAGGTTTTGTGTGGACAATAGAGGTCTCAATGCTGTCACTAAGATAGATGCACACCCTATCCCAAGAGCTGATATATATATTTTTTTTACTTTTTCATTTTGCATATCAATAAACAATGCAGCATTATTAGGAATACAGTCATAGCACAGATTATTGAACAGCAGGTATATAGTGACAATATACTATAATATAGCATGAATGTGAATAAAAAAAGGGGCAGAAGAAGAGCGATTAGTTGAACACTTGAGTACAAATAGGACCTTGACCCGTAAAGTTGACATTCACCAGTAACAGTACAAAGTTGTGTTTAAAGATTGCATGCATGGCCTCCCCATACTGGAAAAATGCAGTATTATACAATACAAGGATCTGGCACATGCTTCATTACCAGGGCGACAGCAAACCAACAACAACTTTTAAGACTCATCTACTTGATTCTCACCTCCCTCGACTGTTGCACTCCTTGATATGGTCCCCTTATATCTTTTGGGCAATTACGGGAAGGCATAAGTGCATGGTAATTATTGGATTGTATATTACAATATGTCATATCTGTTTGCCATTCTAGAAAAGTTGGTAGCGGGCCTTTCATTCCTTACTTGGCGATCCTTCCTCTACCCAGCAGAAGGCCCAGCCACACTAGTCGTCGAAAAAGGCTTTGGCACATCATAGTCATAACCTATCAATATGGCGCACAAACCAGTATATCTCCCACGATATTGCTTAGTGTCGAACGCTGCAAGCCAGAAGTTTTGCACTCCTGGGCAATGCGACGCCAAATGTGCAAATCAGGAATTTTCCACTCCGCATCGTGCACATCTTGAGTTACTTCTCAAACCATATTTAAGCAAATGGGCCGGAGTATAATATACTCTATTAAGATATTTCAAATGCACCATACGGTGGAGTCGGTTTAAAGATACAGTGCGGATCATCGACCAGCAGTAGGCCCATTGCTTCTCAGTAATTTCTATACCAAGCTCATCCTGACATTCCTTACAAGCCTTCTGAGGCAGTGGGCACCTGCTCTACTGTTCATAAGCATATAATATCGAAATTGCCCGAGGTGGGGATTGCGAATGTATCAAATAGGTGAGAGGAGCCAGCTCAGGGGGATCAGCTAACTCGTCATCCAACAGAGCCCGCAGAGTGTGCCAAACCCTAAAATAGTGAAACTGTATTAGCAATGTTGGATTATCCGCTTGTAATTTGATCTGATCCCAGTCACGGAGCACCTTATCAGCAAAAACAAATCCCATACAGTGTATTCCAAGGTCCCATAGTGCCCCCAACACCGCTCCCTCCTGCCCTAATGCAAACCAACTGCGCCACTCTAAGGGTAACTGCAGAGAATAAAGTAAGGGTGCACGCTGAATATCCGCAAATTTCCTCAGAAGGGATCTCTTGACACCCACAGGCTCAATGATGTGGAAACGGCGCTGCAGCTTATCACGGAGGTACAAAGGCAATGCCATCGGTGATGCCCCATCCCGCTCCAGATAAAAGTATGGCAAATCCATGGTGCCGTGCATCCAGAAATGTGCGAACATAGTCTGTGCTGCTGTGTAATACGCCTCAAAATCTGGAGCATTTTGACCACCTGCTGAGTACGGAAGAGTAAGCGTGGCCCACTGTACGGAAGGCTGTTTGCCAGCCCATGCTTTCCGCAGCATTAGGAAACGTAAAGTTCCGAACATATCAAACGCTTTATCTGCTCCCTAAAAAATTGCAGCTGCGCACACACCAGGGTCTATACGGGAAATTACGCCAAATAGGGTGCAAAGGTTATAAATGATTAATCTGAAAGAAACACGTAGTGATAGATTCCTTACCTTAGAATTACCCCTAGGCGTCAGACTGGATCCGGAAAGTTTTTCATCAGCAGTACCCCTGCGCATTGGAAGGTGGCGTCGTGTGGCCCGCGTCCGTCGTTGGCGTCATGGTCGCAGAGATGACGTCGCGGCAGCTACTTAGACGCCGCCCTCACGCGCTGATGTCAGTGCTTTATTTTTCCGCGCCAGCAAGCGCAGATCTGGGAAGAGCAAGTACCCCCAGTCACTTTTTTACTGGGTTTTTTCGAGGCCTTTTGTCTCACTTTTTTCGAGTCTATCGACTCCTGGTGTCATAGGGATGCCCGGCTTTAAGAACTGTGGCGACTGCCACCGCATGATGTCGGTGACAGATCCACATCGCGTGTGTCTCTACTGCCTGGGGTGCGACCACAACTCAAAGTCGTGCCCCGACTGCCGGGTCATGGCGCTGAAGACTTTGCGGGAGCTGTCCCGAAAGTTGCTGGAAGTCTGGCAGTCAGCTCCATGCCACTCAAGGTCCTGGTCCCGTGGGAGGTTGAGGTATCGGTCTCAGAGCAGTCGCCATCGTGCCTCTGGATCTAAGTCTTCGCACTCGGGGTCAGGTAAATCGAAGCATTCCAAAAAGAAGTCGAAGAAGCGTCGTCGCTCCTCGACTTCCCCTTGCGAGACGTGCAACGTGGCTGAGGGTGCTGGTGGTGCCACCCCCGCGGCTCCGGCAGAGTCTGCGACGTCGCTGCCGGCCTACCCGCCCTTTCCGGGTCCGTCAGCGACGCGTGCTCAGGTGCAAGAGTTTCTTGCTGCCATGGCCCAACTCTTTGGTCCATCTGGCCCCGCCGGTGCGCTTACGGGCCCCATGGGCCCGACTGGGGGTCCTGCCCTTCTATCGCCTGCAGCTCCAGCGCCGCCGTCGGCTTCGGCCCCGGCGCTGCAGGACCCCCCTGGATCCTGGCTCGGATCCCGGGTGACACCAGTTGACCTCATAACTCCTCCACCGGTGTCGACCCTTCCTCCCAGTTTCAGCCCTGAACCGGACACGGCGCCGGATCGACGTCGCTCGACGCCGATTCCGACGCCGATGGGGCCTTTTTACCCCTATGTCCGTCCTCCTTATTTTCAGCCTGTTTCACAGACTTCGGAAGAAGGGGAGGACTGGGAGGGGTCTGAGGACCCTCTCGAACAACAGTGTGATTATGATCCGGACTGGGCAGAGGATTTGGGGATGCCAGTGGTCTTGACACCTCACCCGACCTTGGCATGTTGTCTCCACCTACCGTGGCTACGGAGGAGGGAGCAATTTAGGCAGTGGTGTTGCATAGGGCAGCCGAGGCCCTCCACCTCGAACTCTCTACAGTGGTCGTCAGGACTAACCTCCTGACAGAAGTGCTTCAACCGGCGGCAACCTCTTCAGAGCCCTTGGATTCTTTTGGGCACTTGGTCCAGGCCCAACACAGGGGCTCCTGTGGACAGGAACGTAGCACAACGCCATCGCCCGGTTCCGGGCTACCCCCTCTTTCTCTCCCACCACCCCACTCGCGAGAGCTTGGTGGTCCAAGCCTCTGCTTCCCAGAGCGCGTTCCCTTCTGCACCTCTGGATAGGGAGTCCAAGAAGCTGGAGCAGCTTGGCAAGAAGCTGTTTTCATCTGCCAGCTTAGGGCTGCGGTCGGTGAACACCGCAGGCCTCTTGGGCCGTTATTCCCACTCTGTGTGGGATACGGTTGCGCAGGGGCGGCCCAACTATCCGGAGGAGGCACGGACAGTACTCTCCCAAGCTATAGCAGCTGGGGGAGACGCAGCTAAGTTCACTATTCGTTGTTAGCTTGTTACCACCGACTCGCTGGGCAGGGCGATTTCCACGACGGTGGCGCTTCGGTGCCACGCCTGGCTGAGGACAACTGGCTTCTCAGGGGATATCCAGAACACTTTGATGGACATGCCCTTTGATGGCATTCGCATTTTTGGCAATAAAGCGGATATTGCTTTGGAGCGCTTTAAAGACTCACGGGCTAAGGCCAAGTCCTTGAGCCTGTCGGCCACTCACCTTACTCTGTCTTCCGCTTTTCGCTCCTTTCAGGGCCATGGAAGGGGTGCCCCAGCACATTCGTTCCAGAGCCACAGGCCTGCGTAGCAACATCCTCCGCGCGGACGTGGGAACCATCGAGGCGGTTCTGGGAGCCAGCGGGCGGGTCAGTCCACCTCCACCCCCGCAGCATCCACTGCAAAGCCTTCCTTGTCCGACCTTTCAGGCCCATCAAATGCCAGTGGACCTTCGGAACGTCAATCGCTTCCTCCGGAAGGAGAAGTTCAAGATGCTCACACTTGCTCAGGTCTTGTCTGCCCTAGACCCGCAAGACTGGATGGTAGCATTGGACTTGCAGGACGCTTACTTTCATTTCCCCGTCCTGCTGGCCCACCCGCGTTACCTACGGTTCACGGTAGGCCACGAGCACTTTCAGTTCACCATGCTCCTTTTTGGCCTTACCAGCACCCCTCGGGTGTTCACAAAAGTGATGGCGGTGGTCGCAGCTCATCTGCGCAGATCAGGGTTTCCACTGTTCCCCTATCTCGACGACTCGTTGTTGAAGGCGGGCTCGCCCCAGGCAGTCGTCTCCCAACTCCAGACTACAGCCGACCTCCTGCATTTGCTGGGGTTGTCCATCAACGTGCCAAAGTGGCACCTGATTCCCTCTCAGAAGCTCCTTCATCGGAGCAGTTCTGGACTCGGCGCAGTTTCGGGTTTATCCTCCCGAGCAGCGAGTCTGGGATATCCAGGCTATGATTCCGATCTTTCAGCCTCTATCCTGGGTTTCGGTCAGGATGACCCTCCGGCTACTGGGCCTGATGGCCTCCTGCATCCTGTTAGTGGATCATGCCAGATGGCATTTGCAGGCTCTGCAGTGGGACCTGAAGTTCCAGTGGGCACATCATCAGGGCAACCTGTCCGATTACATCCAGATCTCGGAGGGCACTGCACGACAATTGCAGTGGTTGCTCACCAATCGTGATTGGGTCAATGGCAGATCCCTCTCCCTTCCCCAACCGGAACACTCAGTTTTGACGGGCGCGTCCCTTCTGGGATGGGGCAGCCACATGGGAGAGGCGGAGATCAGAGGCCTCTGGTCTCCGGCGGAGTCCAAGCTCCATATCAACCTTCTGGAGCTTCGGGCGATCCAACTTGCACTGAAGGCATTTCTTCCCTCTGTCAAGGGGAGAGTAGTGCAGGTGTTCACAGACAACAACACCACCATGTGGTACTGCAACAAACAGGGCGGGTGGGGTCGTGAACCCTATGTCAAGAGGCTCTGCGCCTCTGGACATGGCTGGAACATCAGGGCATTTCCCGGGTGGTTCAACACCTGGCAGGTTCTTTGAACGCCAGGGCGGACGAGCTCAGCCGCAGGTGCATGATTGATCTTGAATGGCGTCTGAACTCTGACGTGGCTCAAGGTCTCTTTTAGCAGTGGGGAGAGCCTTGGTTATATCTATTCGCCACCAAAGAGAATGCGCAATGTCAGCAGTTCTGCGCGTTGGAATGTCCAAGTAAGCACTCGCTAGGCGACGCTTTTCATCGCGAGTGGAGTTGTGGTCTACTATACGCCTTTCCGCTTATACCACTTCTACCCAGAGTGCTGAAGAAGATCAAGCGCGACCGGGCCCTAGTCCTTCTTGTGGCTCCGGACTGGGCTCAAAGAGTATGATATCCCGAGCTACTCTGCATGTCTATCAGTCCCCCGATCCGACTGCCTCTTCGGGAGGATCTTCTGTCACAGCAACAGGGGACGGTCCTCCACCCGAACCTGTCCAGTCTCCACCTCCTTGTGTGGAGATAGAGCGGCGGCAGTTGACGTCTTTTGACCTGCCTCCCGAAGTTTGTGATGTAATCTTGGCAGCCAGGTGTCCCTCCACTAAGTTGGTATACGCCTGCAGGTGGAATAAGTTTGTGGCATGGTGCACAGCAAAGGCTGTGGATCCCCTTTCAGCCCCTCTTTCAGAGGTCCTTCTATTCCTCCTTTCTTTGGCCCAGCAGGGCTCTGCTCTGGGCACTATCAAGGGCTATCTCTCGGCCATTTTAGCCTTTTTACGGTTTCCAGATTAGCCTTCCCTTTTCAAGTCCCCTGTTGTAAATAGATACTTAAAAGGCATTACTCACCTTTTCCCTCCTGTTCCTTTCATAATGCCTCAGTGGGACTTGAACCTGGTTCTGATGTATCTGATGTGTGCTCCCTTTGAGCACCTTCACAACTCTCCTCTTCATCTTCTCACTTTAAAGACAGCTTTCCTGGTGGCCATCACCTCTGCCAGAAGAGTCAGTGAGCTCCAGGCTCTTTCTTCTAAACCTCCTTTTCTCTCTGTCCATCCGGACAAAGTGGTTCTAAGGACTCGTCCATCTTTTCTGCCAAAGGTTGTCACTGCCTTTCATATCGGGCAGACAATCCCTTTGCCCACCTTCTTTCCGCCTCCACATCCCTCAAAAGAGGAAGAGAGGCTTCACCGTCTGGACCCAAAACGTGCGCTCTCATTTTACCTAAACCGCACACAACAGTTCTGAGTGGATGACCAGCTCTTTGTTGGCTACGTGGGCGCCAAGAACGGTCGGACCGTGCACAAGCGGACCATCTCTTGGTGGGTCGTTCTGTGAATCAAGGCTTGTTATTCTTTGGCTAAAAGGGAGCCTCCAGTGGGGCTGCGCGCCCATTCTACCAGGTGTTCCCTTGCATGAAATCTGTCAGGCAGCTACTTGGGCCTCGCTGCACACGTTTACCAAGCATTACTGCCTGGACAGCCAAGTCCAGGGAGACGGCTTCTTTGGCCGTTCTGTTCTCCAGGACTCTCTGGTGTGATCTTGGTTCGCAGACCCACTACCGGGGTTGGTATTGCTGGGGTATCTATTCTAAGGTAAGGAATCTATCACTACATGTTTCTTTCAGATGCACAAGTTACTTACCTTCGGTAACGATATATCTGTAAGAAACATTAGTAGTGATAGATTCCTTACCGCCCCACCCATCCTCCCCGTTCTGCAAACTGATTTCTAGGGTTAAGGTCATCCCTTTCAGGACCCTAGTTTCAAGGCACCAGTGGTCCGTATCATGCATAGCTCTGCGTTCCTTGCGCGGAAAGTTGTGTGCAGAACTGACGTCAGCGCACGAGGGCCGCGTCTAAGTAGCTGCCATGACGTCATCTCGGTGACCACGACGCCAACGACGGATGCGGAGCTGCACGACGCCACCTTCCGACGCACAGGGGTACTGCTGACGAAAAACTTTCCGGATCCAGTCTGACGCCTGGGGGTAATTTTAAGGTAAGGAATCTATTGCTACTAATGTTTCTTACAGATATATCGTTACCGAAGGTAAGTAACTTGTGCATCAGCCCAGCACAAAACTGGATTGTTGAAGGTTCACAATATTTAGGAACAGGGGCGCCCATCTATTGGCCAGGACTTTCGCAGATAGTTTTGTACCTGTGTTAAGAAGTGACGATGGTAGATATGAAGAGCAATGCTCAGCTGACTTAACCCGTTTAAACGAAGTAATTAATAATGCCTCCCAAATAGTTAGCTGCATAGTACCATCATGCACTATTTCCTCGAAGAAGTTGAAAAGGTGTGGTATAAGTTTGTCTTGGTAAGCCATATAAAAAGCCACTGTTTGACCATCTGTGCCTCTATGCTTCAATTATTTCGGTGGGTGCCATAAGCCACTCCCTCTGCGTGTAAGGCAGCCACTTCATGGCAATATGTGAGAGATAATCGGCGGCAGCCTGCCCATCATGAGGAATACGAGATGTATATAATTCAGAATAATAAGTCTGAAATCTTTCAGCAACCCAAGCAGTCACATGTAAAGACTCCCCCGCTCATCTAGTATGTAAAGCACTTCATTGTCCTCGCAGTTCTGTCTCACCAAAGCTGCCAAAGTAGCTTAGATGAGCTACCTCGTTTTGAGCCAACTCATTGTACTCATCAAGCTTAGCCCTGATGTGCGTCAAAATTGCAGGGTCAGATGTCTCTTGCTAGTTATGTTCAAGATCAGCTAGTTCAGTTTTCATAATAGATCCTGAATAGATCCAAGTACTCCCGCATGTTTGGAAATAGTTATCCCACGGATATAGGCCTTTAAAGGCTTCCCAAACAGTGGACATCTGTTTTACTATGCCTAAGTTTGTACAAAAGTATTCATCAATGGATTGTGCTAAGTCTTCGCAGAACACTGCATCAAGTAGGGAATACTGTGAAAAGTGCCATGATAATGCTTGTGGATACAAATGCTCGATATCTAGAACCAAGCGCACAGGGGAGTGGCTCGAGTATGTGCGCAGGGATGTTTGCAGCTGCTCACACTGGATGATAAACTATGGGAAACAAGCCAATACTCAATACGTATGTGTATATGTTGCACAGATGAGTAGTGAGTATACTCTCTGTCCTGTTGGAAGCGGTTATGCACTTATCCAGAAGGCCGCCGGCTGCAGATGCTGCAGCTATAGCACAAGCTGCCTCTGAGGGTCTCTGTGGGGGACCCCTGGATCGATCCAGTTCAGAGGACAGGGAACAGAACACAGTTCAAAATCACCACCCATATTTGAGGTATATTACCGTAAGTAGCTAATTTAGTGTGCAGTGAATAATAGAACTGTGGATCGTCCTAATTAGGCCCATATATCCCCACCAAAAATACATTAAACAGCTGCAGCTGCTGCAGGTAAGAGCGGTGAGGCCAGCTGGGGGGGGATTTTGAGAAACGACCATGAGACAAAATTATCTAGTTAATTTTCCCTTGTGGTCGTCTCTCGAAATACACCCCTCCCCCTCCAAGCCGACCCCACTGCTCTTACCTGCAGCGGCCGCGGCTGACATCGAAATGCTCTCTACGGCAGCATACAACAAGTCGTCCCCCGTGTCCACAAACATTTCCTGGAATGTAATTCCTGAGCCATGAGGGGCCCATATCAATACTCCCCGCTCATGCGCAGTAAAGGCCACAGCGCAGCATACACCTATCATGCGTCTCAGGGTAAGCATCCTAGTACTAGGGGCCAGATTCATTTTTTGCAAAATGGCCACATCTATTGGATGGCGCTGTAGGTACAGCACCACTTTGTGGATCTTACTATTGTTGTTCAATCCTCTAGCATTCCAAGTCAAGAAGTTCAATCTCGTCAAATTATTGGTTGATGATACGACTGATGTCGATGGCTCATCTATCTCCCTGTCGGATTGTAATGTGCAAACAGGTATTCTGCCAAACTTACAAATTTACGCTCATGCTGACACCATACTAAAAAACCATATGCTGCTAACCCCACCCACTTCCCACGCTATGTCACCCAACGTATAACATAGCCGCTCATGTCCCTCTCGGAGCCTGCTCAAAACCCCCAACAACATATCCCATATAAAACAGTGTGGATCACACATGGAATCAGACTACGTCCGCCAAGCACACCTGCAACCAATGCCCCAGGAGAGCCGTCCTGGGCATGGTGAATCCCATCAACATCTAGTCAACAAAATAAAAATATATCAGTGTATCCCTTAACCATATGACACTGACATCTGAACCAGCATTTCTGCAAATAACATTAACAGGAGTGCCAATCTTATGCAACCCTCATCCGAATGCGGGAGTCAAGAGTAGTAACCAAAACGGAAAGCACAAAATTAAACCAACCTACCGCAGACTTCGTGCATAAGGCAACAGCATATTAATTATGCAAATTATCATAGTAAGAATATGATCAGTGTAGGTCGTAAGAACATATCAACATTGTGTCATACAAACTGTAAAGTATGGCACGTAGCAGTGTAGCCGAAGTCAATGACAACGATGTTCGTCCAGTTTATAGACCGGCATCTGTTCATCATCCGCCTGCCTCAATAAACTCATGGGCAGTTCTAAAGCATTTATGTTTCTTTAGGAATTGCTGCACAACTTTATGGTCACTAAAGATTTTGAATTTTCCTCTCACGTTTATTTTATGGCGTGCCGGATAAAGCATTGCATAGTCTGTTAAGATATACTAGTTTGCGTTTTATCCGCTGAAACTGCCTCCTTGCTTCCTGTACCAGTAGAGTGAAATCCAGAAAAATAGAGTTCAGCTCCCTCATAGCGGAGCGTCTGCAGTTCTCTTGAGTGGCACAGTGCTGCATCTCTGTCTGTATAGTTAAGTAAGCGTGCAATAATAGGGCGAACCCTAGCACCCGGCACCTGTCTTGATACCAGTGGCCGATGTACACGCTCCACTATAAAAATATCCTAGCAGGTATCACAGCACAACACAGCAGTTTAATAAGAAGTTGCTCTACGAAAGGCTCCATAGCACCAGTGTCCGTGGACTCTACAAGTCCAACAGTGCAGAGATTATTCCACCGAGTGCGGGCTTCCAAGTCATCTCCTTTGGTTTGCCAGGCCAGCAAAGTTTTCTCCATCTGCTTTCAACTGCCTGTTGCTGAGGTTTGCTCGTCTTCCTCTTCCGATTCGCACCTCTCTACCATATCTAAACGTTCAGCATGTTTATCAATGCACTCAGACATCCTATTTATTCCAAATGATGGCAAGTCAATCTTACCATCGATTTTGGTGAGGCTAAGTTGCAGTGTATTCAGATTTTGGCGTAGTTCGTTACCCAGTTCCAAACCAGAAGTATCAGAAGCAGATGTCGTTATATCTTCTTCGGGTGTTCTGGACGATTTATGTTCACATTGCAGTTTGGGCTGAGCTTTGTCTGGTTTTCCCATCTTAATAAGTACAACCAGGGTTTCTGTTACCTCCAAAGCCAGAGGCCTTATGATGCAAAGAGTGGCATAATCTGTAGGGCTACCACCGGGGGCCGTCAAACTGCTACAGGCAATCACTGTGTGCTATGCAAAAAATAAACGTTGTACATCAAAATCATGAATATCAGTGCATGTAGGGAAGCTTTGGGGAAGGCAACACTGTTTCAGTTTATTAGTTCAGGCGCAGCAAATGATATTCAGTCCCAGAGAAAGCCAGCAGCAGGGTATGTATTGGTAAGTCCCTACAGTTTGCGGCGGGTGATAACACCTGTGCAAGCATTGAATTCACGGCGGTAGGAAGGTGCTGCAGTAGCAGCAAGGGCCACATGGTTATCTACTAGCAGCATTTCCTCATATTTCGCCAGTGCGCTTATGGTGCACTTCCAAGAATAATGGAGGTACTCACGGCTTATGGCAGCTCGGTAGCCCAGTTGAGGTCGATGGATGGCAGCACGACCCGCTATGCTCTGTCGTCTCGCCGCATGGTGCACACTCGAGGCGGCCGCGGGCAGCTCTGCACACAATCCATACCAAGCGTCACATCAGCCGCTCTGTGTGATAGTTGCGGCCTGATGCCCGGTTCAATCGTGCACCCGGGGAGCGCTCCCTCCACACAGCTCTCAGGGAGTCGCTTGCAGCATCTCTCACCTCGCAACTGGGGCCTCTTGCATTTTTTGCCTCCATTAATTAGGGCACGGCTTGCTACACGCTGACAGCTGCATCTCCATCTCCATCATCCGCCTCCGCACAGGCATATACTAGGCCCCAACACCACTCTGCAAGCGAGTAGGCCCGCTGCCAATATAGGCCATGTATGCGGTAGTCTGCAAACATCACGAAGTCCACAGCAGTCCTTGTCTGTCTCCCGAAGAATGGTTTCTGCTGCGTATTACTGCCTGGACCGGCACCCCGCAGCTTACTGGGCAGTGGACACTGCTTTAAAATGCATTCTCTAACTGGCGGACCATCTTGAGGCCAGTAAAGCTCTGCCCCCAAGAGCTGATTAATTGACAGTTTGGGGGCAGCCAAATTTCTCAGGACTTTTGATTTGACAACAGGATACTGGCAGAATGGGTTGACCCCTGGAGCAAAAAGAGAAATCTGCATTCTTGACCCCAGAAGGACATTACCAGTTTACTGTAATTCCTTTTGGACTAAAGAATGCACCTTCCACTTTCCAAAGGTTGATGAACAAAGTCCTTGCTAAGTTGGAGTCTTTTAGTGCAGCATATCTCGATGATATTGCTGTCTATAGCTCCACTTGACCAGATCACCTGATCCACCTTGGCAAGGTCCTTGAGGCTCTGCAGAGTGCAGGCTCACTGTCAAGGCAAGCAAGTGCCAGATCGGGCAGGGATCTGTTGTATACTTGGGCCACATTGTAGGTGGAGGCCAAGTCCAACCCTTACAGCCCAAGATCCAAACAACGGTGGACTGGGTAGCTCTAAAATCCCAGGCTCAATCCAGAGCATTCCTTGGCTGGACTGGGTACCACAGGAGGTTTGTGAAGTGGTATGGTGCCATTGTGGCACCCCTCAAAGAGTTGACCTCCAAGAAGCAACCAAAGAAGGTAAACTGGACAATGAGCTGTAAAAAGGCTTTTGACACTCTGAATGCAGAAGATTTTTCTAAGCAGTTCACAGTGCATACTGATGCCTCTAAAAATGGAATGAGTGTTCCTATTCCAGACCAACGAAGATGACTATGACCAGCCTGTTGCTTTCATTAGTAGGAGATTGCTCCCCAGAAAACTGTTGGAATGCCATTGAGAGAGAAGACTTTGTCATAGTTTGATCCATAAAGACTCTAAGACCATACCCGGTCTGTACTCTCTTCCTTGTACAAACTGACCACAGACCTCTCAGATGGCTGATGCAAACAAAAGGTGAAAACCCAAATTATTGAGGCGGTCCATCTTCCTACAGGGAATGGATATTACAGTGGAGCACAGACCTGGGACTAACCATGCCAATGCAGGTGGCAGTTCAGGTTTTTTCACTTGGACAATAAAGACTTTCTTGGGAAAGGTTAGTCTCATTTTCTTTCTTTTTGGGGGGTTGGGGGGATTGTGTAGGAAAATGGCACTTTTTGAAAGGCTCAACCCCACTGTTTCCCTGGTATCTGATGCAGTTTTGACTAAAGTGCACTGGGTTCCTGCTAACCAGGTCCCCAGTGCCAGTGCTCTTCCCTCTAAAATAAGGTAACTATTCAGTTGTTCCCAAATTGACAAGACCTTTAGCACCTCTGTTAGTCCCTAGTAAATGGTACCTAGGGCATGAAGTACTAAAGAGGGTCCCTAAGGGCTGCAGCATGTGTTTTGCCACCCTAGAGACCCACCACCAAACTCATACGGACTGCCATTGCAGTCTGCCTGAAATGGTGCAGACAAATATGAAAACACGACATGGCACACACTCTGTGTGCCATTCCCAGAGACGCTACAGGCAATATATGTAAGTCACCCCTACAGCAGGCTATAGAGGCCCTATAGCCCTAAGGCAGGGTGTAGTATATTACATGTGAGGACATATCTGTGTGAACAGATATGCCCCTCTGCTGTCAAGTTCAATTGCTAGATAGAACCAGTGAGCAGGGAAGCTATCCTTAGTATATGTATTGGGCACTGGTTATTACGAGTTTCCCAGATACATGATGGCTTTACTGAGACCTATAGTGTTTGGTATCAAACACCTTTCTTAATATATCCATACTGATGGTAGTAGTCCATTTATTAGAACATGCACCCAGAGCCAGAGGGCACATTAGATTTGCCCTCTGAAAACCTACAACCTCTCAGTGTGCCGGTTGACTGGTATCTTCCAGCTTGCCACCACTGACTAGTTTCTGACCCCCTGGAGGTGGGACCCTGCGCTCCTAGAGGTTGGAAACAATGCCTGCTCTGGCAGGATGTCTTTACCCCTCCTCCAGCAGAATGGCTAGTGAATCTCCATACCAAGGCCAGAGGCTTCAGAGCGTCTGCCGCCTTTGATATGCAACCTCCGCTTCACCCAGACCTGGGAGATGCCATCTCCTGCCCTGAGGCCCATGTGGCACCAGGACAGGCATGAAATTAGATGTGCAGTTAGGCATGTTGCACTATCAGGCTAGTCACACTCCTAAGGTGGTCTGCCTAATGTGCTCCATGAAGGAAGCATTCTTGATTTTGGTGGAATTAGGAATTCTGTGTCAGGGTTATGGCCACTCCCCACAGGCAGTGGTCATCTAGGGAATGTAGTGGCACCAAGGGTAAGTAGCTAATTGGCTACTACCCTTCACCCCCCCCCCCTTAACGCCCCTAAATTCAGTATTTAGGTCCCCCCCTCCCCCTAAAACCAGAAAAACCGATTTGCCTGAGCAGCTGTGGACTTTTGGCACCAAACCCTGCCTGCTCCTGCCCCGACAACCCGGCTCGTCCAAAGCTGTGCATCCTCCAAAGGCCTCAGAGGGCTGCCAGCACTTAACCAGCCAGCATCACCCTTGAAGTGGAAGAGCCACTTCACTGCAACCTGCAGGCACCGTCCTCAATGTCTGGTTCACTGTTCTGCTGACCACTGGGGCCACCGACTGACCACATCCTCCGCCTCGGCATCATTCTGGACAGCAAACTCACCATGGAGGGCCAGGACAATGCAGTCTCCTCCGCCTGCTTCCACACCCTCCGCATGTTCTAAAAACCTTTAAATGGAATACCCCCAAACCCTCATCACCAGCCGGCTGGACTACAGAAACGTGCTCTTCGTCGGAATCACCACACCACTTCTCAAGAGACTACAGACTATAAAGAATGCAGTGGCCAAACTCCTCAGCTTACCCAAACAACAACTGTGCTCCGCCTCCCTGGCACACACTCCCCACATTTCCCAAAGCTACAGTGGAGGTCGTTCCTTCGCCTACCTTGCTGCAAAATCCTAGAACAACCTATCCCTTCACCTGCGAACGTTGCTCTCTCTCGCAGACTTCAGAAAGGAACTCCAGACTTGGCTTTTTGACTGAGACCAGTGAGACCTCAGCCCCTGTATACCCTCAGAGGTGAATAGCTGTGGTCAAAAAGTGTGTGTGTATGTGTATTTATTTAAACACACACACACTCATACACTTTGAGAGTACGGGTGTATATGTAGGTTGCCAGTAGGTAGTTCTAGTTAGGACATGATTTCTATTAAAATGGTGTTTTTGATTTGCCATTAACTTTAGCGCTGTTTGACGAATCTTTGCGAAATTTTCATAACTATCGGTGCAGTCACTTCAGCTGCTGTCTTGAAAATTTCAGGGTGATCTGTCAAGCGGGAGCCGAGAAAAAGGGTGGTGGTCCAGAAACACTTTTTCTCCATGTTAATTTCCATAGGAAACTTTAGACACGGCTACAGCCCGAACTGTTGAACGGAATTACACCAAATTTGGCAAAAAGGTAGCTCTTGGTCCAGAAAACAGCCTCTTTGTTAAATGGTGTAATTCCATTCAGTAGTTACTGAGAAAGTTCAAGATTTCTCCGATATACAACTGTGGCTGTGGTGGATACGCAAACTAAGCTGATCTTGTGCCTGAGATCTGCCAACACTTCAAAACAGGAAGTGTTGGCAGCCATCTTGTGACTCAGTTGAAACGAGTCACAAGCAAAAACATTACAAAAATAGAAAAGGGGGCAGGGTAGAAACACCCTGACCCCTAGGCCTGTTCAGGGCATCCCATAGAGTCCCCGAGGGCCAACAAAAGCATTTAAAAAAGATTTGGAAAGAATCTTGCAGCCCCATGGACCGCCACCTCCCTGCGGCTATATTTAAATAAGATGCCGGCTGCCCACCCCTCCCCACGGCCGCTGTCCCGGGGACCACCATCTCCCCGGGACTATTTTGAAGATGAAATGGGGACTGAATGGCCTCCCTCCTGGAGCCGTAAATTGCCCTGGGGACTGCCACACCCCAGGGCCGACTCTAGCAATGTCCTGGGGTGCCCACCCCCGGGACATTGCAGTTTGCTATGGCTTGGCAGGAGCACCATCTCACAGGCTTCACAACACTGGCTCGACTTTGAGAATGCAGGTCTGTGTACTTCATCCCGATCTTCCCACTCTACTGTTGCCCAAAGTAATATTAGATTTTAATGTTACTCCTGTATTGGAACTTTCATAGATTCCCATGCTTGTATCATTCCCCGTCGTCGGAATGGGAGTCCCCGGTATACATAAAATAACAATAGAAACCATTACCAAAACAGAAACTAGGCCAAGGCCCACTCTAGTTTTGCAACATATCCATCTCTTTTTGTAAAAGAGACCAAACAAAGTGAACAACCGATCAGATCAGCCTCACCCCTTATAACCCTCCTGAGACAAGCCCAGAGCCTCAGATTTTCTACCACACATTGTGCAAGGGAGTCTCCACTGAGCTCTGCTCAGTTTTTTCCTGTTAACCTTAATTCTACAGTTTTTCCACCAGTTTTTTCTTCAAAACCTGCTTGGACTTTGTGTCAAGATGTCTGATAAGGAGAACGCCCTCTTTAAAGCCTCTGCAACCTGTGCTAAGAAGAGGTTATATGTGGAGGACAAACACAAATATTGTATTTACTGTCTGTACCCAGACCATAAGGCAGCAGACTGTAAAATATGCCGCACTTTTTCCACGAAGATGTGAGACTGTGAGGGCGTCTGGTAACCTGGCTCCAGAAACTCAAGTCAAGAAAGGAGCCTGTCTCCAGTGACAGTGATGAGGCATCTTCTGCTACATCTTCCAGAAGGTCTGTAAAAAGGGGTAGAGTGTCTTCTTCACCTTCTGAAGAACGTCCTGGTAAGGTCTTAAAATAGACCTCTCATAGGTCTGAAAGGCGTAGTCCTGGTGAATTTCCTCACCGTGGTGTAAAGGAGAGGAAAGGACGGTCAAAAGGAGTGATGTCTGAGAGAAAATCCAGGTCGGTTCCTCCATCTTTTCCTCCAGCAGTTCCAAAGACTTTCAAAAAGCCCTCCTCACTCTCTTCTGAGGTAAAATCTGTGAATAAAGTCCCATCGACGACGACGACTCCGTCGACGAAATCATCAAAGGTACAGTCTTCTTCTACTTTGGCACGGTGATTTCATCGTCTCCGGCGCTGACGCTTCAGGGTTCCTCGTCAATGACTTCGACGCCGGTGGTGGCAGTCGTCGTCGATGGTGTCGATGACGATGGCTTGCACGTCGATGACGACGGCTGTGGTGACGACGGTCTCGACAATGGCTGCGGTGACTACGGTCTCGACGACGGCTGCGTCGACGACATCCATTTCTTCGATGGCGATTTTCATGTTGTCAACTGCCCCGTCGTTGAAGGAAAATAATTCTATTTCTGTCAGAAAGTGCCAGATTACACCTGAGATGACTTCCCCCAGGAGGGTGACTCCTCTACCTCCTGCACTCCTCTTTGAAGAAGAGGGTTCTGAGGAGGATGATGGTCCGTTTGGCTATGCGGATAGCCCTTCTCGATTACATGTCAAGTGCCAGGACACCGATTCTGATGTGGAATACGTGGAGGAACAGCACTATGATTTTTCCTCTGACTATCAGGACGACTACCAACAGGAGATGGTCTCTATGCCTTCCTCCCTACTAGTGGACTTGCAGTCTGTGCTTCTGGACTATAGGAGGAGATTTGCAACACAACCTCCAGCTTCAGTTGTGGTGTCAGTTCCTGCTGTTCCTCCTCCTCGGCCTAATACCCCTCAATTGCCGCAGCCTCAGCCTATACCTGTGGCCCAGGATGCACCACCTATCGTGCTCTTGTTCAGGATGACACCTCTGATGAGGACCAGGGCAATGTTACCATACCAGATCCAGACACAGAATGGGATGACCATGCCATTCCTGATCCGACTTCTCCTTCGCCAGCACCTGTTGATTCCCCCCCCTGCAGACATATGGGGTTTCCATAATTTGATGGAACGAGCGGCTAAGAGATTCGAACTGCCCATGCCCACGGTGCAGTCGGAATGCTTCCTTTATGACTTTGAGTAGCCTATAAAAAGAAATCTGTTCGATCAATACCTATTGTTGGTCACGTCTGGGATGAAGGGTTGAAAGTGATGCGAAATCCAGCCACGGTCATTCCGGTACTGCCTCGCCTGGAGAAAAAATGTAAGGCTCCGGACGATGGCCCGGCCTGTTTGGTCAGCCAGCCTAAACCGGACTCTGTCATCTCTCAGGCTGCCCAAAGGAAGTCCAGGAATCCTTCTGCTCCCCTCACGACACCTCCAGATAAAGAGGGCAGACGCCTCAATAATGCGGGCAAGAGGTTTTCCTCCATGTCCAGCCTGTTGGTCAGGGCTGCGAACACCTTAGCGATACTTGGTCGCTACGATCGCCAGATGTGGTGCGACCTTTGTCCCCCTATCTGGACTAGTTGCCGGAAGATGGGAAGAAGGGGGCAAAAAAGATTCTTCAAGAGGGCGAGATAACATCTGCTGAAGTCATTGACCCGTGGGTCGCGAGACTGAGCAGCACATTCGTCTGCCTCTCGACACATCTCCAGGAGGGTTACTCACCCTGGACTGAGCCGAAATCTGCTTGTTTATATTCGTGTGCTGCAACTCCTCGTCATACTACTTTGAGTGACATTGGACCGTTTATTGACCAGTCCTTTCTCGTTTTTGATTATACCTTGGGAATCTATACCATTCCTACGTCAGCCGGGACGGAAGTACAACCGCCGGTGTGATCGATTCATATTCAGTTGTTGTTCGCCATTGAGCCCTGAAGAAGTCATGGGTTTGCACCCTGACGAAACACGTGTTGGCTGGGCAATCGATCTCCAATAAACACAGAGGACACAAGGTACCCCTAGTGTTCTGCTATTGATTTACTTATTTGTGTGTTTATTGTAGTGATCTGCTTGAATTTTCATGAATCTAAGATACGCAGTACTAGTTCTGCGGTTCACAATAACGTGTGCACAGGCATTTGGTATAGGTATTCCTCGTATGGTTCTCAGTCACAATCATACTGGCCGAATTACAACCACCGGCAAAATCAATCCTCCTCTTTCTCTAGATCGAACACCAGTGGAAGACAAGGACGCCAGGGGAGGGACTCCTCTAAGCGTCAATAGCTGCTTGCTGGCTCTGATTACTGTCCCTTCTCCTCCTGTGACATCGGTGGGAGGCAGAATTTCAAATTACCTCCACAACTGGCAGCAAATCACATCGGACCGTTGGGTGTTGAAGATCATTCAATGCGGCCATACTCTGGAATTTGTCCAGACACCAACTTCAAGCCCCCTCGCGCCACTGCGTCAAAACATTTACATCTTCTACGGTTGGAAGTCCATCAAATGCTCCTCAAAAGAGCGATGGAACCGGTCCCTCTCTTTCTGCGGTGAGAAGGTTTCTATTCCCGGTTCTTCTTGGCCCGGAAGACTTTAGAAAAGTGGCGCCCTATTCTAGATCTGAGGGAGCTCAACAGCTATCTCATCAAACAATCATTTCACATGGTTTCTCTGCAGGACATCCTTTGTCTTCTCAACTCAGGGTATTACATGGCCACATTGGATCTACAGGATGCTTACTTTTACGTACCCATCCATCCCGCCCAAAGGAGGTTTCTCTGCTTCACAGTAGCCAAGAGCCTCTTTCAGTTCAAAGTCCTACCCTTTGTACTCCGATCTGCTCCACGGATCTTTACAAAGGTTATAACTCCGGTGGCAGCTTTTCTATGAAAACATCAACATCAGGTCTTCCCTTACCTGGACGACTGGTTGCTGAAGGCTTCTACCAAGCACGCAGCAGAGGAATCAGTCGTGGCGTGCACACGCCTTTTCGACAATCTCGGGCTGACTCTCAACACGGAATAAACCTCTGTCCATTCAGAACAGCCAGATTTCTGGGAGCCATTCTGGACACATCCAGCAACAAAGCTTTTCCGACCCTGAAGAGGCAAGAAAAGCTGATGGCCATGGCCTGTCTGCTGTTAAAAAGACAGTCACTTTCAGTTCGCCTCTACAAGTCCCTCCTATGGTCCATTTCCTCCTGCATCCCTCTAAATCCTCACTGCAGGCTGCGGATGCATCCTCTCCAGGAGGAGTTGAACTTGCAGTGGCGCCAAGTCAACGGATCCTTCAAAGACAAAATCTTTGTTACCATCTCCATGAGGGACGCCGCTTCTTGGTGGACGAACATAGACCACATTTCTCAGGGTCTTTCATTCAGGATCACCCCTGCTCCTCAGATCATAACTACAGACGCCTTGCCGGAGGGCTGGGGAGTAGTCTTGCAGGACCTTCATGTAAGCGACTGTTGGCTGCCCCAACATCGTCTGCTACATATCAATCTGCTGGAGCTCAGAGCGATTCGCCTGGCCTTGCAGGCTTTCCTTCTGCGTATACAGCAGTTGGCAGTTCTAATACGTACAGACAATACGACAGCCATGCATTATATAAACAAGGAAGGAGGCATCAGATCTCGTCTTTTGTCACAGGAAGCCCAGTGAATTTGGGAATGGGCGATCCAGCAGGGGATATTGCTCAAAGCAGGGCACCTTCCCGGCGTTCTCAACAAGACAGCGGACACACTGAGCAGACTGAAATCGGTCAGCCAAGAATGGGAACTGGATCAGTCCACTCTGGAAAAGGTTTTTCGCCTATGGGGCAAGCCTTCCATTGACCTCTTTGCCACGCCGGAGAACAAGAAATGCCGATTTTACACAAGCAGGCTTCACCATCCGGGATCATTGGGGAATGCACTTTCGATGGCCTGGTCAGGTGCATTCGTTTACGCTTTTCCCCCCATTCCTCTGATCCCCAGGCTTCTCAGGAAGCTCAAAGCGGAACTTTGCAAGATGATTTTGGTAGCTCCTGCGTGGCCCTGACAGTTTTGGTTCCCAGAGCTGCATCTCCTCTCCCTGGACCTTCCGCTTCCGTTGCAGCCGATTCCTTCGCTGCTGACGATGTCCCAGGGCCAGGTCTGGCATCCGGATCCTCAATACCTGCAGTTGTCGGCAGGCTCCTGAGCACCGAGAGTTTCTCGGTTTGACCCTTTCAACTGAATGTAGAGATGTACTTTCTCAGGCACGAGTACCAACAACACATACAAGTTGAAATGGAAGTGTTTCTGCATCTGGTGCCAACAAGAGAGTATCCATCCCCTTTCTTCTGTACCGCATAAAGTTCTTCCTTACATTCTTTCATTAGCAAAATCATTGCTGGCTCACTCATCCATCAAAGTACATCTTGCTGCCATCTCTCGCTTCAGACGTACATCATCTGGTCCTTCCCTTTGGTCATCAAGGATAATTAAACAGTTTCTCAAGGGTCTTTTTTCAGAGTCTTCCCGCCAGTCAAGCCTCCTCCTCCTCTTTGGCATCTTAATTTGGTTCTTACCCAGCTCATGAAGGATCCCTTTGAACCTATTCACCGAGCGGATTTGAAATTCCTCTCCTGGAAGGTGGCTCTTCTGCTGGCCTTGACTTCGGCTAGACGAGTGAGTGAATTACAGGCTCTCGCCATTCAGGTACCTTTTCTCCAGTTTAAAAAGGGGACAGTGATACTTCGTACCAACCCAAAGTTCATACCGAAAGTGCCTTCAGACTTTCATTTGAATGAGCCGGTCAGTCTAAAAACTTTTTTCCCTCAACCTACTACTCCGGTGGAAAAGGCACTCCACTCACTGGACATTAAGAGGTGCTTGAAATTCTATCTACTACGTACCAAAGACTTCAGGAAGTCTCCTCAACTGTATCTATTAGCGCCCCTCGTAAGGGGTTTCCCCTTTCCAAACAGGGGATTGCTCGTTGGATTGCCAGCGCTATCTAGTTTTGTCACAGAGCAGCGGGTAAGCCCCTGGAAGGTCGAGTCCGTGCTCGCTCCACGAGGGCGGTTTCTTCTTCGACAGCCCTCTTTGCCGGAGTTCATATCCGAGAGATCTGCAGAGCGGCGACCTGGAGCAGTACTCATACCTTTACAAGACATTACTGCCTGGATTCTTCAACGCAGAGTGACACAGCAGTGGGCCAGGCAGTCTTGAGGAACCTCTTTCAGTAGTGGTGAGCTTTCCCTTTCATCCCTCCTTCCATGTTACTGTTTTTTCAGCTCTTGCACATTTGTTAAACCTTATGTGTTCATAATTTCTAATGTTTATTGTCCATTGAAACTGTCATTGTGGTGAATGGACTGTTTCTTTGTTCTTGGTCTTTTAATGATCATGGTTCGAAAAATGTGCTTATAACTGCTAGCTACTCTGATACAAGCATGGGAATCTATGAAGGTTCCAATATGGACTAAGAAAACAAGTTACTTACCTGTAACTTTGGTTCTCCAGTATTGGAAACTTTCATAGATTCCCATGCGACCCACCCTCCTCCCCTGGGAAAGTTCAGCCCCTAGCACCTTCAGTAGTATGTTACACAACGGCTACGAACATCTGAGGCTCTGGGCTTCTCTCAGGAGGGTTCTAAGGGGTGAGGCTGATCTGATTGGTTGCTCACTTTGTTTGGTCTCTTTTACAAAAAGAGGTGGATATGTTGCAAAACTAGAATGGGCCTAGGCCTAGTTTCTGTTTTGGTAATGGTTTCTATTGCTATTTTATGTATACCGGGGACTCCCATTCCGACGACGGGGAATGATACAAGCGTGGGAATCTATGAAAGTTTCCAATACTGGAGAACCAAAGTTACAGGTAAGTAACTTGTTTTCTTTCTCTTTCCGTTGTGAATCTTTGTCCCGCATTAATTTTATTTCAACACCTTTTCCAAACTGCCCTGTGGAGCATTGTTTATATACATTGGACATTGCGATATTGCCTGTAGATGGGTCATAGGCATACGAAACAGCTGTTAGTTGTTCTAGGCAAGGCATTGACCAAGCGGACTGTACTGTAGGAGTCAGTTTAGCAAATACAATCGACATCCTAACTTTTGAGGAAATCCAGTGCGCACTGAACCAGTCTTGAAGCTGAAACTGTACTGCTGAGCCACTATTCCTCTGGGAGACTCTTGTAGTCCTTGTTATTTAGATGTAGATTTGAAACTTGGATGCACTGGTAAGGTAAGCAGTGCTCAGAAATGTGCAGAACCTTTCCTTGAAGTCATTTTTATTAATAACTTGGCAGTTTGATCTAAACATATTATTCTCTAGGATACCCCCTATGGTCAAGCTATTGTTGCTGGCAAGTAACATTTAATTTATTTTGTCAGAGAAGACAGAATCGGTGGGGCTCATGCTTTTGTCTCTATTTTGAAAAGCTAATCTCCCAAGACGGTGTTAATTCCTAGAGCTGAAATGCTTCAGCTGCAGTAGAATTCAAAGAGTCTCCTCTGTTATAAAACCGAAAGCAACCAACATTTCAGCTCTAGGAATTAACCCTGTCCTGGGACGGTTAGCTCTTAGCTCTTCCCAGAACAGAGTGAACGTTTCTCTTAAAATTACACAGACATCTCCTGTGGTATCAATGCCCCTGTATATAGCCTCATTCCAGGGCTGCAGTAACTTTCAGAATCTGCAGAGAACAGTGTTTGTGCCCAATTTAGAATGTCGAAGTCTGCGCCAAGAGAGCTTGGACCTTAGATTTTAACCACTTAAATTCCAGCAGGGCACTTTACATAAACCACACTCTGGAGTTCCACTGATTATACTGCAATGCATGTCCTCTGCTTCCACCTTCGACACGCCATACACGGTGTGCCTGCTATGAATGTCTGCATTTCCCTAGTTCCATCTCAGTTTGCATTTTTTGTATTCTAGCATTATCTTGATTTGCTTTAAAGTGCCAAAATGTGACAAGATACCATCACTGAAATACAATACGGAAATAGGGAGATAACATCTGCGGAGGCATCCACTGTGCTACACCTGTGCCACCTGAAACCCAGGGGTTTCAAAATTTATCAGAACGTTAAATCAATTGACTTCTCTACAGGAATAATTAGACAATCACAGAGATCCCTTTCCTTTCCACTGCTTCTGGCGAGGTTTCTATAACCTTTTCTATTCATTCTACCCATACGACTTTCATACTTAAGTATGTCATCCAATAAAGTGCGACAGGCACCTACTCTGGACCAGAAGGATGAATGTCCTCTCGGCTACCCCCGCCTGGCTGGAAGCAATGCAGGTGTAATTACCAGCATTGAAGGCCTGCACCTGAGAAAAGGGGAGGAGAGTAAAAGTGACACAGTTGGTTTATGTCTTTCTTTCAGTTACTGCACATCTTCCTTCAGTATAGGATAGAGGGGCAGCAACACCCATGGACTCTTGTTGTAAAATGTGCCCTAAACATTGGTTTACATGCCATTCCCACAATTCATTGCACATTCAAAGGTGATGTCCTACATGTGTGATGTCTGCGCGTCTGTCTCAGTGACCCCCACCCTTCGACCTGTGCTGTCTCTTGGAGCAGTAGGACACCATTAGGCACGCAACGCCCATAGGGCTAAAAGGGCTTTAGCCCCCCACCCCATTGTGTCTCAGCCCGGGCTGCTGCAGCCAGGACCGGCTTTAGGGCGGTGCGACCGATGCCACCGCACCGGGTGTTAGCTTCTGGGGTGCGCTGCGTTTGCAAGTACTCTCACACTGTCGATCCCTCACCGTGCACTCACATGGGCACTCCTGCCACCCACACAGCACAGAAGGTTAATGTGCCTGCTACAAAGAATGTGTACCAAGCAGATCAAAGAACTGAGTGTGAGCAAACTATGAGTAGCGCTATTAAAAAATGCAATGTTTGTCAGAAAGGTGCTATAGAGAGATTAGGTGCATTGTTGGTGAGTGGTAGTGAGGGAATTCATGGAGAAGGAGGAAATGGGGGAGGGGCACCAAAAAAGACTGTTGCACTTTGTGCGACCAGTGCTATGGCCAGCCATGGATGGGAGGGTTAGCCACCCCCCCCCCCCCACCCCCACCCCACCAATTTACATGTACTGCAATCCAGCCTTTCAGGGGGCCCCTTGATAGTGACAGCTCTGTTTTTGCCCTGATGGCCTGAAATATTCCTAAACAGATTCTTGTTAATACTGTTTTTTTCATTTCTTTTTAATGTGATTGATGTGAGAGAGTCTATTACAATTTGCAGAGAAATGTGTTTGTTTGATGCAACAACCATAAAGTTTATTTTAGATCAGAACGGGTCCTCACATATGAGAAATTGGAGGATGTCACCGATATTATGCGCTGTCAAATTAGTGGGCTGCTGCGGTGTTACAACAGTGAAAACACACATCACTATCTATGAATATTAGATGCAAACACTTTTAGAATTTCTGGATGTGGAGCAAATCTGCGGATGGCAGTAGCAAAGATCCATCCACAGACCGTCTCTGTGGCGAAAAACAGGCACACTCGTCACATTAATGTTGGTGGTGTTATTATCCATCTAGGTCATGTGTAAAACGAAGCATCCTAGTAAAAACAATTTGTGCACATTTTATCTTGGAAAACTGTGTTTTGAGCCGGGTAATAAGCCTCTGCCGTTTAAACACACCCACTCACAAACCTGCAGTTTACTAAACACTCTTATTGTGTTGAACATTATTTGCCGGATATGGCCTGGCATATGCGGATGGCGGTTGATTATTTAGTGTACCAGATTCCAGAAATTTGTCAGGTGGTGGGGGGGCCCGACATCTAAAACAATTCAGCTGGAGGGTCTCAACCTACAAAAGTTTGAAGACCTCTGTTTTAGATGGAGGGAGCACAGCCTAAAACTGAAGGTGTGGTATCAGCAGTGGACTTTATGGTGTCCACATTCTGGACATCTCGAAACTCCATTTGGTTGGGATGTCTGTGGATCAGTTGATGATAAACGTATATATTTTGGATGTAAGTTTTCTCTAATGTATTTTTTAAGTATGTGTTAAAGTACCCGTGGTTTCAGATTTAAGTAAATGTCATCTGAATTAAGTATTTGCCTTCCTACTTTGCTTCTTGATGGAAGCTCAAAATCGTTTTTTTTCTCTTTCTGTGCAGCGAGTCATTTTCCTTCAGCACTGCATTTGTATGCAGTTTTTAGTATCCTGTGTAGAAGTACGGTAAAGATTATTTTTCCAACACAATGTAGAAATATTTTTAAAAAAAGTTATAGTAGATCAGTAACAGTATTGTTGCACACATCTAGCTACACTCCGCTTGCGGTGTTAATCACACTATCAGCATAGTCTGTGGTGCTTTTTCTAATTAACTATATTGCCTGCTGAATGCATGAGGGATCTAGTCATTTTTAAAGGTGAATGTAGTTGCGCTGTGACAGCACTGTAAGTAAAACATGACTGAACACTTCTTTATTACGTCAGTCACTTCAAGTTGTGAAATGAAAACGAATGTAATATTTCTTTCACGGGTGGTGGCTGCACAGAACACTTCTAAACAAGCACAGTTTTCACGAATATTGTGGCTATTGCCCTTTAAGGGAACTTCTTGCGTCATGTTTGTTTGGGCGAGATTATTGCAGTATAATGAATTTACTCTTCATGTACCAAGTAATATGAAAATGACAGTTTCTTGACTTGGCCATAATTTGTTGGCTAATGAATGAGTGTTATCTTGACATTTAAACTTCTGTTCATACATTTACGTACCTACACTTATGCACTGGCAAAGACAGGAATTGTATCCTGGGGGTTAATAACCCATCAGATTTTACTAGGTTGTCACTAATTACACATCAGTGGACAAACATTTTATGATACATGAATTCGTTTGTAGGAACAGTTGCAGTTACTTTACTGGTCCTCTAGCACTCATGTTGATGTGCGCGCTGCTAGCGCTTCCAGCACCAGTCTTTCATATCTGTCTCAAATCTCTCCTTTTGGACCTTGCAACCTGAAAGCCATGCCAGCCAGTCCTGTGCTAGTCTGCATTTAGTCAAAAGCTTATTTAGGGAGACTATAAATGACACATGAGCCACAGGACTTGCATCTTTCTAAAGCTCTTTTCGGAGAATACAAATGAAATAGAAAAATAATGGTTTCTTATAATTCATTAATTTTGCACCATTAATGTTCACTTCACAGTTATAGGACTGGAATTGCTAAATGTGTACCTAGCCTTTTGACAAGAGCACTAATACAAGAGTAAATGCAATTATAAAAAGAGTAACTGTTACCAGACTGTTATTCTGAAAGCATCAATCCATTACATTTACAGATTCTACATTTGAATATGTAACATATTCCCTTCCAAACTTCCATAGTTCCAATAGCGGAGAGGTCTGCTGAATGTGAAATACTAAAAAAGAAAATCATTCAGATTATTAGTTGCAATGTCTGAGCAGAATCATAAATTGAATACGTAGCAAAAAGAGTTCTCTGAAGCCCTTAGCTAATCAGAATTAGTCGGTCGCATCAGAAAATAGAAATAGCTTCTGGCTACATGTCCAGGTTTCTTGAAACATTGAGAATGCTTTAGACAGCTGTAAAGTCGAAGTCACAAACAACTGGTGAACTATTGTTTATCTATTGTGAGGCACCTAAATAGAGTGTCCGTAAACCATGAGAAGCCCAAATATGCAGACATTTAGGTTTCATGACCCAGCTAGACCAATCACTTAGGTCATATAGCCAGACAGCTTTCCATCTTCCTAATGAGAACCATTAGTAAATGCTTGATGGGTCGAACATTTATATTATGACACTGAGATACCATCTGAAATGTATTGCCTAAGAGCTCCAGAAGACAAAGCTGAAACTTTTCACTTTTTATTTAATTCTTGATACAGCTCAAACACTTCATTCATCAATCTGGGATTTCTTTTGTTTTTTTTATTCATATTTCATGGAACTCTGTGTAATCTGCACTATAGATGTTTGGAAGTATACATGTTATGTAGCATGATCCTCACCAACATTCACATGCTTTGCATTATCCCCAATATAAGCTGGAACGAAAGCCCTCAATTCCCCTTCCGCCGCCTACATTTTCAAATTCTTATGTTTTTCCATTGTTGGGATCAGAAGCGAAGAAGATTGTGGAGCGAACCTGTTTGAGAATTAGACTTACAGATGTACTCGAAGCAACCATTTGTGATGACAAACTATACATCAAAAGGGTTGGAGAATGTACCTATCAGCATTTCTGTTCCATTCTGGGCCTTCTCCATACTTTTTAAGTAGGGTCATGGAAAAAAACTCTTATTTAACTTCTGCCCAAAATGCAGCTGAAAATTGGAATGCACATATAGTTACAAGGTATGCAATCGGTCTCCCGAAGGGCCATAACTCCAAGACCATTGAGGCCTATGTCCATTTTAAACTAAAGACTCTAAAGATCAGAGAGAAATACAGGAGGTTTGGTCAAGATACAGGTTAGTCCTCACAGGTGTTTATATTGCAAATTAAGTAAGTCAATTTTATTGTTTTTGATTAATTAAAACCGTTACAAAAATAGACTTCATAAAATTCCTATATATTAAGACAAGTGAAATGCATTTCTAAACACTTAAGTCTCTAATGTAAAAAGCGCCTTTGTTCGGCTTCTTCTGAAGAGGTTCAAACGTCTATGCTCAAAGATTCCCGTTGCATAAGCTAAAACTTCCTTATGTGTTTTTTTGCGTTTGAATGGGGTGCAGCTTTTCCTTGCTTAGATTCTACTAGTAACAGGAATTTTACTAGCTTCCCATTTAGCTGCTGGTCCTTGGGGTCAAAGCATGCAATCACAGCCTGTCTCTGAGTTTGAATCCCTTGTTCGTTAAAATGCGCTTTGAGTAGTCCTACCCTTTCCTCCTTTAATTTGGTGCAGGAGCATATCAGGTGTTCCATATCCTTAGTACCGTTTCCACATAGTCTGCATGTGTTTCCACATTTCTCTCTCTGCCAGGGAGGAAGGTGCGGAGTAGCTGGCAGGATTCCTTGCCTGTATTTTAAGAATTGTTCTTTGGTCTTCCTTGAGTACCCCAATTTGAAGTATGCCTGTGGCCAAAGTAGTTTGTAGCCGCTCAGTGTCATCTAGGCGTGGCTCCTATGGGCAAAGGCAGATTTGTCTTCCACCAAGGCGATATTCTTGATTACCTTTTTTACTACTTGCTTAAAGAGCGAAGGGTTAGTTTGGGTTTCCCATAGGTCGACTAACCCGGTAGTAGTGAGTGAATCCTCCAAGTACTTTTTGGCCGGCGAGATGGATGTGCTACAAAGTTCTTGCCAGAGCTGATGGTTCAGTGTATTCCGGGGAGAGTTCTTGATTTTTTGCCAACACCTAATATAGGAACCGTGCCTTGCAAAATTTTGTTTGGTTAGACACTTCAAACTGTGCAGGTTTTAACATAACTCTATAAGCTCTGGACATGATGGTGTCCAGCAGTTTAGCGTCCCTACCCCTCAGTGCCTCGCTGCCATATGTAATAGAGGGGGGAATTTTAGCTTGCGCTACCCGGAGCAGAGGGGAAATAGGCCCTTTAAGCTTTGTTTTTAACTGCCTTAGTGTTGTCGATATTGCCATCCCCTTCAGTCTGATAGCCTCAAGTTGATTGGTGAATTGACCACCCTCGTCGATGATTGCCCCTAGATATTTATAGGCAGGGGTGTTCACAATTGGGGTTAATTCCAAGTACCAGGAGAGGGATAGTCGTTTGCCGTTGATTGTCAAGGTTTTTGTTTAATTGATGTTCACTTCTAGGTGATTTTCAACTGCATACTCATGCATTTTGTTGAGTAAACGTTGAAAGCCAACTTGAGTCTGGCTTACCAGCACCACGAGATGCTGGAGAGGGCTTTGCCACTGGAGTGTGCGCGTTGCAGGTACCAAGGACTGATGTCATATCTGCTGTGTAGAGGTTGAACAGTGTTGGTGCAAGCACACATCCCTGTTTAAGTCCTTTCGTAGTTGGTATACTCTTCAAGAGATGGGTGCCGTTATCTAGTTTTACCTGTATCCATGTATTGGTGTGACGGTGTATTAGGAGGTTCAGAAGAGATGAAGGAATTCCCCAGAGCACCAATTTCCTCCACAGTCTTGCTTGAAGTCGATAAAACAAAAGTGATTCGCCTGTTTGGATAATTTCGCCTTGTCAATAAGCAATTACATAGTCAGTATGTTAGTTGATGTTCCGGTGTCTTTGCAAAACCCTGTTTGGTGGGGGAAGGATTATTTAATTCTCTTTTACCCAGTCCTGGAGCTCTGTCAGTAAGGTACCAGTGAAGTATTTTGCCTCTATGTCTAGTAGTGCAATCAGACAATAATGGTTTGGTGAGGTTTTGTTGCCTGCCTTATAAATTGGTGAAATTATTGAGCCCTTCCACGATGCGGGTAGGAGCCTGGCCTGTCTGACGGTATAAAAGAGGGGGGCCAATATTTCTGATCAATATTCCTGATCTTGTTTGAAGAGAGCTGGTGGAATCCCGTTTGGTCCTGGAGTCCCTTCTCTCCTCCCTTTTAAAATGTGATTCTTAATGGTTAATACCTCAGTTCCCTTTTCCTCTTCCTCTAAATTCCTTGCGGTTTGAATGGAATGAATCAGTTGGTTATCCGGGATTGCTTGTAATCCAGGTGTTTGATGATTGAAGTGAGATTCTAGAAAGATTGACCTTGAATTCTCTGTGATATATGATGTTAAGCCTCCCTGTGCCGGTTGTAGAATTTTGTTAATGGTGGAACAGAAGCACGCTCTGTTGTTTGCTTGGGAGTCATGGTAGAGTTTTGCCCAAAATGCAATTTTGTTGAACCTGTTGATGTCCCACTTGAGTGTTTTGATTTTGGCTTTCCTTTGGCGGAGTAGGTGGTTTAGGTTCTTGTCTCCGGGGCAAAGCCTCAATGATCTTAGAAGTTTGTTTACAGATTTTTAAAGTAATTTCAAATCTGTCCGCTGTGCGCTCGTGGCACTCCCGGCGACCATTTGATCATTTGGAGGGCAGTATCTGGCTAAGGTTAAAAAGGAACTTGCAAGCGATGCTGTAAAAGTTTCCCATGTCCTAATGGGGATGTCGGTGGAGTTATTGTAATCGTGTAGCAAGGTTTTTCGCAGCTACTAGAACCTCCCCGGAGTTTTCTAGGGATGACTTGATTCTTTTGAAGTTTATTGTGTGGCATGTATGCCTGCCGACAGGATTAAGCATCAGTTTGTGCGGAGATGCTTGGATTGAAACTTCCTGGGGCCGATGATCACTATCCCCTTTTTCTCCTAAGCGGAAACCTGATACATGTTGAAAAAATGAAAGGGGGACTAGAGTGTAGTCTGTGGTGGAGTTTGCAGTTTCTGAGTAGAATGAAGCGGCCGGGAGAGAGTCGTCAGTAAATCTTCCATTTAGTGCCCTTACGTTGATGTGCTGCACGTCTGCCATGATTGCTTTTGGTTTGGGGCTGGTATGTTCCAATGGAAGGACTGGACCTGTATGTCGTCGTTTGAAGATGTACCTAAAATTTGTTGGTTTAGATCCCCGGAGAGTATGAGGTTTAAAGTGTTGTGCAAACTAATGATTGAGAGCAGCTATTCGGTTAAGGTTTTTGACTTTTGTTTTTTCCGTTTCTGGTTTATGTATGTGTTTGCAATAGCACCTTGTCCTTAGAGCCGTTGAGGTTTAGGTGGATCTTGACTGAGTTTACTGATGGTAGTAAGGATAGAATTTCTTCTGTACTATCAAATTTTCTTATGGCTATGTAGGTAGCTAGGCCCCCTGATAGATATGCCTAAAATTTGTTGGTTTAGATCCCCGGAGAGTATGAGGTTTAAAGTGTTGTGCGAACTAATGATTGAGAGCAGCTATTCGGTTAAGGTTTTTGACTTTTGTTTTTTCCGTTTCTGGTTTATGTATGTGTTGGCAATAGCACCTTGTCCTTAGAGCCGTTGAGGTTTAGGTGGATCTTGACTGAGTTTACTGATGGTAGTAAGGATCGAATTTCTTCTGCACTATCAAATTTTCTTATGGCTATGTAGGTAGCTAGGCCCCCTGATAGGTGACCATATCTGGTTTTCCTCAGTGCTGGAGTGTGGAAGCAAATGTACTCCTGTAGTTGGTATGGGTCCACTAACCATGTTTCCCGCAGGAGGACAATATCAAAGGTTTTTAAATATGCAAGGTATTGGCTACCTTGCTGTT
The DNA here is from genome assembly GCF_964204655.1 of Triturus cristatus. Taxonomy (NCBI): domain Eukaryota; kingdom Metazoa; phylum Chordata; class Amphibia; order Caudata; family Salamandridae; genus Triturus; species Triturus cristatus. Next base: position 169,971,453 of record NC_140580.1, on the reverse strand, counting down.
CAGCTCATTGATGTTCCACAAGCATAGTCTTAGGGTTGTTTTGTCGTGGTTTTCCTGGTTTTTGTGTGAGCTGGTTTGTCATTGTGACGGTCCGGTTGTGTTAATAGTTCTAAGAATCTGGGAGTTTACGGGCAGCGTGGGTGATTGTGGCCTGTTGTGTACCCACTGCCTGCTCCCAATGGGGTGACCGGCCTAGAGCTCCCCTGAGCACTGAGGATGTTTTTTCTCTGTTGCTGTTAGTTCCCTGCCGCTTGGTGGCAAGTAGTAGGAGCGGGTATCCAATATTGTAATGCGGCGAGGTTTGTATGCCCCATGATTTGAAGATTTCCCATTCGTTCAGAACTTTGTTTGTAATTTGGATTGAACCCCAGCTGGCCTTAGTGGATTCCCTACCCAGGGCCCTGTCTGCCATTATAAATTGTATGGAAAGGAAATCTGTTGTATTGATGTCTCTTAGGTTGGTATTGTGGTGAACAGTTGTAGAATATTCCCTCTGTTCAAGATGTCGCAGATCCCTTTTGAGTCGTACTCTGGGGTGAAGAGAGTAATGCTAGAATTTGTTGGCTGCCAGGCTGGAGGGGCTCTGGAAGGGTATTCCCCTGGGTGGTTTTGACCAAAGGGACAAGAGTGCTGCCAGATTGGCCCGTTGCAATTATTGGACTTTGGGCTTTCTCGACGCCGAATACCCGTGGAGCCTTCTGAGCCGGGTTATGTGCTTCTGTTTTGGTGTTGCGATAAGGGAAGGCCCGAATACCCAGCTGTCATTGTTAATGTCCCGTGCGACATTCCGTGTACCTTCTCTGGGGCTATATTGTCACCAGCCTTTTTTACGTTTCGCTACCCTTGTCACTAGATTTGATGCCTGGGCAGTACTGTGCTCTGTGGGCACATTTACTCTGATGGTTTTGTTGTGGTGAAGGCTCTGTGGTTGTGATGGAAATGAATTGGGAATTGTCTTGTCCGATGGATTGGTCCCGTAATCTGTCAGGTTTTCTTTTGGTGCCCGCGCCTGATTGAGTTCCTGCACGAGTCCCCCTTTCTTCTGTCGCTGGTAGGAGTTGGCTATAGTTGCTGTCTTGCTGATTCTGTATGACTGAATTTTTATGGTAACTAGAGTACCAGTTAGACTGCCCAGAGCCACTGTGTCAGCCCAGAAGGGAGGTATTGCCGATTGATCCGCATTCTGGATGGCTGGTTTGTTGTTTCATGTGCTGTTGTTTCAGGTGCAGTTATCACCTGTGGTTGTTTTTTAGTGTCAGAGGCTATACTGCTGTGTGGCTGGAGATTGTTGTTTTGTTGCGGCCTTTCCTATGAAGTTGGCGTCCTTGCTTAGCGTTTTGAGCTGTAGTTAGTTTCTTTTGTGGCTGATGTATCCCAGAGACCAGGCTGCCCCCTGGGCAGCACGCTGGATTTGAGGCAGTTGGGTTTTAAACTGCAAGATCCTTTATGGTTAATTTCTTGGGTGTTGCTTTTTCTAGGTTAGCAATGTTTTTTTTGTTATTTGGTTCCTTTGGTAAACCCTCTAAAAGTGTGGACACAATTGAGGGAAGGGAAGACAGTTTGTCAATGACTGGTCCGCAGCTACAGCTCAATTTGGCCTCCTGTTGGGCTCTGCTGATTAGTAAGTTTAATTGCCCCAGTTTTTCATCTATCCCCCCTACAAAGAGAGTCAGGGTGTTGAGTAGTGTCAATTGCAGGTCCATTTTGTCGGACTGGTAATGCAGAGCGTCAACAGTCCTTTGCATAGTGTTTAGTAGAGTATCCCAGGTGTTGGAGACTTGGCTTGAGGCTTGGCTTGACGAGTCAGTGGTGTGGATTGTGGGTTTGTGACAAGAAGATGGTGTGCTCTTGGCTACTTTGTGGGCCTTGCCTTGTTCAGTGTCAATACTGCCCATGTGCAGGGGCGTTTTTTTCTGGAGTGTCCAAAGTATAGGAGGCAACTAGCTCGGCCCACTCCTGGGACCCTAGGTAAGAGAGGGCATCATGCACTCCACCCCGGGCTTCTGGGGTCGCTGCCTTCCCCCCCATCGTGACTTCCGAGAGGGCCTTTACAGCTTTATTTACTTCTAACTGTGGGGGCCAGTCTGGAGAAAGGTTTTGGGGGTGTAGTGCAGGTGACCGATTCGGTTGTGGTTCACCTGAGATGTCATGCACTGGACCTGTCTCCATACAGTCAGATCCTGCTGCTGTTTCTGATGTTTGTACTTTTTGGATTTCTATGCACTTATCTGAGCCATATGCTGGGATTCCCGAGTGGATGGAAGCTTGGGGTGTTGCCCATCCCTGCTCTTGCTGGGTGGGTAGTCAGATGAACTGGAGGGACTTGCCCATGGGTCGGCTGCCTGGAAGATGAAGAGGGGGAAACTTGGGCAGCACGGAGTGGGAGAATTAACTCGCTCTTCCGCTTCCTCTGCTCTCATATGTGGATCGGTATCGCTGCGTTTAGTAGGTTTCCAGGTCTTTTCCGGTGGTTGTGGGGCAGCCACAGGTTGGTCCACGGGTGATGAAGTGCTGAATTGTGCAGTAGCTGCTCGGTGATTGGCTGTAGAGGGAGAAGCGGGTTCTGAAGGCCTTGGATTTCGACGCTGGAGGAGAATATGGAGGAGGCTGCATCTTTGAGGAAATCAAATTTTGAATAAATTTTTGGTTAAAAGAGGTATGGTGTAGACCTCCCCCCTGGAGAACTCCTGTCTCCAAGCGACCCTGGTGGCTGCAGGACTGGGCCAGAGGGGATTGCCTTCACTAGGTCCTCAGAGGAAGTCCCCGGGTCGGTTTTGGTTGGCCTGGTGTTCCCTTTGCGTTTGGATCTCTGCGGCGGGGCAAGTGGTTGGCCCCTGTTCCTTCCTGACCTCATGGCAGTGATCATACAGGGCCTCCCCAGGCCTGAGGGCTTTAGGGCTATGTGCCGGTTTTCTATTCCCTTTTCTTGTTTTCTGGCCACCCTGATATGCTTACAATTCGGGTGGCCTGTAGATGAATGTTAGGAGTCAGGTACCCAATGTGCAAAGGGAGATAGCAGAAAGATCGGGCTCTTCTATGTCGTTTCCTTGTGTCTGGGTAGCCAAATCTTGATGACAGTGTAGATGGATTAGGTGTTGAAGTCGGTGTTATCCTCCAGTGGGCCGGGGCCGGTGCGCCGTGGATCGGGGCAGGGGCGGAGTAGTAAGGTACGAGATTGTACGGTGGGGGGGTTGGGTCAGAGACGGCTGCCCCCAGAGTCTGCCAAAGAACTGGTCATTACTCCTTCCCCACTCGCTGAACAGGAAACTCAGATCCCTGCTGTCTACTCCTCATCCGTGCCCTGGCCACTACGGTGCGCGTTACCCTTCAGTGGGAGAGCCAGGAGGACTCAGGAGGTCTTCTGCCCCGATGCGGTTACACTGATCCTACAACTGTTGCTCACGACGGGTGTGCTCCTGCTCGGTGAAGCTTGAGGGAAGCAGAAGCCCCAAAGTCTACACAGGCCCCCGGCACAATAACCTGAAAGGAAAGGGGGGGCTGGGCAGCGTGCTCCCTGAGATACCTGTGGCACCCCTGAACGCAGCAGGGCCCCCAGCACACACTGGCAGGCAGAGGCCCACAAGTCGCACCTAGCGTTGGCCAAGCCGCTTCAGTGGGACTCCTCTCTCCGCTGCCACGGCCAGGTGTGTCCGCTACACAAAGTGTCAAAGCTGTTACACGTCTCCCTCTGTCCCCGCTGTCCGCTTACCGCCTAGAGTCTCGATTCTTGGTGCGGGATGGCAGACCAGCAGGTGAAGGCTTCTAGGAATAGGCACATTGTAGGCATAGAATAGGCATTGGCAGTGCGATTCCCCAGTGCTGTTTGGCTCCTGATCGGCTGCTCAATTGCTCCTGGCCACAGCTGATAAGACCTCATCATGGGGGGGTAAAGTATGTTGCGGTCCTCCTGCTTTTCACTCACTGCAGCTTGCTGTTGTGGGCTTGGCTTGGTTCACGGCTGCAGGGCTTGCTGGGTGCTCTGGCAGACCGGCGTGCTCGATTGCTAGATTAGAGGTCACGGCTTGTGGCTTGCATCTACGGGGCCTGCCGAGTACTGTTTTTTGCGATGTTCGAGACCCAATTCTCACACCCCCGCACCTTTGCTCCACCGCTGCCACCTCGCTCGCTCTGCTCTGTGCTCTGTGCTCTGCTCTCTGCAAATTAATTTTCGAGGATCCTGAAACCAGTTGTAAAAATGAATGCCTGAGTCCCAAAAGGGTTACGATTTCTCAGTTCGAACCAACAGCAAAAATACACAGATGACCTAAGTAGCATAGATAGCATCATACACTACATAATGCATCTATAAGATTGCAAATTAGCTGACACTTTTTTGAAGGTCCATTTTTCAGCAATAATAGCATTAAAAAATGGCCAAGATTAAATTTAAATATTCAAAATGTCTCCTATTAAAACATTTCTAGAAGGGGTAAAGACATACCCACCAAGGTCTATCCCATCACCATTGTGGAACACAGTTGTAAAGCAATTGTGAAGACCACTCTTTGAACCTCTGTACACTGAAAACAACCTTTTTGGTTGCACTTGCATCACTGAGAAGGATAAGAGTGCTACTATTACTTGTCACAATTCCAGATACTCAAAGATGACAGTGAGAGCAAACCCAGAAGTCACACCCAAAGTATTATCAAGCTTTTACGTTAATCAGACCCTCCGGTTGCATGTGTTTAGACCCTAAAATGAATGCAAAAAGAGTGTTCCACACTCTAGACGTTAGGCAAGCCCTTATTTAACAGGCTCGTGGAAGCACAGGGTGGTTAGAGCTCTGGCCAAATACGGAGATCGCTACAGGATTGCAACAAGACTACCATGCTGTGCCCACAGCAGCATTGCGACCCCTGCTAAACTTCTCGGCCAGCTTTACCAGAGCTATCCCTGCACACAGGTTTCAAACTGCAGTTCCCAAGGACACCAGCGATAGTTTCGGACAGACTGAGCCTCTGCCACTTGTCACACACACCAGCAAGCACTAAAAGGAAGCGCAGGATGAGCCTAGGCCAAAACTAACCCGTCCGAGCCCTAAGGAGGCTAAGCTGGGTCCTCTGTCTTTGCCCTAAGTTTTGAAAACTGGATTTTATGATCTGCTATCTGATTGGAGAGTGCTTCATCACTTTTTTTCTGACTTTCTTTTAATAAACTGAACAGTTATTGCATGTACCTGTCACGGGGGATTATTATTAGGCAACACAGGCAAGAATTTTCATGTCCAGCAGGTTCGATGAAGCCATCACTATGCTGGGGTTGCACCAAATTGTAGGACTCCCCACACATGAAAAGGGCCATATTTTGGACCTTATCTGGACTACATCATCAGCTATCTTACGTACTGATTGCAGACCATGTAGTTAGTCGGATAATTCCTTGATCAGCCTTATATTCCCTATAGACAGCCCTCCCCAAACACGTATCGGTAGGATGGAGGGTGGAACGGAACTGGCAGAAGTTTGAAGGCGCCAAGCTGAGGGAGGTATTGAATCATACAATAGCCCTGGGCCCCAGTCTGGGGACCCGGACTTGAAGTATGAGGAATTGCTACATCAGCTGAGGTCAGTCTTTGACGAGAGTGCCCTCACCTGTAGGGTAAGAATAATAAATAGCACGAAGGGTGCCGCATGGTACACACAAGAACTGAGAGGGGAAAAACAAGCTCTCCGTCAGTGTGAGCGACTGTGGCGGAAATGTTCCGATCCGGAGTCGAAGGACGTATACAAAGAAATATTGGCCCTTTATAAGGCCTCAATTATCAGAATTAAGTCTATATATTATGAAGCCAGGATCAGCAAAGCGACAGGCACTCAGAAAGAGACGTTTAAGGTACTCTGGGAACTGAGTCGTCTGAAAGAGCCAAAGATAGTCACCAGTCAGGCTGAGTGCGATCAGATCCACGATTTCTTTTTAACTAAGGTTGAAGACATTATTACTGATATAGGCAACACATGTCTTACCCCCTGCTCTCTGGTAGTGGAGGACCCACCTGTCTTTCAGGGTACTGTTCTCTCGGCGATCCCCTCACTCGAACCACATGACTTAGCTCACTTTATGGCTAAAGTAAAATCAGGGTCACCTGAGGACCCTTGCCCGCCGAAGGCGTTCAAAACCATCATCCCAGTGATTGAGGCTGAGGTATTGTCTCTACTAAATCTATCTTTAGTGACAGGAAAAGTACCACAGAAGTTTAAGGAAGCCTTGGTGATCCCGATACTGAAGAAGGCAGGGGCGGACACCAAGATCCTTAAAAACTTTAGACCCATTTCTAGACTCCCCTTTCTGTCTAAAGTTCTTGAACAGCATGTTCTTCGAGTACTTTCGGCCTTTGTAGAACAACACATGTTACTCCACACCAGGCAAGCCGGCTTCAGGGCGCACAACAGGACTGAGTTGGTGATGCTCTCAGTGCTGGATGACCTGCGGCTTGCAGCTCACAAGAAGACCCCCTCAGCCCTAATCCTATTGGACCTCTCAGCCGCATTTGACACTGTGAACCACGTACAGCTGTTGGCCCGTGTCTGGCGGCTGGGTGTTTCTTGAATGGTCCTCCAATGGATCACCTCTTTCTTGGATGATCGGTCCCAAAGAGTCCAAGTGGGAGATTGTACATCTAGGCAGGGCAGCCTACAATGGGGGGTACCTCAGGGCTCTGCGCTGTCTCCTCTACTTTTTAATATTTACTTGCAGCCCTTGATAGACGCACTAGCTAAAACAAACTGTCATGTGTTTAATTATGCTGATGACACCCAGCTAATTGTGCGTATTGACAACGCTCCTGCCGTTCAGGGTAACGCCCAAAATATCCTCCGGTTCACTATGAACTGGATGACCTCTAATTCCCTGAAGGTAAACCCAGATAAAACAGAAGTACTGGCTGTGACCACAGGGGTTTCACCCTGGTCCAGTCTCCGGTGCCAGCAGTAAGGAGCCTAGGCATAAAGCTGGACACTGGATTAACACTAAAGAGCCAGGTATCTGCTGTCGTAGGGAGTTGTATTGGCCTAATGCGGCAGCTCCGGAAACTAGCGACCTTGTTGTCTCTCTTCACTATGCAGACTGTTGTAACAGCGCTAATCTTGTCACGCTTAGATTATGGCAATGCAGTCTACATTGGGATTCCCGATATACTTCTGGGGAAGCTACAAGTGGTCATGAATGATGCGGCAAGGCTGATTTTTAAGTTGCCAAGAAGAGCACATGCTGCCCCCTTGCTGCAGCAGTTGAACTGGCTCCCCATCAAGCAAAGGGTTGAATTCAAGGGGCTGTGCATTGCGCACAAGTCCCAGTTTGGAGAGGCACCCAAATACATCAAAGACCGCCTTAGGCCCTATGTGCCTGGTCGCGCACTCCGGTTTTCAGAGTCTCGGTCTCGTCTGTTAGTCTGTCCACGTTTTAACAGAACGACCCTAGGGGGCCGGGCATTCTCTGTCACTGTCCCCCAGATTTGGAATAAACTACCTGACGATATGCGTAAGGAAACCAGGTTACTACCATTTAGGAGGAGACTTAAAATCCTTCTCTTTACAGAGGTGTTTAGATAAGCTTACTCGGTTGTGGATAGCTGTGTGTAGGGATTCTGGACCACTGATTTATGTTGAAGCACTTAGAGACCTTCTGGTGATAGGCGCTCTATAAATGCAATCCAACATAACATAACATGATTTTGATGATATGACCAGCACCAAACTTAAGGACTAATTAAATAACAAATAACAAAGTATAAAGTTCAAAGTCATCTAATCTCAAAAGTGGAATTATGGTAAAAGGCAGGGGATGCCCCCCAACGAGTGGCGGTGCTCAAGAAACGGCAAATACATGGTCACTTTTGCTGGAGAACTGTATTTTAAATGAAAGAGATGATATAATTGAGAAGGTAGAGAATATTTTGATTTTGTAGTCTGCAGTTATTTCAGTAGTAACCCCAGCCACTTGTGACAAACCATTAGCTAAGTTATTCATTAGAAATTCAAAGAAAAGCTCAAAGAAAGCAACTGCAATATGAGGCATGCATCTCTCAGCTTATGTGATAGGGAGCACAAGCTTGTCCACCTCATCAAGCCTTGCATTCTGCTCCACCTTGTGTTCAACAAAGAGTCTATGGCCAATGGAAAACGTCAGTGCTTTTACTCTAGTTCATCTCATACATTTAACCCTGGTGACTTACTGCTTATAGTGACGGATATAAAGACAAATTTCAGATTTAAATGCAATGGTTAAAGACCAGACTATAAGAGTTGCTATGCAACATCCTGAAGCCCAAATGAGAAGTTGCAATACAATCTGTGCAGATGTGGCCACTGAAAATACAGTGCAAAAACCAGACAGCTCTAAAATAGATTTAGGTCACTCATAGTTAGGATGGGTATCACCCTGCTTTTACGAAAAGGGCACCAGTACATTCTAGACTTTGAAGGCAAATGAAAACCGTGGATACTCAGTGTGAGCTAGGAGATTTCAGTTACAGCCTAAAAGGAAGGCCTTACCTGAAACATACATGGAATGGTTTTGACTACGACCCTGTACCAACGATAACCATCCCAGGTATTATTTTTCTACTAATGGGTAGCGCCTTGCCAGTCGTAACCGAGGCCAGGTGCTTGGGAGAATAGCCAATACGGAGAACAAAACTCCAGCTAAACACATTGTATATACATAAAGTAGCAAACTTACCCGTTAAAGCGCAAGAGGATGAAGCATCTTGAATAAACAAAACAATTCACTGTATACAAAAAGTTTGCTACTGCCGAGCAGTTATCCGCTAGGGACTTTTAAAAGCCACTCAACACTCTTTGCCTGAGGATCATTATGATTATATTGAGATTGCATTCATATCATGTAACTTGATAGACGATCTAATGGCAATGGACGTCCACTCATGTGCCCCTTTAAGAACCATGATTGGCCTGTAATATAACCCTATGTATAAAGGAGGTATGCAGTTCCTGTCAGAAAGGGGGAAGGATAGGCCAGAAGCTACCTTAAGAGGCAGATCAGGGGATTGTTAAATGGTAGCGGCAGTTTCAGTCGATATCCTTTCAAGTATTTGCCCGGCGGTAATCGCCTCTCATACCACTCGATAATTTACCAATAAAAGAGGCAGGCGCTGGAGACTGGAAGGCAGGAAACAAGGTTTTATTCCGTCGGAGCAGAACACATCAGATCAGACAGCAAGGTATCGTCACGAGGTGCTCTAACTGCATCTCTGAGACCTGGTCTCTTATACACTGGTTTATTGCTTTATTATACATAGTACATTCTTGAGATACCCTTGATGTGCGGGGAAATATCCCCTGAAGCCCCGGCTCAGATCCGATCCCACACATGGTTACAGTAGAGGTTCCCACCCTACCCGCAGTGGGAGATGGCTATCGCGCAGCAGGGAATTCCGCTAATTCCCGGGGGTGTGTGCAACCGGCCGGGTCTCAGGGGGTAGGGGCTTTGATTCTACTGTAATCCCTTTGATGTGGGGTGTTTCCCTTACAGTAGGGGCAATAAACTGCATCCGCAGGGCTAGGTGATGGCCTGGGACCAGTTCAGACAATGGGGCGCAGAGGAAGGGGGTTATCAAAGGAGAGGCATGACCATGTATGGGTTGTCGGTCGGAAGTGGTTCCGTAGCAGGGTCGCGCAGAAGGAGAGGGTTTATGGCCTGTATGAGAGAGCGGGGGTGGCCGGCGCGCGGGGGATGCTTGCAGCACCAAGGGGACCGCGCTGGCGATTGACAATGAGTGGGGAGAGAGTGGGGTGCCTAAAATGGCAGCCGTGCGTTCGCTGTGCGTGGTGCTGGGGAGGGGCAAGATGGCGCAGATAATGTTCAGTTTGCAAGCTAAATTTCCACAGGATCTCTTCTCTTAGGAGCAAGGGCCCTCATACACTCCAGGGGATGTCGTGCTTATGAGGCAGCTCCTAGTTGGGCTGGCTCTGTAATGCCCAACAGACCCGCAGGTGTGGCTCTTTGCCGGAGTTCTTTTATTTTTTGCCGACATTAAGTGAGGTGTGGTTTATGTGTGAAAAGTGAGTAGACTGGGCTATAAGTGGGGTAAAAATAACTAAGAAAACCCAAGACGCTATTCAATAACTGGGTTCTCTTGTTATGACTAAAAACGTATAGGCTGGCTAGAAGCGGATACAATGGTCCATTCAAGTGCAAGGTGATGTTTTATAAGAAGGTCAACATGTTTCATGCCTTATTACTGTTGTAAAGATCATGGCAATTAATCAGGACTGACGTCCTAATCTACTGCCAGAATGTACGGGTTGAGTAACATTTAAAAGCTCTGAGAATCTTAAGAACAAACACTGATGATATTATAGGCCATAATGTGGCCAAATTCTTGAATATTATGTGGTCTAAACAGAAGAAATTTAGCCCTGTAAATGTTTAAGGTTTTGTTTAGTATGTGGCTCTAATAAATGTTTTATTCTATTAAGAGATTGTCTTTAAATTAGGGCTTCCATTGATGTGAATTTATTGTTATTGATTTTGAAAGGTCGATTGCTATTTATTGTTGTTTTGATGGACTTTTGTATCTGAAATAAACAATATTGACTGACTGACTTTAACTGGGAGGGTCCCAGTGGTCTGTCCTAGACACCAGTTCTCTGCAAGCTGCGGGAGTGGCAGGATGTGTTTGTGCCCGTGTCAAGCAACTTCCACTCTGTCCCTCAGTCGTGCTTGCTTGGGTTACTTCCTGGACTCACACACTCTTCTGAGCAGAGTGAAACACAGAGATCTTTAGTGAGCAACTCTGGAGCTTCATAGCTGCACCAGAACACTGGAGGATGCAGCTGCCCAGTGAAGGCAGCCCGCGGTGTGGCTTGTGGCCGGCCACTGCACTCATTGGGCCATCGGTCGCTGCGTCTTCCGGCTTTCTCCTAAGATTGGGGCTGATCCACTGGATTGCTTACAGCCCTCTCTGAGCAGTAATCAACTGTTCGCCGCCAGTGCCCCAGTCGGACCCTCTGCTTTGGGCATAACATGTGTTGCTCCAGATGAATAAACCGTTCTGAAACCAGCTGCTGCCTCCTGCAAAGCTCTGCAGCCCACAGGATGCTTGTGTAGCATGTCCTAATCCGTGGTAGTAAGTGGCGGGTGGCATCTGCAGAGGGAAGGCCCAACGCGCAAGCAAAAATAATATTTTAAAAAACACGAAGACTTACCTGAAGACTAACACAATATCCTCCGCTCCGGACCTTTCTTCCAGGAACTGGATGCTGCAACTCCCTTGACCAATCCTGGCACTGCTCTCATGATTGGAGGGAGTGACCTCTCGTCGCGCCACACACAATGGGGGGGGGGGGAGGGGGGTCTGCATTTGCTCTAACCCAGCTATCTTAAGACAGCTGGGTTAGAGATGTTTAAGTGTGCATCTGTGGCTGGCCTTCGCCAGACGATCTGCCAGAAAGGGATGTGCACTTTATACAGTGCATAGACAACCTGCCCTCCTCCCTGCTGATGTCACTCTGTACCCCATCCTGACTCTCTGTTCAGGATGAAGGATGAAAAATAAAAGTTTAATGAATTACCATTTTACATTTTATCTCAGGGGCTGCTTTGGAGGAAATTTAGGCGGGGCAAAGCTCCACCGCTCCAAAGGAGGAGCCGCCCCTGGTGGTAGTGCAATCAACTAAACAAAATTGGAAACTTCTGCTTTCTCTAGTCCAGTAGCAAAATCGCCTTTTGAGGGGAAGACAGCCAAACTATCTCAAGGAGAGCAGGAACTTGAATAGTAACTTTTAAAGAGCAGCAAACATATTTGTGACTGATTAGAGGTCAGTGTCCTCAAAGTGCAGTCAGACCTATATGTACATTGTGTTAGAGATCAAATCTGTAAACTGGGAGAGAAAAGTCTGTGCTTTAGTGTAACAGAGCCTACATTTCTGTCAGTGCTTCGGTGTGAAGGAGGCTAAATTTCTGTGGCCACTATTAACCTATAACACGGGCAGTACAAATATTATTATTTTTATTAATGTAAGAGACCCGTTTTTCTTCTTGAAGATAGAGTTGGCGCCACTTTGCCTAGAAAGAACACATAGGTCATAAAAACTATACCAGACTGGCTATAAATCTGCACCATATTCTCCCACACAAAGAAACTGCATATACCATATACTAACCGGTCTTAATCCCCTCAGCTATAGTAGTACACCTCCCAATTAATGACACAAGATCACAAAAAATCCCTACAGACGCTACCACAGGCTCAAACACAGAAGGAAAAAAATGTCCTACAAAGACATATTATTCAGCAACTCTGAAAAAGTCACGAAACCGGTCTTCTCCAGACTTTAAACAATAGGTGTTCAACCACTCTCTTTATTTATAGATAATGTTCTAGAGAAAAATATTCAGATTGAACAAAGCATTATATTCGACTGCTTTTCAATTAACAAAGCCACCTTTGGGGTAGAGCCCTCTTGCATCAACAGTCAACTGCCAGGAATGGAAACACAGGGAATTCCATCATTTTGGTGTCTTGTTACAGTAACTCTAACATAATAACTTCTGTTGCTCATATAAATCATCATTCTGCGACAGTAACCATGATGCTGATTCGGACTCGAATAACGGTAAAGACAACTCTTTGTCAAATTACTTCATCCTAAATGCTCCTAATGACCACTATAACACTCTGTCCAGATCGGACAACCTGCAAGTTATAGATGAAATCATTAAACAGAATGAGCTAACACATTAGCCTCCTAAGACCACTACAATTAACGAATGTGTAACTAGTAATGAGACAACACCACCAATATATCTCTATTTATCAGCAATGGGAGGTATCGGTGAAATACTAGCAAGAATCTTTGAGTCTCCAATCAACCATTCATTCATACCGAGAGAACAACCAACAGTGTCTCAAAACAATTGTAAATGATGTAAACCAAAGCAACTAGCTCAGATAAAGCCTGCAAATAAAAGAAATAGACGGAAACCCTATTTGAAAAACGACAGTTCACGGTTAGAATCGATGATCTCATGGACCTTACACAGTTGTTACCCACAAAAATAGCAACTCAATTTCAACAGTACAACGAGGCAGCTCTAATTGGACAAGATCGTATCATCACAATAACCAGAATAGCACAAATGGGGCAAACTACACAAACCATTTTCTTACCATTGGAGAAACCCAAAAAAATCAGAAGAAATATCCTAATCATGCCATAGACATAATAGAGTACCCAAGTTAGCTGTAAATTCTGCCACTTGAAACCGCAATTGTACTCAGAAATGATCTTGACCTGACTGTCATTAAATCAACTATCAATATGAGAACCATCCTAACACTAACCCTTACATTATTAATTGCATCAGGCTCACTCTGGTCAATATATACATCCTCCTGAAAATTGGAGAAGGAAAACTTGAACTTAACTGTTTTCTTACAGAACTAACATATGTAATTGACTAGCACAGACAGCACAATCATTATAACAGGAGACTTCAATTCCACTCTAGTAAGTGAGCAAAAAAACACAGATTAGAACATTGGAATGTTGACAGCTCGATTGAAGACAACTGAGTGGCTCCGGGCTTAAGATGGCTGGTGTAATCCTTCTAATTCATCATTTCAATGTTTGCCTTTCTGTTTCTCCCCGTTTAATTTATAATATTCTACCCTTAGTGGGTGGAATGTTCTAATAGCCTTATAGCCCTTTTGCCTCGAGCGATCCCTGTTGGTAAAGGCCCCCTCAGTCTTTTTCGGGGCATTTAACAACTGGTATAGCCCTCTGAGGCTAGAGTACAACACTGTTGGACCTATGTCCTAGGGGTAGCATGACTTACGTTAACAGGCGTTCTTCTCAACATGGCGTTTCGTGCTTGCATCCTCCTCAGTCCGCAATCTAGCGTGACACCACTCAAAAAGGACACTACACTGAATATATTTTAACGTTTACTAGAATTCTTCCACTTTTCTTACGTTACAGGAATTCTCAGTTCCGCATGACAGAAATCGACATTTCACATGCATTTAAAATGACATTAATATTCCAACAATACAGTTCATAGAATAGTCTCTAAAACACCCTCTGAGCTTCTCCTCCCGCCTTGAATCTGGAGACCTAGTTACATTTCTACATGGTGAGTTTCAAACCACATTTCCAAAAGCACATTTAGACTCCTCTAAACATTCCCCTCACAGCTAAACCTCCTGACTCCTATCCTGCCAACCCGATCCAATCTCTGCCTATGAGGTATTCAGCTGGAGGTTGCTTGCTGCTGGCAACCAAGGGGGACCCTTCAAACAATTCACCTGTAGTCTACATGTGGCATAGGGGCGAAACCATTACGTTCTAGCCGTATCTTTAAGTCCCTGTTTTTACTAGACTGGAGACGGTTGTTCTCAGCACTGGAGACCTGTACTCCCCAGAGTTTAGTCTCGCGTAAGGATACTTCAGCGCTCCCGTCCCCTTAGTCAAAATCCGGACTCCCCGCCCCTCCAAGGCCCAGCTTACTTCATAGACTTGAGGTCCTCCTCCAGCAGCGGGGCTCGTTAGTCTCCACAGCAAGGGGGGCTTCCTGACTGGGGTTAAGGGAGAAACACCTATAGACTACCCCCACCCTCAAGGGATTTCCCGTGAGGTGAGCTTCACCGATCAAATTCTCCTTGGGCACTTCCCGGCTTCTCTCACTCTGTCAGGCGCTCCCGCCACTGCTGACCGCAGCGCGACTTGCGGGAGCGCAGCCCTGACTCCGTCAGGCACTTCCGCCGCTGCCGAACGCAGCGCGACTCGTGGGGGGTGCGGCCTCGTCTCACGGCTGCTGGGAGGGGCGGCACTTCCTTGATGGCCCGGCTCACGTGACCCGGGCGTCAGCTTCCAGGCCAGCCCCGACTCGGCTTCCTGGCCGCAGCTTCTCCAGACAGATGATCGGCGCGTTGACAGCTCTCCTCACAGCTGATATGCGCGATGGATGCAGGCCACACCGGAGAGTCCCAGCACCCCCACCAGACTTTACGGCTCTCTCAGGCCTCCACCGGGGACTTGTAGATAGCCCCACGCCTCGGAGCCACGGAGGTGAGGATCTTAGATAGGGGCCAGTGCCTGTAGGCAGAGATTAAGGGGGCATGGCTCACAGTAAACCAGATGAGCAGATCCACTAGCCCGGGGAGTATTTGGCACAACTCCCTGCGTAAAGCCCACGATGGTGTGCCGTCGTTATCGCCACTGGGGGAGGTCAGATTCCCAAATGACAACCATGGAGGTCAAGGCAGTCCCAACAGCAATTCTTCCCCGTGATTCCTCTTCAGGCTTTCAGATTACGCTAGGGACCCTTGACCAGAAAACCATGCCTCCCAGGGTCGTTGGCTGAGTTCAGGGACTGGTCAAATGGTAGAGGGTGGTGTCAGCTAAGTAGGGGATTCACGCAGACCCTAGGATCTGTCCACTCCCAGTCCAGCGCAACCACCTCTCCACTCAGGTGCCTCACTCCTGACTACTCCACAGCCCAACTTGATTCTAAAATGGCCGCCCTCCTGCCACCTCTATTTATCACCTTGGGCTTGACTTGCCAGAGGGGTCCAGAAGGTTCCGGAACCTCCCATGGCAGTCATGGACCGGTTGCTGAGGTGACAGTTGGAGCCACCATTTTGTGAATCCCACCTTCCTCATCTATTTACCTCAGTGAAGCACCTTGCGCCTTTTCCTCAGGTGGTGAGGATGAGGCACCCAGAACCTCTACACCAGCACCCAAAAAGTTTGGTAGACAGAAAAAAAAATGCGAAGGGGAAAAGGGACAAAAAAAATAATAAATATGAGGGGGGAACTGCCAAAGGGCTGACAGGTCTAACATGCGTCCCCCCCAGCTGAAAGTGGGGAGAGCTACCCAACCCCTTGGGAGTCCTCTTCACTAAGGCGGAAACACCTGGATAGACCGTCAGCATTGGCGTGGTCCACTCCTGGGCGATGTTCCACCCTAAAGTCCATTCCCTGTAGGGAAATAGACCACCTCAATAGCTTGGGATTCTCAC
Source organism: Triturus cristatus (assembly GCF_964204655.1). Taxonomy (NCBI): domain Eukaryota; kingdom Metazoa; phylum Chordata; class Amphibia; order Caudata; family Salamandridae; genus Triturus; species Triturus cristatus. The sequence continues at coordinate 169,955,468 of NC_140580.1, read as the reverse complement.
CCCTCATTTGCATCAGCCACCTGAGGGGCCGGTGGTCTGTCTGAACTAGGAAGTGCGAGCCAAACAGGTATGGCCGCAGCTTCTTCAGAGCCCACACCACAGCAAAAGCCTCCCTCTCAATTGCACTCCACCTCTGTTCCCGGGGGAGTAGTCTCCTGGACAGGAAAACCACCGGTTGGTCTAGACCCTCGTCATTGAGTTGCGACAGCACTGCCCCGATACCGGGCTCCGACGCATCTGTCTGGACAATGAACTCCTTGGCGAAGTCAGGGGCCCTGAGAACAGGTGCAGCACACATGGCCTTTTTCAAGGTGTCAAAAGCTTGTTGACATCCCTCGGTCCAGATTACCCGTTGAGGGTGCTTTTTGGAAGTGAGCTCAGTCAAGGGGGCAACGATGGTATCGTACCCCTTGACAAAGCGTCTGTAGTAACCAGTGAGGCCCAAGAAGGCCCGGACCTCCGTCTGAGTCTTGGGGGGCTCCCAGGCCATGATGGTTTCGATCTTGGCCTGGAGGGGTTGCACCTTACCCCGACCCACCAAGTGACCGAGGTACACTACCGACCCCTGCCCGATCTGGCACTTACTGGCTTTGATCGTCAGACCTGCCTGCTGCAAAGCCTGAAGAACGGCCTGGAGATGACACAGGTGGTCTTCCCAGCTGCGGCTGAAGACAGCGATGTCATCCAGGTACGCAACCGAGAAGGCTTCCATTCCAGAGAGGACCTGGTTCACCAACCGCTGGAACGTAGCAGGGGCGTTCTTGAGCCCGAAGGGCATCACACAGAACTGGTAGTGACCCTCAGGGGTGGAGAAGGCTGACCTTTCCTTGGCTCCATCCGTCAGGGAAATCTGCCAGTACCCGGATGTAAGGTCAAAGGTACTAAGATATTGGGCAGCTCCCAACCGGTCAATGAGCTCATCCGCCCTCGGGATAGGATGAGCATCTGTCTTAGTCACTGAATTCAGTCCCCTGTAATCCACACAGAACCGGAGTTCTGGGGTAGTGCCCGGTGGGGCAGCTTTGGGTACCAGTACCACCGGACTGGACCAGGGACTACTTGAAGGCTCAATCACTCCTAGCTCTAGCATCTTGGTAACTTCCCCATGGATGCTAGCCTTCACCTTATCCGACAGTCGGTAGGACTTGGACTTCACAGGTGGGCTGTCCCCTGTGTCCACGTCATGGGTACACAGATGAGTCCTTCCCGGGATAAGGGAGAACAAGGAAGCAAACTGCTCCAGTACTTGGCGACAGTCCTTCCGTTGTTCAGGAGTTAGAGACGGTGAAAGGATCACTCCCTCCACCGACCCATCCTTCTCTTGGGACGCAAACAGATCAGGAAGAGGTTCACTTTCCTCTTCCTCTGACCCATCAGTCACCATCATTAACGTGACTTCGGGTCTCCCTTGGTGAGGCTTGAGGCGGTTGACATGGAGCACCCGATGGGGCTGCCTGGGGGTCTTAAGATCTACCACGTAGGTAACCTTGCCCTTCTTCTCAACCACCTCAAAGGGGCCCGACCAGCGATCCTGGAGGGCGCTAAGCTCTCCAGGCTCCATCACCCACACCTTCTGGCCAGGCTCCAGCTCCACCGGGTGAGCGTTTCGGTCATACCATTCCTTCATGACCGTTTGGCTGGCTTCTAGGTTCTCAGAAGCTTGCTTCCACAACTTATCCATTTGGCTACGAAAGGCCAGCATGTAGCTCACCACATCCGGGGGAAGTTTTCTGGGAGTCTTTTCCCATCCATCCTTCACCAGGCTGAGGGGTCCACGCACAGGGTGCCCATACAACAGCTCGAAGGGGCTGAAGCCCACTCCCTTCTGTGGTACCTCCCTGTAAGAAAACAGCAAACAAGGTAGGAGGACGTCCCATTTCCTCCGCAGGCTCTCGGGCAGACTCCGGATCATGCCCTTTAAGGTTTTGTTAAATCTCTCCACCAGACCATTGGTCTGGGGGTGGTAAGGAGTGGAGAACCGGTAAGTGACTCCACACTCTTTCCACATAGCCCGCATATAGGCCGACATGAAGTTGGTACCTCTGTCTGACACCACTTCCTTGGGGAATCCCATCCGGGTAAAAATTCCCATAAGGGCCCGTGCCACCGCAGGTGCGGTAATGGTCCTCAGAGGGATAGCCTCTGGGTACCGTGTGGCATGATCCACCAGAACCAGGATAAACCTGTGACCGGCAGACGTTGGTGGATCCAATGGCCCGACAATGTCGATGCCCACCCTTTCAAAGGGGGTACCAACGACCGGCAGTGGTTCCAGGGGAGCCTTCAGCTTCACCCCTGTTTTCCCACTAGCTTGGCAGGTTACACACGTCCTACAAAAAGTATCGGACGTAACCCTCATCTGAGGCCAGTAGAAATGAGGGACAAGTCGAGCAAAGGTCTTATCTTGTCCCAAGTGTCCTGCCAAGGGTATTTCGTGAGCCAGTCCCAATAGGAAGGCTCGGTAACGCTGGGGAACTACCAAGGCCCGGGATGAACCATGCACCGGAGCCTTGGGTTCGCTATAAAGGAGTCCATCTTCCCAGTATATGTGGAAGTTCCCCGAATCGTTACCCGCTGCCTGGGCTTCAGCCTGCCGCCGTAAACCCTCAAGGGTAGGGCACTCCTTCTGGGCCCGACAAAACTCTTCCCTAGTAGGTCCTCCCTCCACCTGCCAATCTGCAGGGGTCGATAGGCCCTCCAGGGAAGTTACATCCCCCTCCGTAGACTCCGGGACCACTTCAGTTGCCCCATCCACCTTTGGAGGGTCAGATGCCGGGGCAGGCTTCCCCCGTCCCCGTTTACCCTTTCCGGCAGCTGGTTGGGCCTTTGTCCCAAGCTCCAACCTCTGTGAATCCCCTCTACGGGTAGTCCCGGACCGAGTGTGGGCACACGTCCACTCAGGGGTCCCCAACATTTCCATGTGGGCCCTGAATTCAACCTCCTTCCACGCCGAGTGTTCAAGGTCGTTTCCCAACAGGCAGTCGACCGGCATGGCAGGGCTTATCGCAACTCGTAGAGGACCCGCAACCCCTCCCCACTCAAAGGGAATCCGGGCCACCGGATAGTGACCCTCTCGGTTGTCAGCCATCACAACCGGGTGGACTACATGGGAAACCACCTGCTCTGGGGACACCAGCTGACTCCTTACCATAGTCATGCTGGCTCCTGTATTCCTCAGAGCCTCCACCCTCTGGGCATTGATGGTGACCCATTGCCTGTACTTAGTAGTATTCGAGGGCATCTGGGTCTTAGGAACCATCTCACAATCCCCTAAGGACACTAGGGTTAGCCCTGCCCACTCACCTCCCTTATCTAGGGGCAACTCCTCCCCGAGCACTACACTCACCACCCCAGGGGTCTTTCCTCCAATGGGAGGGTGTGGTCTCTTGGGACACTTGGCATCTCCCTTATAGTGCCCAACCTCACCACACTCATAACAGCGGACAACCCTAGGCTGCTGACCACGGTCAGGATAAGGGGGTTTGTGGGGGCCAACCTTAGGAGGGAACCCTACTCCCTTCCCTGGTGAACTCTTTTGGGGGCCTTTAGAGAACTCCCTCTTTTTATCTCCCCCCTCTTTCTTCTGGGGGGCGCCCTGTCCAGCTCCTTGGAAATTCCCTCCAGTCCCTTTTGAGGATACCCGGGTACTCACCCAGATATCTGCCTCCTCTGCAAGCTTCCTGGGATTAGTTAGCTTGCTGTCTACCAGGTGCTGACGCAGCTCCGGAAAACTTTTCTCGAGGAGGTGCTCCTTTAAAATTAGATTATACAGTCCCTCATAGTCCTTGACCTCACTGCCCTGCACCCAGCCCTCTAAGGCCTTCTTGGCATAGTCCAAGAAGTCCACCCAATTCTGGGTGGCCAACTTCTGACTGCCCCGAAACCTCTGCCTGAATTTTTCAGGGGTCAGCCCAAATTTCCTCACTAGGGCTACCTTCATGACTGGGTACTTGGTCTGGTCTTGCTGTTCTAATGCTAGCAAGGCATCCCTCCCCACCGGAGGCATATACCTATATAGGCCACTCCCCCACTGGGCTTCGGGGACCCCATGGGCTCTTAGAGAGACCTCATAGGCAGCCAGCCATTTTACGATGTCATCCCCGACACCATAGCTGGCGACTACATCTTTGGGCAGGTAAGGCCTGGACTCTCTCGGGATTTCTCTCTGTATGCTGCCACCATTAGGACTGCTGGGGGTTCCAAGTTGAAGGGCTTTGAGCTCTAACTCCTTTAAGTGGAGCTCATGGAGGAACCTCCTCTCCTCCCTCTCCTTTTCCAACCGGGCCAGATCCATTCTGAACTGTCTCTCCTCCCTCCGGTCAACTAGATCAGCAGAGGACAGGCTCCCCCCTGAGGCGCTACTACCCGCTCTGGATGGGGCCCTAGACCCGACGTCCATGATGCCGCTCCCAGGGGGAAAAAGGACTTCCGGTTCTTCCAGGGGGTCTAGTCCTGGTTCCTCCTCCCGTTTCCCGGTAGGGTGGGCCATAACCCAGGCTCTTAAGCTTGCTTGGAGCTCTGTTTTCTTCGCCCCCTGCTTAAAGAATACCTCCCTCTCCTGGCAGAATTCCTTCAATTGGGCCACCGTATATTCTTCCAGCCTACCCAATTCAAATTCCATCCTACCAGATGGGACCCCAACACGGTCAACAAGAACTTTACTCGGGAAGACTTTCCCAAGAAAGGAAATATACACAGGACAATTTTAAAAACCTCCAATTAGGAAAACAATCTGGAGAAAACTCCAGTTAAAACAATCCAGTGTAGGTGGTGATGCGTGCCAAACTGCCACTAAGCGGATGCAAGCACTGAATAAGTAATCCCACCGCTGAGCACCAACTTGTTGGACCTATGTCCTAGGGGTAGCATGACTTACGTTAACAGGCGTTCTTCTCAACATGGCGTTTCGTGCTTGCATCCTCCTCAGTCCGCAATCTAGCGTGACACCACTCAAAAAGGACACTACACTGAATATATTTTAACGTTTACTAGAATTCTTCCACTTTTCTTACGTTACAGGAATTCTCAGTTCCGCATGACAGAAATCGACATTTCACATGCATTTAAAATGACATTAATATTCCAACAATACAGTTCATAGAATAGTCTCTAAAACACCCTCTGAGCTTCTCCTCCCGCCTTGAATCTGGAGACCTAGTTACATTTCTACATGGTGAGTTTCAAACCACATTTCCAAAAGCACATTTAGACTCCTCTAAACATTCCCCTCACAGCTAAACCTCCTGACTCCTATCCTGCCAACCCGATCCAATCTCTGCCTATGAGGTATTCAGCTGGAGGTTGCTTGCTGCTGGCAACCAAGGGGGACCCTTCAAACAATTCACCTGTAGTCTACATGTGGCATAGGGGCGAAACCATTACGTTCTAGCCGTATCTTTAAGTCCCTGTTTTTACTAGACTGGAGACGGTTGTTCTCAGCACTGGAGATCTGTACTCCCCAGAGTTTAGTCTCGCGTAAGGATACTTCAGCGCTCCCGTCCCCTAAGTCAAAATCCGGACTCCCCGCCCCTCCAAGGCCCAGCTTACTTCATAGACTTGAGGTCCTCCTCCAGCAGCGGGGCTCGTTAGTCTCCACAGCAAGGGGGGGCTTCCTGACTGGGGTTAAGGGAGAAACACCTATAGACTACCCCCACCCTCAAGGGATTTCCCGTGAGGTGAGCTTCACCGATCAAATTCTCCTTGGGCACTTCCCGGCTTCTCTCACTCTGTCAGGCGCTCCCGCCACTGCTGACCGCAGCGCGACTTGCGGGAGCGCAGCCCTGACTCCGTCAGGCACTTCCGCCGCTGCCGAACGCAGCGCGACTCGTGGGGGGTGCGGCCTCGTCTCACGGCTGCTGGGAGGGGCGGCACTTCCTTGATGGCCCGGCTCACGTGACCCGGGCGTCAGATTCCAGGCCAGCCCCGACTCGGCTTCCTGGCCGCAGCTTCTCCAGACAGATGATCGGCGCGTTGACAGCTCTCCTCACAGCTGATATGCGCGATGGATGCAGGCCACACCGGAGAGTCCCAGCACCCCCACCAGACTTTACGGCTCTCTCAGGCCTCCACCGGGGACTTGTAGATAGCCCCACGCCTCGGAGCCACGGAGGTGAGGATCTTAGATAGGGGCCAGTGCCTGTAGGCAGAGATTAAGGGGGCATGGCTCACAGTAAACCAGATGAGCAGATCCACTAGCCCGGGGAGTATTTGGCACAACTCCCTGCGTAAAGCCCACGATGGTGTGCCGTCGTTATCGCCACTGGGGGAGGTCAGATTCCCAAATGACAACCATGGAGGTCAAGGCAGTCCCAACAGCAATTCTTCCCCGTGATTCCTCTTCAGGCTTTCAGATTACGCTAGGGACCCTTGACCAGAAAACAATGCCTCCCAGGGTCGTTGGCTGAGTTCAGGGACTGGTCAAATGGTAGAGGGTGGTGTCAGCTAAGTAGGGGATTCACGCAGACCCTAGGATCTGTCCACTCCCAGTCCAGCGCAACCACCTCTCCACTCAGGTGCCTCACTCCTGACTACTCCACAGCCCAACTTGATTCTAAAATGGCCGCCCTCCTGCCACCTCTATTTATCACCTTGGGCTTGACTTGCCAGAGGGGTCCAGAAGGTTCCGGAACCTCCCATGGCAGTCATGGACCGGTTGCTGAGGTGACAGTTGGAGCCACCATTTTGTGAATCCCACCTTCCTCATCTATTTACCTCAGTGAAGCACCTTGCGCCTTTTCCTCAGGTGGTGAGGATGAGGCACCCAGAACCTCTACACCAGCACCCAAAAAGTTTGGTAGACAGAAAAAAAAATGCGAAGGGGAAAAGGGACAAAAAAAATAATAAATATGAGGGGGGAACTGCCAAAGGGCTGACAGGTCTAACACGCGTCCCCCCCAGCTGAAAGTGGGGAGAGCTACCCAACCCCTTGGGAGTCCTCTTCACTAAGGCGGAAATACCTGGATAGACCGTCAGCATTGGCGTGGTCCACTCCTGGGCGATGTTCCACCCTAAAGTCCATTCCCTGTAGGGAAATAGACCACCTCAATAGCTTGGGATTCTCACCCCTCATTTGCATCAGCCACCTGAGGGGCCGGTGGTCTGTCTGAACTAGGAAGTGCGAGCCAAACAGGTATGGCCGCAGCTTCTTCAGAGCCCACACCACAGCAAAAGCCTCCCTCTCAATTGCACTCCACCTCTGTTCCCGGGGGAGTAGTCTCCTGGACAGGAAAACCACCGGTTGGTCTAGACCCTCGTCATTGAGTTGCGACAGCACTGCCCCCATACCGTGCTCCGACGCATCTGTCTGGACAATGAACTCCTTGGCGAAGTCAGGGGCCCTGAGAACAGGTGCAGCACACATGGCCTTTTTCAAGGTGTCAAAAGCTTGTTGACATCCCTCGGTCCAGATTACCCGTTGAGGGTGCTTTTTGGAAGTGAGCTCAGTCAAGGGGGCAACGATGGTATCGTACCCCTTGACAAAGCGTCTGTAGTAACCAGTGAGGCCCAAGAAGGCCCGGACCTCCGTCTGAGTCTTGGGGGGCTCCCAGGCCATGATGGTTTCGATCTTGGCCTGGAGGGGTTGCACCTTCCCCGACCCACCAAGTGACCGAGGTACACTACCGACCCCTGCCCGATCTGGCACTTACTGGCTTTGATCGTCAGACCTGCCTGCTGCAAAGCCTGAAGAACGGCCTGGAGATGACACAGGTGGTCTTCCCAGCTGCGGCTGAAGACAGCGATGTCATCCAGGTACGCAACCGAGAAGGCTTCCATTCCAGAGAGGACCTGGTTCACCAACCGCTGGAACGTAGCAGGGGCGTTCTTGAGCCCGAAGGGCATCACACAGAACTGGTAGTGACCCTCAGGGGTGGAGAAGGCTGACCTTTCCTTGGCTCCATCCGTCAGGGAAATCTGCCAGTACCCGGATGTAAGGTCAAAGGTACTAAGATATTGGGCAGCTCCCAACCGGTCAATGAGCTCATCCGCCCTCGGGATAGGATGAGCATCTGTCTTAGTCACTGAATTCAGTCCCCTGTAATCCACACAGAACCGGAGTTCTGGGGTAGTGCCCGGTGGGGCAGCTTTGGGTACCAGTACCACCGGACTGGACCAGGGACTACTTGAAGGCTCAATCACTCCTAGCTCTAGCATCTTGGTAACTTCCCCATGGATGCTAGCCTTCACCTTATCCGACAGTCGGTAGGACTTGGACTTCACAGGTGGGCTGTCCCCTGTGTCCACGTCATGGGTACACAGATGAGTCCTTCCCGGGATAAGGGAGAACAAGGAAGCAAACTGCTCCAGTACTTGGCGACAGTCCTTCCGTTGTTCAGGAGTTAGAGACGGTGAAAGGATCACTCCCTCCACCGACCCATCCTTCTCTTGGGACGCAAACAGATCAGGAAGAGGTTCACTTTCCTCTTCCTCTGACCCATCAGTCACCATCATTAACGTGACTTCGGGTCTCCCTTGGTGAGGCTTGAGGCGGTTGACATGGAGCACCCGATGGGGCTGCCTGGGGGTCTTAAGATCTACCACGTAGGTAACCTTGCCCTTCTTCTCAACCACCTCAAAGGGGCCCGACCAGCGATCCTGGAGGGCGCTAAGCTCTCCAGGCTCCATCACCCACACCTTCTGGCCAGGCTCCAGCTCCACCGGGTGAGCGTTTCGGTCATACCATTCCTTCATGACCGTTTGGCTGGCTTCTAGGTTCTCAGAAGCTTGCTTCCACAACTTATCCATTTGGCTACGAAAGGCCAGCATGTAGCTCACCACATCCGGGGGAAGTTTTCTGGGAGTCTTTTCCCATCCATCCTTCACCAGGCTGAGGGGTCCACGCACAGGGTGCCCATACAACAGCTCGAAGGGGCTGAAGCCCACTCCCTTCTGTGGTACCTCCCTGTAAGAAAACAGCAAACAAGGTAGGAGGACGTCCCATTTCCTCCGCAGGCTCTCGGGCAGACTCCGGATCATGCCCTTTAAGGTTTTGTTAAATCTCTCCACCAGACCATTGGTCTGGGGGTGGTAAGGAGTGGAGAACCGGTAAGTGACTCCACACTCTTTCCACATAGCCCGCATATAGGCCGACATGAAGTTGGTACCTCTGTCTGACACCACTTCCTTGGGGAATCCCATCCGGGTAAAAATTCCCATAAGGGCCCGTGCCACCGCAGGTGCGGTAATGGTCCTCAGAGGGATAGCCTCTGGGTACCGTGTGGCATGATCCACCAGAACCAGGATAAACCTGTGACCGGCAGACGTTGGTGGATCCAATGGCCCGACAATGTCGATGCCCACCCTTTCAAAGGGGGTACCAACGACCGGCAGTGGTTCCAGGGGAGCCTTCAGCTTCACCCCTGTTTTCCCACTAGCTTGGCAGGTTACACACGTCCTACAAAAAGTATCGGACGTAACCCTCATCTGAGGCCAGTAGAAATGAGGGACAAGTCGAGCAAAGGTCTTATCTTGTCCCAAGTGTCCTGCCAAGGGTATTTCGTGAGCCAGTCCCAATAGGAAGGCTCGGTAACGCTGGGGAACTACCAAGGCCCGGGATGAACCATGCACCGGAGCCTTGGGTTCGCTATAAAGGAGTCCATCTTCCCAGTATATGTGGAAGTTCCCCGAATCGTTACCCGCTGCCTGGGCTTCAGCCTGCTGCCGTAAACCCTCAAGGGTAGGGCACTCCTTCTGGGCCCGACAAAACTCTTCCCTAGTAGGTCCTCCCTCCACCTGCCAATCTGCAGGGGTCGATAGGCCCTCCAGGGAAGTTACATCCCCCTCCGTAGACTCCGGGACCACTTCAGTTGCCCCATCCACCTTTGGAGGGTCAGATGCCGGGGCAGGCTTCCCCCGTCCCCGTTTACCCTTTCCGGCAGCTGGTTGGGCCTTTGTCCCAAGCTCCAACCTCTGTGAATCCCCTCTACGGGTAGTCCCGGACCGAGTGTGGGCACACGTCCACTCAGGGGTCCCCAACATTTCCATGTGGGCCCTGAATTCAACCTCCTTCCACGCCGAGTGTTCAAGGTCGTTTCCCAACAGGCAGTCGACCGGCATGGCAGGGCTTATCGCAACTCGTAGAGGACCCGCAACCCCTCCCCACTCAAAGGGAATCCGGGCCACCGGATAGTGACCCTCTCGGTTGTCAGCCATCACAACCGGGTGGACTACATGGGAAACCACCTGCTCTGGGGACACCAGCTGACTCCTTACCATAGTCATGCTGGCTCCTGTATTCCTCAGAGCCTCCACCCTCTGGGCATTGATGGTGACCCATTGCCTGTACTTAGTAGTATTCGAGGGCATCTGGGTCTTAGGAACCATCTCACAATCCCCTAAGGACACTAGGGTTAGCCCTGCCCACTCACCTCCCTTATCTAGGGGCAACTCCTCCCCGAGCACTACACTCACCACCCCAGGGGTCTTTCCTCCAATGGGAGGGTGTGGTCTCTTGGGACACTTGGCATCCCCCTTATAGTGCCCAACCTCACCACACTCATAACAGCGGACAACCCTAGGCTGCTGACCACGGTCAGGATAAGGGGGTTTGTGGGGGCCAACCTTAGGAGGGAACCCTACTCCCTTCCCTGGTGAACTCTTTTGGGGGCCTTTAGAGAACTCCCTCTTTTTATCTCCCCCCTCTTTCTTCTGGGGGGCGCCCTGTCCAGCTCCTTGGAAATTCCCTCCAGTCCCTTTTGAGGATACCCGGGTACTCACCCAGATATCTGCCTCCTCTGCAAGCTTCCTGGGATTAGTTAGCTTGCTGTCTACCAGGTGCTGACGCAGCTCCGGAAAACTTTTCTCGAGGAGGTGCTCCTTTAAAATTAGATTATACAGTCCCTCATAGTCCTTGACCTCACTGCCCTGCACCCAGCCCTCTAAGGCCTTCTTGGCATAGTCCAAGAAGTCCACCCAATTCTGGGTGGCCAACTTCTGACTGCCCCGAAACCTCTGCCTGAATTTTTCAGGGGTCAGCCCAAATTTCCTCACTAGGGCTACCTTCATGACTGGGTACTTGGTCTGGTCTTGCTGTTCTAATGCTAGCAAGGCATCCCTCCCCACCGGAGGCATATACCTATATAGGCCACTCCCCCACTGGGCTTCGGGGACCCCATGGGCTCTTAGAGAGACCTCATAGGCAGCCAGCCATTTTACGATGTCATCCCCGACACCATAGCTGGCGACTACATCTTTGGGCAGGTAAGGCCTGGACTCTCTCGGGATTTCTCTCTGTATGCTGCCACCATTAGGACTGCTGGGGGTTCCAAGTTGAAGGGCTTTGAGCTCTAACTCCTTAAAGTGGAGCTCATGGAGGAACCTCCTCTCCTCCCTCTCCTTTTCCAACCGGGCCAGATCCATTCTGAACTGTCTCTCCTCCCTCCGGTCAACTAGATCAGCAGAGGACAGGCTCCCCCCTGAGGCGCTACTACCCGCTCTGGATGGGGCCCTAGACCCGACGTCCATGATGCCGCTCCCAGGGGGAAAAAGGACTTCCGGTTCTTCCAGGGGGTCTAGTCCTGGTTCCTCCTCCCGTTTCCCGGTAGGGTGGGCCATAACCCAGGCTCTTAAGCTTGCTTGGAGCTCTGTTTTCTTCGCCCCCTGCTTAAAGAATACCTCCCTCTCCTGGCAGAATTCCTTCAATTGGGCCACCGTATATTCTTCCAGCCTACCCAATTCAAATTCCATCCTACCAGATGGGACCCCAACACGGTCAACAAGAACTTTACTCGGGAAGACTTTCCCAAGAAAGGAAATATACACAGGACAATTTTAAAAACCTCCAATTAGGAAAACAATCTGGAGAAAACTCCAGTTAAAACAATCCAGTGTAGGTGGTGATGCGTGCCAAACTGCCACTAAGCGGATGCAAGCACTGAATAAGTAATCCCACCGCTGAGCACCAACTTGTTGGACCTATGTCCTAGGGGTAGCATGACTTACGTTAACAGGCGTTCTTCTCAACATGGCGTTTCGTGCTTGCATCCTCCTCAGTCCGCAATCTAGCGTGACACCACTCAAAAAGGACACTACACTGAATATATTTTAACGTTTACTAGAATTCTTCCACTTTTCTTACGTTACAGGAATTCTCAGTTCCGCATGACAGAAATCGACATTTCACATGCATTTAAAATGACATTAATATTCCAACAATACAGTTCATAGAATAGTCTCTAAAACACCCTCTGAGCTTCTCCTCCCGCCTTGAATCTGGAGACCTAGTTACATTTCTACATGGTGAGTTTCAAACCACATTTCCAAAAGCACATTTAGACTCCTCTAAACATTCCCCTCACAGCTAAACCTCCTGACTCCTATCCTGCCAACCCGATCCAATCTCTGCCTATGAGGTATTCAGCTGGAGGTTGCTTGCTGCTGGCAACCAAGGGGGACCCTTCAAACAATTCACCTGTAGTCTACATGTGGCATAGGGGCGAAACCATTACGTTCTAGCCGTATCTTTAAGTCCCTGTTTTTACTAGACTGGAGACGGTTGTTCTCAGCACTGGAGATCTGTACTCCCCAGAGTTTAGTCTCGCGTAAGGATACTTCAGCGCTCCCGTCCCCTAAGTCAAAATCCGGACTCCCCGCCCCTCCAAGGCCCAGCTTACTTCATAGACTTGAGGTCCTCCTCCAGCAGCGGGGCTCGTTAGTCTCCACAGCAAGGGGGGGCTTCCTGACTGGGGTTAAGGGAGAAACACCTATAGACTACCCCCACCCTCAAGGGATTTCCCGTGAGGTGAGCTTCACCGATCAAATTCTCCTTGGGCACTTCCCGGCTTCTCTCACTCTGTCAGGCGCTCCCGCCACTGCTGACCGCAGCGCGACTTGCGGGAGCGCAGCCCTGACTCCGTCAGGCACTTCCGCCGCTGCCGAACGCAGCGCGACTCGTGGGGGGTGCGGCCTCGTCTCACGGCTGCTGGGAGGGGCGGCACTTCCTTGATGGCCCGGCTCACGTGACCCGGGCGTCAGCTTCCAGGCCAGCCCCGACTCGGCTTCCTGGCCGCAGCTTCTCCAGACAGATGATCGGCGCGTTGACAGCTCTCCTCACAGCTGATATGCGCGATGGATGCAGGCCACACCGGAGAGTCCCAGCACCCCCACCAGACTTTACGGCTCTCTCAGGCCTCCACCGGGGACTTGTAGATAGCCCCACGCCTCGGAGCCACGGAGGTGAGGATCTTAGATAGGGGCCAGTGCCTGTAGGCAGAGATTAAGGGGGCATGGCTCACAGTAAACCAGATGAGCAGATCCACTAGCCCTGGGAGTATTTGGCACAACTCCCTGCGTAAAGCCCACGATGGTGTGCCGTCGTTATCGCCACTGGGGGAGGTCAGATTCCCAAATGACAACCATGGAGGTCAAGGCAGTCCCAACAGCAATTCTTCCCCGTGATTCCTCTTCAGGCTTTCAGATTACGCTAGGGACCCTTGATCAGAAAACAATGCCTCCCAGGGTCGTTGGCTGAGTTCAGGGACTGGTCAAATGGTAGAGGGTGGTGTCAGCTAAGTAGGGGATTCACGCAGACCCTAGGATCTGTCCACTCCCAGTCCAGCGCAACCACCTCTCCACTCAGGTGCCTCACTCCTGACTACTCCACAGCCCAACTTGATTCTAAAATGGCCGCCCTCCTGCCACCTCTATTTATCACCTTGGGCTTGACTTGCCAGAGGGGTCCAGAAGGTTCCGGAACCTCCCATGGCAGTCATGGACCGGTTGCTGAGGTGACAGTTGGAGCCACCATTTTGTGAATCCCACCTTCCTCATCTATTTACCTCAGTGAAGCACCTTGCGCCTTTTCCTCAGGTGGTGAGGATGAGGCACCCAGAACCTCTACACCAGCACCCAAAAAGTTTGGTAGACAGAAAAAAAATGCGAAGGGGAAAAGGGACAAAAAAAATAATAAATGTGAGGGGGGAACTGCCAAAGGGCTGACAGGTCTAACACGCGTCCCCCCCAGCTGAAAGTGGGGAGAGCTACCCAACCCCTTGGGAGTCCTCTTCACTAAGGCGGAAATACCTGGATAGACCGTCAGCATTGGCGTGGTCCACTCCTGGGCGATGTTCCACCCTAAAGTCCATTCCCTGTAGGGAAATAGACCACCTCAATAGCTTGGGATTCTCACCCCTCATTGGCATCAGCCACCTGAGGGGCCGGTGGTCTGTCTGAACTAGGAAGTGCGAGCCAAACAGGTATGGCCGCAGCTTCTTCAGAGCCCACACCACAGCAAAAGCCTCCCTCTCAATTGCACTCCACCTCTGTTCCCGGGGGAGTAGTCTCCTGGACAGGAAAACCACCGGTTGGTCTAGACCCTCGTCATTGAGTTGCGACAGCACTGCCCCGATACCGTGCTCCGACGCATCTGTCTGGACAATGAACTCCTTGGCGAAGTCAGGGGCCCTGAGAACAGGTGCAGCACACATGGCCTTTTTCAAGGTGTCAAAAGCTTGTTGACATCCCTCGGTCCAGATTACCCGTTGAGGGTGCTTTTTGGAAGTGAGCTCAGTCAAGGGGGCAACGATGGTATCGTACCCCTTGACAAAGCGTCTGTAGTAACCAGTGAGGCCCAAGAAGGCCCGGACCTCCGTCTGAGTCTTGGGGGGCTCCCAGGCCATGATGGTTTCGATCTTGGCCTGGAGGGGTTGCACCTTCCCCGACCCACCAAGTGACCGAGGTACACTACCGACCCCTGCCCGATCTGGCACTTACTGGCTTTGATCGTCAGACCTGCCTGCTGCAAAGCCTGAAGAACGGCCTGGAGATGACACAGGTGGTCTTCCCAGCTGCGGCTGAAGACAGCGATGTCATCCAGGTACGCAACCGAGAAGGCTTCCATTCCAGAGAGGACCTGGTTCACCAACCGCTGGAACGTAGCAGGGGCGTTCTTGAGCCCGAAGGGCATCACACAGAACTGGTAGTGACCCTCAGGGGTGGAGAAGGCTGACCTTTCCTTGGCTCCATCCGTCAGGGAAATCTGCCAGTACCCGGATGTAAGGTCAAAGGTACTAAGATATTGGGCAGCTCCCAACCGGTCAATGAGCTCATCCGCCCTCGGGATAGGATGAGCATCTGTCTTAGTCACTGAATTCAGTCCCCTGTAATCCACACAGAACCGGAGTTCTGGGGTAGTGCCCGGTGGGGCAGCTTTGGGTACCAGTACCACCGGACTGGACCAGGGACTACTTGAAGGCTCAATCACTCCTAGCTCTAGCATCTTGGTAACTTCCCCATGGATGCTAGCCTTCACCTTATCCGACAGTCGGTAGGACTTGGACTTCACAGGTGGGCTGTCCCCTGTGTCCACGTCATGGGTACACAGATGAGTCCTTCCCGGGATAAGGGAGAACAAGGAAGCAAACTGCTCCAGTACTTGGCGACAGTCCTTCCGTTGTTCAGGAGTTAGAGACGGTGAAAGGATCACTCCCTCCACCGACCCATCCTTCTCTTGGGACGCAAACAGATCAGGAAGAGGTTCACTTTCCTCTTCCTCTGACCCATCAGTCACCATCATTAACGTGACTTCGGGTCTCCCTTGGTGAGGCTTGAGGCGGTTGACATGGAGCACCCGATGGGGCTGCCTGGGGGTCTTAAGATCTACCACGTAGGTAACCTTGCCTTTCTTCTCAACCACCTCAAAGGGGCCCGACCAGCGATCCTGGAGGGCGCTAAGCTCTCCAGGCTCCATCACCCACACCTTCTGGCCAGGCTCCAGCTCCACCGGGTGAGCGTTTCGGTCATACCATTCCTTCATGACCGTTTGGCTGGCTTCTAGGTTCTCAGAAGCTTGCTTCCACAACTTAGCCATTTGGCTACGAAAGGCCAGCATGTAGCTCACCACATCCGGGGGAAGTTTTCTGGGAGTCTTTTCCCATCCATCCTTCACCAGGCTGAGGGGTCCACGCACAGGGTGCCCATACAACAGCTCGAAGGGGCTGAATCCCACTCCCTTCTGTGGTACCTCCCTGTAAGAAAACAGCAAACAAGGTAGGAGGACGTCCCATTTCCTCCGCAGGCTCTCGGGCAGACTCCGGATCATGCCCTTTAAGGTTTTGTTAAATCTCTCCACCAGACCATTGGTCTGGGGGTGGTAAGGAGTGGAGAACCGGTAAGTGACTCCACACTCTTTCCACATAGCCCGCATATAGGCCGACATGAAGTTGGTACCTCTGTCCGACACCACTTCCTTGGGGAATCCCATCCGGGTAAAAATTCCCATAAGGGCCCGTGCCACCGCAGGTGCGGTAATGGTCCTCAGAGGGATAGCCTCTGGGTACCGTGTGGCATGATCCACCAGAACCAGGATAAACCTGTGACCGGCAGACGTTGGTGGATCCAATGGCCCGACAATGTCGATGCCCACCCTTTCAAAGGGGGTACCAACGACCGGCAGTGGTTCCAGGGGAGCCTTCAGCTTCACCCCTGTTTTCCCACTAGCTTGGCAGGTTACACACGTCCTACAAAAAGTATCGGACGTAACCCTCATCTGAGGCCAGTAGAAATGAGGGACAAGTCGAGCAAAGGTCTTATCTTGTCCCAAGTGTCCTGCCAAGGGTATTTCGTGAGCCAGTCCCAATAGGAAGGCTCGGTAACGCTGGGGAACTACCAAGGCCCGGGATGAACCATGCACCGGAGCCTTGGGTTCGCTATAAAGGAGTCCATCTTCCCAGTATATGTGGAAGTTCCCCGAATCGTTACCCGCTGCCTGGGCTTCAGCCTGCCGCCGTAAACCCTCAAGGGTAGGGCACTCCTTCTGGGCCCGACAAAACTCTTCCCTAGTAGGTCCTCCCTCCACCTGCCAATCTGCAGGGGTCGATAGGCCCTCCAGGGAAGTTACATCCCCCTCCGTAGACTCCGGGACCACTTCAGTTGCCCCATCCACCTTTGGAGGGTCAGATGCCGGGGCAGGCTTCCCCCGTCCCCGTTTACCCTTTCCGGCAGCTGGTTGGGCCTTTGTCCCAAGCTCCAACCTCTGTGAATCCCCTCTACGGGTAGTCCCGGACCGAGTGTGGGCACACGTCCACTCAGGGGTCCCCAACATTTCCATGTGGGCCCTGAATTCAACCTCCTTCCACGCCGAGTGTTCAAGGTCGTTTCCCAACAGGCAGTCAACCGGCATGGCAGGGCTTATCGCAACTCGTAGAGGACCCGCAACCCCTCCCCACTCAAAGGGAATCCGGGCCACCGGATAGTGACCCTCTCGGTTGTCAGCCATCACAACCGGGTGGACTACATGGGAAACCACCTGCTCTGGGGACACCAGCTGACTCCTTACCATAGTCATGCTGGCTCCTGTATTCCTCAGAGCCTCCACCCTCTGGGCATTGATGGTGACCCATTGCCTGTACTTAGTAGTATTCGAGGGCATCTGGGTCTTAGGAACCATCTCACAATCCCCTAAGGACACTAGGGTTAGCCCTGCCCACTCACCTCCCTTATCTAGGGGCAACTCCTCCCCGAGCACTACACTCACCACCCCAGGGGTCTTTCCTCCAATGGGAGGGTGTGGTCTCTTGGGACACTTGGCATCCCCCTTATAGTGCCCAACCTCACCACACTCATAACAGCGGACAACCCTAGGCTGCTGACCACGGTCAGGATAAGGGGGTTTGTGGGGGCCAACCTTAGGAGGGAACCCTACTCCCTTCCCTGGTGAACTCTTTTGGGGGCCTTTAGAGAACTCCCTCTTTTTATCTCCCCCCTCTTTCTTCTGGGGGGCGCCCTGTCCAGCTCCTTGGAAATTCCCTCCAGTCCCTTTTGAGGATACCCGGGTACTCACCCAGATATCCGCCTCCTCTGCAAGCTTCCTGGGATTAGTTAGCTTGCTGTCTACCAGGTGCTGACGCAGCTCCGGAAAACTTTTCTCGAGGAGGTGCTCCTTTAAAATTAGATTATACAGTCCCTCATAGTCCTTGACCTCACTGCCCTGCACCCAGCCCTCTAAGGCCTTCTTGGCATAGTCCAAGAAGTCCACCCAATTCTGGGTGGCCAACTTCTGACTGCCCCGAAACCTCTGCCTGAATTTTTCAGGGGTCAGCCCAAATTTCCTCACTAGGGCTACCTTCATGACTGGGTACTTGGTCTGGTCTTGCTGTTCTAATGCTAGCAAGGCATCCCTCCCCACCGGAGGCATATACCTATATAGGCCACTCCCCCACTGGGCTTCGGGGACCCCATGGGCTCTTAGAGAGACCTCATAGGCAGCCAGCCATTTTACGATGTCATCCCCGACACCATAGCTGGCGACTACATCTTTGGGCAGGTAAGGCCTGGACTCTCTCGGGATTTCTCTCTGTATGCTGCCACCATTAGGACTGCTGGGGGTTCCAAGTTGAAGGGCTTTGAGCTCTAACTCCTTTAAGTGGAGCTCATGGAGGAACCTCCTCTCCTCCCTCTCCTTTTCCAACCGGGCCAGATCCATTCTGAACTGTCTCTCCTCCCTCCGGTCAACTAGATCAGCAGAGGACAGGCTCCCCCCTGAGGCGCTACTACCCGCTCTGGATGGGGCCCTAGACCCGACGTCCATGTTGCCGCTCCCAGGGGGAAAAAGGACTTCCGGTTCTTCCAGGGGGTCTAGTCCTGGTTCCTCCTCCCGTTTCCCGGTAGGGTGGGCCATAACCCAGGCTCTTAAGCTTGCTTGGAGCTCTGTTTTCTTCGCCCCCTGCTTAAAGAATACCTCCCTCTCCTGGCAGAATTCCTTCAATTGGGCCACCGTATATTCTTCCAGCCTACCCAATTCAAATTCCATCCTACCAGATGGGACCCCAACACGGTCAACAAGAACTTCACTCGGGAAGACTTTCCCAAGAAAGGAAATATACACAGGACAATTTTAAAAACCTCCAATTAGGAAAACAATCTGGAGAAAACTCCAGTTAAAACAATCCAGTGTAGGTGGTGATGCGTGCCAAACTGCCTCTAAGCGGATGCAAGCACTGAATAAGTAATCCCACCGCTGAGCACCAACTTGTTGGACCTATGTCCTAGGGGTAGCATGACTTACGTTAACAGGCGTTCTTCTCAACATGGCGTTTCGTGCTTGCATCCTCCTCAGTCCGCAATCTAGCGTGACACCACTCAAAAAGGACACTACACTGAATATATTTTAACGTTTACTAGAATTCTTCCACTTTTCTTACGTTACAGGAATTCTCAGTTCCGCATGACAGAAATCGACATTTCACATGCATTTAAAATGACATTAATATTCCAACAATACAGTTCATAGAATAGTCTCTAAAACACCCTCTGAGCTTCTCCTCCCGCCTTGAATCTGGAGACCTAGTTACATTTCTACATGGTGAGTTTCAAACCACATTTCCAAAAGCACATTTAGACTCCTCTAAACATTCCCCTCACAGCTAAACCTCCTGACTCCTATCCTGCCAACCCGATCCAATCTCTGCCTATGAGGTATTCAGCTGGAGGTTGCTTGCTGCTGGCAACCAAGGGGGACCCTTCAAACAATTCACCTGTAGTCTACATGTGGCATAGGGGCGAAACCATTACGTTCTAGCCGTATCTTTAAGTCCCTGTTTTTACTAGACTGGAGACGGTTGTTCTCAGCACTGGAGATCTGTACTCCCCAGAGTTTAGTCTCGCGTAAGGATACTTCAGCGCTCCCGTCCCCTTAGTCAAAATCCGGACTCCCCGCCCCTCCAAGGCCCAGCTTACTTCATAGACTTGAGGTCCTCCTCCAGCAGCGGGGCTCGTTAGTCTCCACAGCAAGGGGGTGCTTCCTGACTGGGGTTAAGGGAGAAACACCTATAGACTACCCCCACCCTCAAGGGATTTCCCGTGAGGTGAGCTTCACCGATCAAATTCTCCTTGGGCACTTCCCGGCTTCTCTCACTCTGTCAGGCGCTCCCGCCACTGCTGACCGCAGCGCGACTTGCGGGAGCGCAGCCCTGACTCCGTCAGGCATTTCCGCCGCTGCCGAACGCAGCGCGACTCGTGGGGGGTGCGGCCTCGTCTCACGGCTGCTGGGAGGGGCGGCACTTCCTTGATGGCCCGGCTCACGTGACCCGGGCGTCAGCTTCCAGGCCAGCCCCGACTCGGCTTCCTGGCCGCAGCTTCTCCAGACAGATGATCGGCGCGTTGACAGCTCTCCTCACAACTGATATGCGCGATGGATGCAGGCCACACCGGAGAGTCCCAGCACCCCCACCAGACTTTACGGCTCTCTCAGGCCTCCACCGGGGACTTGTAGATAGCCCCACGCCTCGGAGCCACGGAGGTGAGGATCTTAGATAGGGGCCAGTGCCTGTAGGCAGAGATTAAGGGGGCATGGCTCACAGTAAACCAGATGAGCAGATCCACTAGCCCGGGGAGTATTTGGCACAACTCCCTGCGTAAAGCCCACGATGGTGTGCCGTCGTTATCGCCACTGGGGGAGGTCAGATTCCCAAATGACAACCATGGAGGTCAAGGCAGTCCCAACAGCAATTCTTCCCCGTGATTCCTCTTCAGGCTTTCAGATTACGCTAGGGACCCTTGACCAGAAAACAATGCCTCCCAGGGTCGTTGGCTGAGTTCAGGGACTGGTCAAATGGTAGAGGGTGGTGTCAGCTAAGTAGGGGATTCACGCAGACCCTAGGATCTGTCCACTCCCAGTCCAGCGCAACCACCTCTCCACTCAGGTGCCTCACTCCTGACTACTCCACAGCCCAACTTGATTCTAAAATGGCCGCCCTCCTGCCACCTCTATTTATCACCTTGGGCTTGACTTGCCAGAGGGGTCCAGAAGGTTCCGGAACCTCCCATGGCAGTCATGGACCGGTTGCTGAGGTGACAGTTGGAGCCACCATTTTGTGAATCCCACCTTCCTCATCTATTTACCTCAGTGAAGCACCTTGCGCCTTTTCCTCAGGTGGTGAGGATGAGGCACCCAGAACCTCTACACCAGCACCCAAAAAGTTTGGTAGACAGAAAACAAAATGCGAAGGGGAAAGGGACAAAAAAAATAATAAATATGAGGGGGAACTGCCAAAGGGCTGACAGGTCTAACACGCGTCCCCCCCAGCTGAAAGTGGGGAGAGCTACCCAACCCCTTGGGAGTCCTCTTCACTAAGGCGGAAATACCTGGATAGACCGTCAGCATTGGCGTGGTCCACTCCTGGGCGATGTTCCACCCTAAAGTCCATTCCCTGTAGGGAAATAGACCACCTCAATAGCTTGGGATTCTCACCCCTCATTTGCATCAGCCACCTGAGGGGCCGGTGGTCTGTCTGAACTAGGAAGTGCGAGCCAAACAGGTATGGCCGCAGCTTCTTCAGAGCCCACACCACAGCAAAAGCCTCCCTCTCAATTGCACTCCACCTCTGTTCCCGGGGGAGTAGTCTCCTGGACAGGAAAACCACCGGTTGGTCTAGACCCTCGTCATTGAGTTGCGACAGCACTGCCCCGATACCGTGCTCCGACGCATCTGTCTGGACAATGAACTCCTTGGCGAAGTCAGGGGCCCTGAGAACAGGTGCAGCACACATGGCCTTTTTCAAGGTGTCAAAAGCTTGTTGACATCCCTCGGTCCAGATTACCCGTTGAGGGTGCTTTTTGGAAGTGAGCTCAGTCAAGGGGGCAACGATGGTATCGTACCCCTTGACAAAGCGTCTGTAGTAACCAGTGAGGCCCAAGAAGGCCCGGACCTCCGTCTGAGTCTTGGGGGGCTCCCAGGCCATGATGGTTTCGATCTTGGCCTGGAGGGGTTGCACCTTACCCCGACCCACCAAGTGACCGAGGTACACTACCGACCCCTGCCCGATCTGGCACTTACTGGCTTTGATCGTCAGACCTGCCTGCTGCAAAGCCTGAAGAACGGCCTGGAGATGACACAGGTGGTCTTCCCAGCTGCGGCTGAAGACAGCGATGTCATCCAGGTACGCAACCGAGAAGGCTTCCATTCCAGAGAGGACCTGGTTCACCAACCGCTGGAACGTAGCAGGGGCGTTCTTGAGCCCGAAGGGCATCACACAGAACTGGTAGTGACCCTCAGGGGTGGAGAAGTCTGACCTTTCCTTGGCTCCATCCGTCAGGGAAATCTGCCAGTACCCGGATGTAAGGTCAAAGGTACTAAGATATTGGGCAGCTCCCAACCGGTCAATGAGCTCATCCGCCCTCGGGATAGGATGAGCATCTGTCTTAGTCACTGAATTCAGTCCCCTGTAATCCACACAGAACCGGAGTTCTGGGGTAGTGCCCGGTGGGGCAGCTTTGGGTACCAGTACCACCGGACTGGACCAGGGACTACTTGAAGGCTCAATCACTCCTAGCTCTAGCATCTTGGTAACTTCCCCATGGATGCTAGCCTTCACCTTATCCGACAGTCGGTAGGACTTGGACTTCACAGGTGGGCTGTCCCCTGTGTCCACGTCATGGGTACACAGATGAGTCCTTCCCGGGATAAGGGAGAACAAGGAAGCAAACTGCTCCAGTACTTGGCGACAGTCCTTCCGTTGTTCAGGAGTTAGAGACGGTGAAAGGATCACTCCCTCCACCGACCCATCCTTCTCTTGGGACGCAAACAGATCAGGAAGAGGTTCACTTTCCTCTTCCTCTGACCCATCAGTCACCATCATTAACGTGACTTCGGGTCTCCCTTGGTGAGGCTTGAGGCGGTTGACATGGAGCACCCGATGGGGCTGCCTGGGGGTCTTAAGATCTACCACGTAGGTAACCTTGCCCTTCTTCTCAACCACCTCAAAGGGGCCCGACCAGCGATCCTGGAGGGCGCTAAGCTCTCCAGGCTCCATCACCCACACCTTCTGGCCAGGCTCCAGCTCCACCGGGTGAGCGTTTCGGTCATACCATTCCTTCATGACCGTTTGGCTGGCTTCTAGGTTCTCAGAAGCTTGCTTCCACAACTTATCCATTTGGCTACAAAAGGCCAGCATGTAGCTCACCACATCCGGGGGAAGTTTTCTGGGAGTCTTTTCCCATCCATCCTTCACCAGGCTGAGGGGTCCACGCACAGGGTGCCCATACAACAGCTCGAAGGGGCTGAAGCCCACTCCCTTCTGTGGTACCTCCCTGTAAGAAAACAGCAAACAAGGTAGGAGGACGTCCCATTTCCTCCGCAGGCTCTCGGGCAGACTCCGGATCATGCCCTTTAAGGTTTTGTTAAATCTCTCCACCAGACCATTGGTCTGGGGGTGGTAAGGAGTGGAGAACCGGTAAGTGACTCCACACTCTTTCCACATAGCCCGCATATAGGCCGACATGAAGTTGGTACCTCTGTCTGACACCACTTCCTTGGGGAATCCCATCCGGGTAAAAATTCCCATAAGGGCCCGTGCCACCGCAGGTGCGGTAATGGTCCTCAGAGGGATAGCCTCTGGGTACCGTGTGGCATGATCCACCAGAACCAGGATAAACCTGTGACCGGCAGACGTTGGTGGATCCAATGGCCCGACAATGTCGATGCCCACCCTTTCAAAGGGGGTACCAACGACCGGCAGTGGTTCCAGGGGAGCCTTCAGCTTCACCCCTGTTTTACCACTAGCTTGGCAGGTTACATACGTCCTACAAAAAGTATCGGACGTAACCCTCATCTGAGGCCAGTAGAAATGAGGGACAAGTCGAGCAAAGGTCTTATCTTGTCCCAAGTGTCCTGCCAAGGGTATTTCGTGAGCCAGTCCCAATAGGAAGGCTCGGTAACGCTGGGGAACTACCAAGGCCCGGGATGAACCATGCACCGGAGCCTTGGGTTCGCTATAAAGGAGTCCATCTTCCCAGTATATGTGGAAGTTACCCGCTGCCTGGGCTTCAGCCTGCCGCCGTAAACCCTCAAGGGTAGGGCACTCCTTCTGGGCCCGACAAAACTCTTCCCTAGTAGGTCCTCCCTCCACCTGCCAATCTGCAGGGGTCGATAGGCCCTCCAGGGAAGTTACATCCCCCTCCGTAGACTCCGGGACCACTTCAGTTGCCCCATCCACCTTTGGAGGGTCAGATGCCGGGGCAGGCTTCCCCCGTCCCCGTTTACCCTTTCCGGCAGCTGGTTGGGCCTTTGTCCCAAGCTCCAACCTCTGTGAATCCCCTCTACGGGTAGTCCCGGACCGAGTGTGGGCACACGTCCACTCAGGGGTCCCCAACATTTCCATGTGGGCCCTGAATTCAACCTCCTTCCACGCCGAGTGTTCAAGGTCGTTTCCCAACAGGCAATCGACCGGCATGGCAGGGCTTATCGCAACTCGTAGAGGACCCGCAACCCCTCCCCACTCAAAGGGAATCCGGGCCACCGGATAGTGACCCTCTCGGTTGTCAGCCATCACAACCGGGTGGACTACATGGGAAACCACCTGCTCTGGGGACACCAGCTGACTCCTTACCATAGTCATGCTGGCTCCTGTATTCCTCAGAGCCTCCACCCTCTGGGCATTGATGGTGACCCATTGCCTGTACTTAGTAGTATTCGAGGGCATCTGGGTCTTAGGAACCATCTCACAATCCCCTAAGGACACTAGGGTTAGCCCTGCCCACTCACCTCCCTTATCTAGGGGCAACTCCTCCCCGAGCACTACACTCCCCACCCCAGGGGTCTTTCCTCCAATGGGAGGGTGTGGTCTCTTGGGACACTTGGCATCCCCCTTATAGTGCCCAACCTCACCACACTCATAACAGCGGACAACCCTAGGCTGCTGACCACGGTCAGGATAAGGGGGTTTGTGGGGGCCAACCTTAGGAGGGAACCCTACTCCCTTCCCTGGTGAACTCTTTTGGGGGCCTTTAGAGAACTCCCTCTTTTTATCTCCCCCCTCTTTCTTCTGGGGGGCGCCCTGTCCAGCTCC
Organism: Triturus cristatus; assembly: GCF_964204655.1. Lineage (NCBI taxonomy): Eukaryota > Metazoa > Chordata > Amphibia > Caudata > Salamandridae > Triturus > Triturus cristatus. Next base: position 169,930,692 of record NC_140580.1, on the reverse strand, counting down.
TTGGAAATTCCCTCCAGTCCCTTTTGAGGATACCCGGGTACTCACCCAGATATCCGCCTCCTCTGCAAGCTTCCTGGGATTAGTTAGCTTGCTGTCTACCAGGTGCTGACGCAGCTCCGGAAAACTTTTCTCGAGGAGGTGCTCCTTTAAAATTAGATTATACAGTCCCTCATAGTCCTTGACCTCACTGCCCTGCACCCAGCCCTCTAAGGCCTTCTTGGCATAGTCCAAGAAGTCCACCCAATTCTGGGTGGCCAACTTCTGACTGCCCCGAAACCTCTGCCTGAATTTTTCAGGGGTCAGCCCAAATTTCCTCACTAGGGCTACCTTCATGACTGGGTACTTGGTCTGGTCTTGGTGTTCTAATGCTAGCAAGGCATCCCTCCCCACCGGAGGCATATACCTATATAGGCCACTCCCCCACTGGGCTTCGGGGACCCCATGGGCTCTTAGAGAGACCTCATAGGCAGCCAGCCATTTTACGATGTCATCCCCGACACCATAGCTGGCGACTACATCTTTGGGCAGGTAAGGCCTGGACTCTCTCGGGATTTCTCTCTGTATGCTGCCACCATTAGGACTGCTGGGGGTTCCAAGTTGAAGGGCTTTGAGCTCTAACTCCTTTAAGTGGAGCTCATGGAGGAACCTCCTCTCCTCCCTCTCCTTTTCCAACCGGGCCAGATCCATTCTGAACTGTCTCTCCTCCCTCCGGTCAACTAGATCAGCAGAGGACAGGCTCCCCCCTGAGGCGCTACTACCCGCTCTGGATGGGGCCCTAGACCCGACGTCCATGTTGCCGCTCCCAGGGGGAAAAAGGACTTCCGGTTCTTCCAGGGGGTCTAGTCCTGGTTCCTCCTCCCGTTTCCCGGTAGGGTGGGCCATAACCCAGGCTCTTAAGCTTGCTTGGAGCTCTGTTTTCTTCGCCCCCTGCTTAAAGAATACCTCCCTCTCCTGGCAGAATTCCTTCAATTGGGCCACCGTATATTCTTCCAGCCTACCCAATTCAAATTCCATCCTACCAGATGGGACCCCAACACGGTCAACAAGAACTTCACTCGGGAAGACTTTCCCAAGAAAAAATATACACAGGACAATTTTAAAAACCTCCAATTAGGAAAACAATCTGGAGAAAACTCCAGTTAAAACAATCCAGTGTAGGTGGTGATGCGTGCCAAACTGCCACTAAGCGGATGCAAGCACTGAATAAGTAATCCCACCGCTGAGCACCAACTTGTTGGACCTATGTCCTAGGGTTAGCATGACTTACGTTAACAGGCGTTCTTCTCAACATGGCGTTTCGTGCTTGCATCCTCCTCAGTCCGCAATCTAGCGTGACACCACTCAAAAAGGACACTACACTGAATATATTTTAACGTTTACTAGAATTCTTCCACTTTTCTTACGTTACAGGAATTCTCAGTTCCGCATGACAGAAATCGACATTTCACATGCATTTAAAATGACATTAATATTCCAACAATACAGTTCATAGAATAGTCTCTAAAACACCCTCTGAGCTTCTCCTCCCGCCTTGAATCTGGAGACCTAGTTACATTTCTACATGGTGAGTTTCAAACCACATTTCCAAAAGCACATTTAGACTCCTCTAAACATTCCCCTCACAGCTAAACCTCCTGACTCCTATCCTGCCAACCCGATCCAATCTCTGCCTATGAGGTATTCAGCTGGAGGTTGCTTGCTGCTGGCAACCAAGGGGGACCCTTCAAACAATTCACCTGTAGTCTACATGTGGCATAGGGGCGAAACCATTACGTTCTAGCCGTATCTTTAAGTCCCTGTTTTTACTAGACTGGAGACGGTTGTTCTCAGCACTGGAGATCTGTACTCCCCAGAGTTTAGTCTCGCGTAAGGATACTTCAGCGCTCCCGTCCCCTTAGTCAAAATCCGGACTCCCCGCCCCTCCAAGGCCCAGCTTACTTCATAGACTTGAGGTCCTCCTCCAGCAGCGGGGCTCGTTAGTCTCCACAGCAAGGGGGGGCTTCCTGACTGGGGTTAAGGGAGAAACACCTATAGACTACCCCCACCCTCAAGGGATTTCCCGTGAGGTGAGCTTCACCGATCAAATTCTCCTTGGGCACTTCCCGGCTTCTCTCACTCTGTCAGGCGCTCCCGCCACTGCCGACCGCAGCGCGACTTGCGGGAGCGCAGCCCTGACTCCGTCAGGCACTTCCGCCGCTGCCGAACGCAGCGCGACTCATGGGGGGTGCGGCCTCGTCTCACGGCTGCTGGGAGGGGCGGCACTTCCTTGATGGCCCGGCTCACGTGACCCGGGTGTCAGCTTCCAGGCCAGCCCCGACTCGGCTTCCTGGCCGCAGCTTCTCCAGACAGATGATCGGCGCGTTGACAGCTCTCCTCACAGCTGATATGCGCGATGGATGCAGGCCACACCGGAGAGTCCCTGCACCCCCACCAGACTTTACGGCTCTCTCAGGCCTCCACCGGGGACTTGTAGATAGCCCCACGCCTCGGAGCCACGGAGGTGAGGATCTTAGATAGGGGCCAGTGCCTGTAGGCAGAGATTAAGGGGGCATGGCTCACAGTAAACCAGATGAGCAGATCCACTAGCCCGGGGAGTATTTGGCACAACTCCCTGCCCTAAAGCCAACGATGGTTTGCCGTCGTTATCGCCACTGGGGGAGGTCAGATTCCCAAATGACAACCATGGAGGTCAAGGCAGTCCCAACGGCAATTCTTCCCCGTGATTCCTCTTCAGGCTTTCAGATTACGCTTGGGACCCTTGACCAGAAAACAATGCCTCCCAGGGTCGTTGGCTGAGTTCAGGGACTGGTCAAATGGTAGAGGGTGGTGTCAGCTAAGTAGGGGATTCGCGCAGACCCTAGGATCTGTCCACTCCCAGTCCAGCGCAACCACCTCTCCACTCAGGTGCCTCACTCCTGACTACTCCACAGCCCAACTTGATTCTAAAATGGCTGCCCTCCTGCCACTTCTATTTATCACCTTGGGCTTGACTTGCCAGAGGGGTCCAGAAGGTTCCGGAACCTCCCATGGCAGTCATGGCCCGGTTGCTGAGGTGACAGTTGGAGCCACCATTTTGTGAATCCCACCTTCCTCATCTATTTACCTCAGTGAAGCACCTTGCGCCTTTTCCTCAGGTGGTGAGGATGAGGCACCCAGAACCTCTACACCAGCACCCAAAAAGTTTGGTAGACAGAAAAAAAAAATGCGAAGGGGAAAAGGGACAAAAAAAATAATAAATATGAGGGGGGAACTGCCAAAGGGCTGACGGGTCTAACAAACACCATATGAAATTCAGGTTAGTTATTACTTAACAGAAGACTACCAAATGAGCAACCGGTATATTACACATTTTGGGCTGTGGGAAATAAATCTGTAATTGATTCCAACGTCTCCATATTGCTGATTTTAATGAATACTCTGACTTTGAAATCATCACTTGATCAGAGAGAGAGATCAAAAACCCAAATTGATATCATTAACATGAACAACTAACCTTCATAATAGTTCAAATGTATTGACCTAGCTCCTTAATAGTGAACAGAAAAATAATCTGGAACTGTGAATCTAATTCTCATTTGGCCTGGCTATAGGAACAATTATTTATTTGGAAAGCTTCAACTGCCCTCATTAAATCTCAGCCCAATAATACAATTTTCACCTAGGAAGGATTTTAACTAACACATTTAACTTTTTGTCCTCCTCTATAAAATCTTCCAAAAAAAGTAGCCAAGGGACAACAGCACTGACTTTTCTAAAAAAGAGAACACCGGGAAAACAAATGAGGCAAATCTTCCTCTAAGGATGAACATCAAGTTTGACTATAAAAAGAAAATCTATAACATAAAAGCAAAAGTCATCAAAATGGCACGAACTACAACTATCAGTTATCCACAATGATGCTAACAAATTGCCACAGCCTACACCAACATAATCAGATCAAAGGGCACCATATCCCATTTTTAAGATAGAAAGCCTTCATAACTAATTTATACGTAATGAGCACTAGCATGTTTTCGCATCTCTGCTGTCAGTGACCACAAAAAATGCGTAACACCACACCAACAGGTCGAATTGTACATCAGCAACAGTCAAGACTCCAGGGTACCAGGGCCAAATTGCATACAATTGGGTGTAATAAAAACTTCTCCAAGAAACTGGACCCTCATCATCTCTCCGCTATTTAATGATATGAAATCCCTTGGACAAGTTCTACCATCATGGAAAGGATCTATTATTCAACCCACATACAAAAAGGGCCTAAAAATGGATCCAAGCAGCACTCATGTGAACACGTTCCTAAACAGCTTGCCGATCAGTAGAAGCTAAAACCTTTAAACTCTATATAAACTTTATCGATTATTCCACAGCTTTTGACAGGGTACATAGAAATATCCTATGGTCAAAACTACAAATGTGGGAAATAGATCTAAGTGTTTTTACACTTCCTGCTGGAGTTAAATAGTGACAACATAGATGCAAATCAAACTAAGAAAATTTAAAGGGCTAACCCCTAACTTATCTTGGTCTCGAAATAGACGCCTACCTAAACTGGCTCCTGCATAAAATAATGCCTGCAGGAACACTATAACAGCCCAAGAAATTAAGAGATTTGCTAAAGATTACGGCAGCAGTGCCATCGGCCACAAAATCACAGTTATTTAGATCAAAATACTTCCAGTCTTCTATACACTACAATAGCTTTTAAATACAATGCAATGACAATTTCTTAAAAGGATTCTGGCACCCTGAAGGTGAGGTACATTTAGCAATATTAGTGCTATGACTGAGAAGTGAATATTAATTGTGCAAAACTAAGAAATGTACTCTCCTGGAGCGCTGTGAATTCTTTGGTGATAATTAACTGCGAGGTACAGTCCACCCTCGACACAAGCACCTTCTGTGCGAAGAGCACACTACTGACGGACTAATTGTTGTAAAAATATATACATATATATTACCTACTGGCAGTTGCCAGTAGGTAGTTATAGTTAGGACCTTGTCTCTATTCAAAAAGCGTTTTTTCTTTTGCAAATATCTTTGGCGCCGTTTGACAAATCTTCGCGAAATTTTCTAAACTAATGGGGTGCTCCGGTCAGCTCCTGTCTTGAAAGTTTCGGGGGATTCGTCAAGTGGGGGCTGATTAAAAAGGGGGGTCCCAAAATGCATTTTCCCCATGTTAATTTCCATAGGAACTTTAGACAAAGCTACAGCCCGATCTGCTGAACGGAATTACACCAAATTTGGCAAAAAGGTAGGTCTTGGCTCAGAAAGCGTGTAAATCTGTTCAGTAGTTCCTGAGAAATTAGAAAAAGAAAAATATCGATATCGGAGCACCGAGTCACCGACTCCTCCCAAGCAAGAGCTGACTTCTGATTGGCTGCCAACACTCAACCAGGAAGTGTTGGCAGTCATCTTGTGACTCGGTAACAGAAAACAGTGAAAACAAAATTTTAAAACAAGAAAAGGGGGCAGGGTAGAAACACCATCACCCCCTAGGCCTACACAGGGACCCCCAGAGCCAAAAAAAGCATTTTTTTTTTAACAGCAGAATTCACGCTGGGTGCGCGAATCCGGTCGAGAAAATAAAAAAAATTACGAAGCGCGGGCTCCCGCTGTCCGTTATTGTTGAGCCCGCAGGTGGCCACAGTGCTGCGTGGTAGCCTGCACTTCGCTGCCAGTGATACAAAATTCAATCGCCTTTAGTTCTAGCACCGAACAGCCAGCAGAGGCTCTGCCGAGTTCCGTACCGAAGAAGCGCCTGCTGCGGTTGCAGAAGAGGTACAGCTCCATACTGAAGAGTTTTAATGCCAGGGACTTTGTGGTTTCACACCTCGCAGAGGCTCGGGCCCCCTTCGCTCAGCTTTGCACACTATGCAGAGAGAGGGCTTCAAAGTCGCAGGAAACCTAATCCTAAGCGCTCACCTCACTCTTTGGGTCGCCCCATTTAACGAGAGCAGTTCGTAACATTTCTACAAGCTGTTTCTGAGCCGCAGGGCTGGTCAGGTCACCCGTAATAAGGCGTAGCTGTCCTGGTTGTAATGGGACAGCAGGGCTCGCTGACAGCTTATTACACACAGCTGGCTTACTGCGGTATAAGGTCCTCCGAGCCGCCTTTGTATTTATAGCGTTTTCATGGGCAGCGCTCCCAGGCCTTGTACTACCTTTTACTCACAGATTAGCGAAATATAACCACAGTGTCTTAGATCACTACTCATGTGAACACTGATATCTCAGTAGGTTCTGTACCTGCTTCCGAGTGCCACTGGCAATTCACAGGTTTAAATCCTGGTGGATCCGTCAGCCTTTCACTAAGAGCGCTCTGCCGCTATAATCTGGGAGTACTAAGCATTATATAAAGGCTATATTAGCGCTATGATGCTACAATCTGTTGGTATTAAGCACTATATAAACTTTACGATGGTGCTCTGAAGCTGTAAACCGTGGGTAGTATGCACTCTCTAATCGTTACATTAGTGTTAATAATCAGTTACTACTGGAATACTTCCAGCAAATCGCTTAATTTACACACCTGCATCAAGGCCATACACAGGAAGTGAACAGGATGTGTTTCACATGTGCAAAAATGAGATAAGAATACATGCACACAAGGTTCACAAAGTGTTTACCAAGTGTACGTCAAATTTATGTAAAATAACAAAAGGTAGAATCGTTGAGCGCAGAAAAAAACGCGAGTTAGTCCAAAGCGTGCGTGCGCATTAAAGAATCGCTTGTCAATAAACAACTGAAAGGCGTCAGAGGAGCTGGTATGGCGTATTGTCAGTGTACACTTGGTGGGCACGCATGGAAAAATGCACTAAATCGTGCGTGCGAAACACAGGATGGAGTAAGGAAGGCCGTATTTTTTTTAAAAAGGCAAACGAATGACCGTAAGATTTTCAAGTCTGCAATATGCAGGCGAGCAGACTTATGCATAGGGGCGAGTGAGCGGGGTTAGACAAGCTAGCGTACAACAGGTTTTACACAATTTGCAAGCATTTACATGGACGTTTTATGGAAGTACTCCTGTGTTAAGCGTTCTAACGCGGGCTTCTAAAAAGCATCCCCTTGCATCCATAGACGATGCACAGTACAGGTGAGGCCTGGAAGTGCCTTCCGGTGAGTGATACCACAATACATCTTAAGACCACAGCAGACAGACATCAAACAAGGTAACATGCCTCGGGTTGGTGACTATGAAAGGCGCAGGACAGGGGGGAGACAGCTGTTATATCTCAACAATGAATAGCCGCTTTAATGACACACCCGGCGCTCATTTATTATTTGATGGACAAAAAAGACAGAACGCACACAATAACACACCAGTTATGAATGTCGGGGCAGTGGCGCTAGAAAAAAAACTGTTGGAGGTTAACATACATTGAGCAGAGCCTTAGTAACCACTCCCTCACACGAGCCCACTTTCAGCTGTACACAGAGGTGGACAACAGGCTCAGACAGGGCCTAATTTGTGAAAATGTAAGTGCCAGGGCCCTCCTCAGGAGGCTGCTACAGCTTGCACCACGCATTGCCCCTGCCAGCGCTGCCACCAGCAGTACCAACACAAAACTAACTGTCACACTCCTACAAGTGTGACAATTAAGATTATTGTCCCCAAAGCTACAAGAATGGCTTAGGAGACAGGTAAAGTCATTTTTAATGCATACTGAGTTCATAAACACGTGTTATGCTCATCTCTAAATTAGACTGACAGCGCCACTATATGGCAGACTGTCACAAGCGCCCACAGGTGTTCACAATTAAGTGCAGGCGCCCAGCACCGGGAACCATCAGCACAAATTAAGCAGTGAGTTCAGAGTTTGGCGAGAGGCTCACTGCGCCAACCCTTGCCTATTTTGGAATTCAGTACTGGTTCCGCCCAAAAGCGTAACCATAGAGCAGTGCTTCCCCGTCCCCTATTCTCCACCCGTGGCTCACTGACCAGCATATCATGACCTGTCAGGGTGTAAGTGGCCTAGGACAGAACTGGACACCACTAACCTTGTCTCAGCAGCCAGCGGGAACGACTGCGCGCTGAGGAGCCTCCCAACTCCCCGAAATGCTAAACCCCACAGTGCACTTGAACGCAACTATGGAACTTAGCACCGCGGGGAAAGGGGAAGGGGACAAAATAACAAAGACAACTGCCGGAAGTGCGTCTGGCCTGAGCTCTGTTCCCTCTAGGGTGTATGCACTACAGTATGGGAGACCAGAAGAAACACAAGCGTGAAATGTAATTACACTAACTTCACACACGTCACAGTAAACTAGTCAGACACACAATTACACTTACGCGGGGCCGGTAGCAGCAGTTCGTGAAATTTCTGAACCACTCTTTGGTAGTTCCTATGATTGTCCAGTCAATATCAGCTTCAGAACGTTTCCTTAAGCTCTTGGGCGAAGAGGAGGGGCACCAAAGTTCGCACTATCCCTTTACAACAAAAACCACTTCGCTGTTGTCTTCACAGCAATGTTCAGTGGTATGTGAAATGCTTCCCCAGGAAAAGGCACCAATGTTAATACGACCAGCGTCCCCTCGTTCCGGGGACCCGGGCGAAGATTCTAAGCTACTTGCGTGGGTGTTTTAGGCCCCTCGGGCAGACAGGAAAATACAGGCAGCGGGACCGCGGCCTCGCGAGTCGCTGATGGCAGGAGGGTGAGTACACTGCGCAACCTCCTCACTGAGGGGTGTGGAGGACTACAGTGTCTCTCTGTTGCGAGATTTGTCTCGCTCGCTACGGAACAAAAATAGGCAGACAGTACTTGCGCAACGGAACAAAAATAGGCAGATAGTACTTGTGCTATGGGAACCGGACTCTCTCGTCCCAGCTTGACTTCCGAGGATGGTCCCTCGGCGGGGTTTTACTCGTTCACCAATGACGCTGTTCCGAAATCCCAGCGGGTAGATAAGCATCCGCGTACTCGAGGGAAAGTTTCGCAGATTGTCAAGCACCTTCCCCCTATGGGGGAGGTGCTTATATGCTTGCGTGATCTTGTGCCTTCCAATCGGCTTGGATGTGTGTCTTCCCTCGGCTTTCTGGGAGTTGTAGTGCCGCGGGCCCTGTTTCCCTTTACACCCGTACTTTCTCACCCAAAGGGAAGTGTGGGGGAGTGTGCATACCCTGCTAACGGTATGGATGTGCGGAATCGTGACAGAACCCCCTCTGAAGGATCGCCGACTCGGCGGTCGTCCCGGTTTACCAGGATTGTTCTCATGGAATTGTTCTACCAGTTCGGGGCAATGGAGATTCTGCACTGGTTCCCAGGTTCTATCCTCGACTCCGAAACCCTTCCAGTCCACCAGATACTGGACCCGCCCCCTAACCAGTCGGGAATCTAACAGTTGGTTCACTTCGTATTCTTCCTGCCCATCTACAACCACTGGAGGGGGTTGATCTAAGACCCGTATGTTTGCAGGACATGGTTGGAGAAGGGACACATGAAATACAGGGTGAATGCGCCAGGACGGGGGCAAGGCTATTCTCATCGCAACAGGGTTAATGATCTCTTCGATACTATATGGACCTATGTATTTAGGTTTTAATTTGTCTATCCCTTTCAGGTGTATGTTTTTTGTAGCCAGCAGACCTTATCCCCAATCTTGTATTCGGGTTCTTTGGATCTTTTTCTGTCTGCAAAACGTTTTTGTGCCGTTTGCGCGATAACAAGGTTTCGTTTAGCCTCGAGGAGGATTGCTCTGAGATGAGCATGGTGTTCTTGGATGCTTGGGAGAGCGGTTTCTATAGGCCAGTCGAAAGGGAGCATGTTCGGGTGATGTCCCAATAAACAAAAGAACAGAGAGCACCCTAGCGTAGAATGTTCGGTGTTATTGTAAGCAAATTCCTTTGTCCACAATAGCCTGACCCACACAAATAACATGCTCATCACATGGACGTTTTGCGGTATCACCGAGATGGAGTCCCTCTTTGAAGACGGACAGCTTCGGCCATTCCAAAACCTCATGGCAGACTACGATCTCCCCCCGGGCCAATTCCTGCTTCACCGCCAACTGTTTGATAGCTATCGACCGCACCATGACCTCTCGAGGGGGGAGCCACCCACACATCCAGTCATCCACACGATTCTACATATGGGAGTGGGTAGACACCTAACCACATGGCTCTACAAAGCCATACGGGAGCTCACCAATAAACCACTGGTGTCCCTACGTGCCATATGGGAGGAGGAAATCGGACGTTCATTGCACGAGAAGAAATGGGAAAGAGCCCTAGAATATCCTAAGAAGGTGTCCAGAAATGCACGCTTCAAGAACATACAATTTTATATCCTCCATAGAGCTTATCTGACACCAGCACGTCTCCAGCGCTTCCTCTGCCCCAGATGCCAATCACAGGACACAGATTTCCAACACATGCTTTGGAGCTGCCCCACAATCAGTTCTTTTTGGCAGCACATTCATACTGCCCTACAGGACCTCACAGGGATCAAGTATATGAACACATGGGAGGCCAGCGCACTAGGTATCGCTCGCACACATAAACAACACAAAGTGCAGACCCGTTTTTATTCCCTAGCGGTGTTGTTAGCTAAACGCATTATTGCTATGCACTGGCGTACTCCCACTGGCTAGCAGCTTGGGTGGGAGCGACACACAAATGGGCGGCGGCAGAGGAGGACACATTACGGGAGGAGGAGGTAAAGAGCACCCGCAAACATCCCATTTCAATGGACTGGGCCATGTTATTGAATCGCATTAAGCTATTGACCCCTGGCGAGGACTCACACGGGGGCACACCTACACGAACAGCCTTACCAACACAGCCGTCGTCAGTGATCGACTAAACTCTCCCTACTCTGGGGGCCCGATTGCATCGCGAGCAACCTCGTGACGTGTGTCGGCACTTCTGCCGGCCTGGTGTAAACGTCAGCTCAGCTGTAAGATATTGACACGGTACACACACACACGCTTAACCCAGTGGCAGATAAGAGAGCCCGGACGCATTTTTCCATACCCAACCCCTAGTTCTTCCTGTATTTTACCCCAGTTCACGTGGCATATTCACTACCAGGACCCATAGGGTTTACAACTTGTGTATCCAGCAACCATTGTACACATGATTAATTATGGGGGATATTGGATACTGTAATAAGCAATCTCATGGATTGATTGATTTATCTGATCTATATTACAATAAACCAGAAAATGCCAATAAAAATATGTTACAAAAAAAATAGCCTGACCCAATCTGTGGCGTTTTGCATCGTGAAACAGCGTAGATACTGCTCCAGGGTCTGGTTCAGACGTTCAGTTTTACCATCCATTTGGGGATGGTAACTTGTTGAGAGCTTGGCTTCTGCATTCATTGAAACGCACAAGGTTTTCCAAAATCGGGAGGTGAACTGCGTTCCACGGTCTGTAATCAGTACACAGGGAATTCCATTGGCTCGTACTACGTGTTGTAGCATCAACATTGCCAATCCATACGATGTAGGTAGTTTTTCTAGTGGGATGAAGTGTCCCATCTTGGTCAAGTGATCCACTATCACTAACACCACAGTGTATCCATGGATATGGTATGCCAAGGGCGCGGAGGAACAGGTATGGGTTGTAACTGTCCTGAGGGTTTAGAGTGAATGGCTTTTCCTTGTGTGCACACTGAACAGGTTTTTACGTAGTCTTTTGTATCGGTCTTCAGCGTCGGCCACCAAAAGGAGCGTTCTATACCTTTTATGGTTTTTTGTATTCCCATATGACCCCCCATTGCCGTGTCGTGAGCCCATGTCATTACTTGCATTTGCAAGTCAGTAGTGGGGACATACAGCGCCTGGTGATAAAAGAAAAGACCGCCTTTCTCTGCTCTGTTACCTGGATCTTCTTTCAACCAGGCTTGCACATCTACCGTTGTTAGGGACGCTTGGATTTCCTCTAGGAAATTCTCCGCTTTGAGTACTGCAATAGTCGGTGTTTTGACAGTTCCTTCAGCAAGGATGAACGGAGGTTCCATGGGTAGCAAGGTCGTGTCTTCCTCGTCGTCCGGAAGGCGTGAGAGGACGTCTGCTTTTCCGTTTTGTGGTCCTGGCCGGTACTTGATAACAAAATCATAATCAGAAAAGAGTCCAACGTAATTGGCATGGGGTGAGTGCCTTGGCTGTTTAGAGAAAGAGTAGGTTTCGGTGGTCCATGTAGATTTCAAAGGTATGACGAGCCCCCAGCAGATTGTGTCGCCATTCTTCGCAGGCTCGTTTTATCGCCAATAGCTCCTTATCTGATATGGAATAGTTCACTTCACTGGGACTCAATTTCTTAGAATAATACGCCACCGGATGGAGTTGCCCTGTTTTGGGGTGTCGCTGGGACAGCACGCCTCCTATGGCGTACTGCGAGGCATCTGTTTCCACGATAAACGGGAGGTGAGGGTCTGGATGTCGCAAGATGGGGGCCTGAGTGAACCTATCCTTTAGACTTCGGAAGGATTGTTCAGCGGCATCTCCCCAGACAAAAGGTGCGTTCTTTTTCAGGAGGTTTGAGAGAGGTTGGATGATTTTAGAAAAGTCTTTTATAAAACGCCTGTAGTAATTGGCAAAGCCTAAGAAGCTTTGCACAGCTTTCACGTGATGAGGAGTTTTCCACTGAGTGATTGCCTCCACCTTGCTTGTGTCCATTTTAAACCCCTGAGAATTAATAATGTAGCCTAGGAATGCGACCTCTTGAGCGTGGAATAAACATTTCTCCAGTTTAGCGTACAAAGAATGCTGACGGAGCCGGTCTAGTACCGCTTTTACGTGGGTCACATGTTCCTTGGTTCGGAAGGCTGTCTTCCACTCGTCTCCACTCTTTACCCGGACTAAGTGGTACGCTCCTCGAAGATCCAATTTTGTGAAGTAACGGGCTCCTTTGATTTGATCCAGGAGTACAGGAATCAAGGGTAAGGGATAGTGGTTTTTCACGGTGACGCGGTTCAGTGCGCGATAGTCTATACATGTGCGGAGCTCGTCGCAATCCTTCTTGGGTATAAAAAAGAGGGGAGACGAAGCAGGGGAGGATGAATGTGTTATAAATCCTGAGGCCAAGTTCTCTTCAAGGTATGCCTGTAACTAGTGGGTTTCGGCCTCCGTCAATGCATACACTCTGCTACATGGAATATCAGCTCCTGGAATCAACTCGATGCGGCAGTCGTAGACTCGATGTGGAGGGAGTTGTGTAGCTGTTTGTTTATCGAAGAGGGATTTGTATTCCGAGTATACGTCTGGTAGTGTGGTGGCACAACAATAGAATTCCGGTCTACTTGCGCTGGCTACTAGCTTCGCCTTGGTGTCCAAGACGTTCTCTGGGGGAGGTTTTTCTCGGGTGCAATGTTCCTTGCAATAGTTGGACTCCATGGTAACGGTGCGAGCTGCCCAATGCACCGCCGGATCATGAAGAGTCAGCCATGGCATACCTAAGATGAGACAGAACTGTGGTGCATCTATGAGGTCAAACTGGATGTATTCGTAATGGTCCTTACCAAACAGCATCAGAAGAGGAAGAGTATGGGACGTAACAGGTCCTGATGTTAGCACGGAGCCATCCACGGCCTTCACACATTCAGGTTTCTGTTTTCTTTCGCAGGAGACGCCAATGGTTCGAGCGTATTTCAAGTCCATATAGTTCCCTGTTGCTCCGGAATCCAATAAGGCGTCCGTCTTAATGGGTGACCCCCTGGTTACCCATAAAGAGACACATACGTTCAAGTGAGCAACTGCTGGTTGTAAGGTATTGGCTATAACGGAGGAGATCAAGGGTCTTTTTTTGCCCGGTCCAGTGATCTCCAACTGGTTCGGGCTCTTCAGTTTTCCGACATCTCGCGGGTTCCCATTATAGCTGGACCTCTCGGAGATCTGCTCCGTTCGGGAAGCTGTGCTCGTGCTCGGCACTCACGTATGAAATGTCCCCCTTTTCCATAGTACAAGCATAGCTTCATTTTTCGCCGCTTTTCTCGTTCTTCTATGGAGAGAGGACCTCGAATACCTCCAATTTGCATCGGCTCGATTCCCTCTGCGGCCTTGGGCCTAGCATCGGTTGCGTCTTTCGGTTTGGGATACCAGAGGCGTGTTTCCCCCCTAGTCTTGTCTCCTTTCCTTTCCTGTAGACGGTGGTCTAATTGCACCGTAAGTTCTATCATCTCTTCGCAAGTTTGAGGTAATTGCACTACTTGGGAAAGAACATCCTTCAGTTCCCCTCTCAGACCCTGGTAGAATAAAGTGGTTCGTTTTTCAGAAGGCCAGTCGGTTTCAACCACGAGGCGATTGAACGATGTGACATATGTCAGCAGGTCTTGTGACCCCTGTCGCAACGTAAGAAGCTCGCGATCCAAGGTCAATATGTGGGACTTCCGGTCAAAAGGTTTTCGTAGTATAATGCAAAAGTCAGAGAAATGGTGCAACACAGGATTGTTTCTCTCCATTAATGGAATAGTCCAACCTGTGGCGTTCCCCCACATGTAGGACATCATGAACGCCGTCTTAGCTGTGTCATCCTGAAAGACAGCGGGTTTACACAGAAAATGCAGCCTGCATTGATTGAGAAACGTTTCGAACTTTTTTGGTTCGCCATAGAAGCGTTCGGGAGGCGCCAAAGGAATACCAGTATTTTGAATCACGTGTACTGTAGGCACAGTATCGCTGATAGGCGAAGATACCTGGGGGGCGGTGAAGAAACCCCCACCTTGTGTAACTTCTTTGGTGGGAGGATGGGCGGTTTGCCCTGGGGGTGGTAGCGTGGCCTCTCTCATGTACGGGCTAGTCCCTGGGCCCTTTCGTGATAGACCCGCCACCTCTCTACGTAATGTACTCATTTCTTTCCTAAGGTCCTGGTTTTCTAAGCGTGCGGTTTGCACCTCCAACTGCAGAGCATTCAGGCTCTCCAGTAACGAGGTCAACACCACGTTCGTGTCCATCGTCCAGGCTGGGCGTCCACCGTAGGCTTGACAATCTGTCAGGGTGTTAGTGGCCTAGGACAGAACTGGACGCCACTAACCTTGTCTCAGCAGCCAGCGGGAACGACGGCGCGCTGAGGAGCCTCCCAACTCCCCGAAATGCTAAACCCCACAGTGCACTTGAACGCAACTATGGAACTTAGCACCCCGGGGAAAGGGGAAGGGGACAAAATAACAAAGGCAACTGCCGGAAGTGCGTCTGGCCTGAGTCTGGTCTGAGCTCTGTTCCCTCTAGGGTGTATGCACTACAGTATGGGAGACCAGAAGAAACACAAGCGTGAAATGTAATTACACTAACTTCACACACGTCACAGTAAACTAGTCAGACACACAATTACACTTACGCGGGGCCGGCACCAGCAGTTCGTGAAATTTCTGAACCACTCTTTGGTAGTTCCTATGAGTGTCCAGTCAATATCAGCTTCAGAACGTTTCCTTAAGCTCTTGGGCGAAGAGGAGGTGCACCAAAGTTCGCACTATCCCTTTACAGCAAAAACCACTTCGCTGTTGTCTTCACAGCAATGTTCAGTGGTATGTGAAATGCTTCCCCAGGAAAAGGCACCAATGTTTATACGACCGGCGTCCCCTCGTTCCGGGGACCCGGACGAAGATTATAAGCTACTTGCGTGGGTGTTTTATGCCCCTCGGGCAGACCGGAAAATACAGGCAGTGGGACCGTGGCCTCGCGAGTCGCTGATGACAGGAGGGTGAGTACACTGCGCAACCTCCTCACTGAGGGGTGTGGAGGACTACAGTGTCTCTCTGTTGCGAGATTTGTCTCGCTCGCTACGGAACAAAAATAGGCAGACAGTACTTGCGCGACGGAACAAAAATAGACAGATAGTACTTGCGCTACGGGAACCGGACTCTCTCGTCCCAGCTTGACTTCCGAGGATGGTCCCTCGGCGGGGTTTTACTCGTTCACCAATGACGCTGTTCCGAAATCCCAGCGGGTAGGAAAGCGTCCGCGTACTCGAGAGAAAGTTTCACAGATTGTCAAGCTCCTTCCCCCTATGGGCGATGTGCTTATATGCTTGCGTGATCTTGTGCCTTCCAATCGGCTTGGATGTGTGTCTTCCCTCGGCTTTCTGGGAGTTGTAGTGCCGCGGGCCCCGTTTCCCTTTACACCCGTACTTGCTCACCCAAAGGGAAGTGTGGGGGAGTGTGCATACCCTGCTAACAGTATGGATGTGCGGAATTGTGACACGACCCATCTCAAACCTTCCCTTTCCGAAGGCAATGCACAACAAAGAGGCCATATGCCAAATGATGTCACAGTAGGTCTCAAACCCCAGCAGACGTCATCAAACATTCTAGAACGTCTGTTCTGGAATCTGGTTGGCCCCTTTAATGAGAATAGGAAAACAGTAACAGAGCACAGAAGGAAGGAAGCACCGAGTTACTTATAGAAAGTGTAGGAGAGTAGGATCTGCTTCACATGTTTACCCCCACTTTTTGCTGGTGTTTCACTGTTTTTCGACTTTAGTTTGGCTGGGACCCTGCTATTCAGGGCCCCAGCCTAGCTGCTTCCTCTCAAAATTAATTGCACGTTCTTTAGGTACACCACAGATTGGATCCTGAGGTACCCTTGTGAGTCCCTAGTATATGGTATACTATGTACCCAGAGCATAGGTACCCCAGAGACCTACCAGGGGCTGAAGCATGTATTATGCCACTCCTGGAAAGCCACCCAAAATGACACCACAGGTCTGCTACTGCAGCCTGGGTAAGGTGGTGCATGTACCCTTTACTGAGGTATAGGTTCACTATACCTCACCTATCACTGCACATAGTAACCTATCAGTCACCCCTATGGCAGGCCTTATCAATCCTGAAGGCAGGGTGCTTGGTTATATGTGAGAGGGTGCCTAGGCATGAGCTGAGCCCCTCTGCAGCCTTCGAAATCTCTTCAGGGTTGTCAGTGGTGCAGCCTGACCATATCCTCTTAAATGCATTATATCTTAAACGGTTAATGCTAACTTTGGACTGGCTGCACGGAAACATGTCGTGTTTGGTGTCAAACACGTTGGAATCATATCCCCACATCAGTTCTTGATGTGAGTATATGATCCCACCCTTCCAGAGGGAGAGACATGGCAGTACTGGTATACCCGGTAGAAATCTAACAGTGCCCTGGCATCACAAAATGGATGCTGCAGCCACAGACATGGGTCTGGCCTCCTGCTGCTGACCGAAACTCCGTCAGGGGAGGCCTGGACAATAGGCTTCCTGTCACAGGGAGGTAGCCAACCTCCCAGACAGGATTATGTGTATTGGGGCTGGGTGGGAGCACTCTCAGAGTGCTTTGAAGTCCTGCACTGGGGGCACATTTGGTGTCCCTGTGCATAGTCCAGCTCAAACCGGTTCAGGGGCTTCCATACTCTGCTCTGGTGCGAAACTGGACAAAGGAAATGGTTGTAGCCACCCTTGATTCCAAACCCTCCCATAGGTGGGTCCCCAGAGCTAGTCCAACCCCTCCTCGGGTATAAGTAAGGAACCTCTGTAACCAGAACTTTAGATATCCCTGGACGAAACTCTGAAGCTGAATCCTGGAACTTCGACGCTCTACTAAAGACTAGAGGACTGAAGAAGTCTCCCTTGGGGTAAAGGAGTGACTCCTCTGCTTGGCAGGCACCAACGAAGCAGTTTGCCAGTCTGCATCTCTGAAGGTCCCGCTGGACTCCGAAGTATTTGCAGCCCAGGAAGAGGATTTCCAGACGTCTCAGAGGTCAACACGAGTCCCCAGCAAAGCTGAGACCCGCAGCCCTCATGAGTAGCGTGGAACCAGAACTCCTGGTCACCGGGCACTTTTCCAAGTGCATTGACTTCTCGACGTCTCTTGAAGTCGTGCTTGGGGTTACTTGTAGCCCCCACCTCGAACAGACGGTCCACTGAAGATTGTCGACCTAGTCACGCCGAGTGACCCGTGGGCTGCCATTTTGTGTTTCCTCTCGAGGACCGTTCACGATCCCTGGTTCGTCGACTAAACGGTCCCTGTGAAGGTAGCTTTGATTTTCCTTCTTCTTTGCCAGCTCCCATTGAAATCGACGACGCGAACCAACCCCATTTGACACCTATGCACCCGGCTTCCCTGGGTGAGGTAACACGAGTACTCCGGTGCTCCCGTGGGTGTTCACCCTAGAACTTCCTAAGTCCCAAAGGGTTTGGTCCTGACTCATTTCTAAGTGTCCCTAATCTTTAAAAATGTAACCATGACTTTCCCCATAGAAGCTAACGGGAGCTCGCAGCTGTGTTCTCACACTGCACACGGCCCCCGTTGGTCTCCTGTGTCACTACCTTGGGTGGTTCCTTGGGGTCTCAGCGATGCTCTAGGCCTTGTGTCTAGTTAAGTCGTGGTTCTTATACCACTATTTTAGTATATGGTTTGGCTCACCCCTAGGGCCTGACGTGTATTTGTGCTATTTTACTGTCATATTTGAAGTGTAACTTATGTGTTTTGACCTCTAGTCTCATAAAGAGACTAGGAGGGTGTGTTTAGAAATAAATAGATATATTTTATATGTGATTGTCTTTCATTTAGCCATTCAAGAGATTATAGACTGGTAAAACAAGCTTCTTTACATTCCTTCAAGACTTAGCCTGAAGGCTGCTCTCCATAGCTACCACTAGGATAGCTTTCAATAAAGGTTGTCTTTAACCTATAACCAATAAGGGGTTGTTTGGACTGGTACAGGATGCCCACTATAATTAGTGGACAGCATATACCAGGCCAACTGCTCACATTGGTGTGCAGCGTGTGGGATTCCAGCATGCTATTATTTTACCAGATAATCTCAATTGAGTGACTAACTGAAAACCACTAAAGGTACCCTAGGTACATATAATACAAGCTTTAGAATACAGTAAGTTCTATTGAACTTAGAGTTGTGTGTTCAGGGCTTAGAACACCCTTTCTACGACTCAAGAGAGTTTAGTAGGCCACACCAGAGTAGGTAGTGCAATACACCACACCTCAATAGTAATGTCTTCAAGGCCAGGAACCAGTGGGTCCCTGCCAGAAGCCAATGGGCTTCTTGTCTCCAAGTATGATAACCTCCCATTCATGGAACTGAGAGCATTGTGCACAGCTAGGAAACTGAAGACCAGCAAAAGTCCAACCACCCAGCATCTCATAGCGGTACTCAGGCTGGATGATTCTCAGAAGACCTATAGGGTCTGAAGGGGCAGGCAGAGTGGGTGGGACAGCACATGAGGAAGGGCCTAGGGGTGAAATTCCCCATTACCTGACCTCTAATGCTGACCAGGAAGATGACAATGATCTTGAACTGGAAAATCCAGCTCCCCTGGAAGATGAGGGGGAGGGCCACAATGGCCCCCTCTTTGTCCCTCCAGGAAGAGTTGGTGGTGGGCCTAGAAGGTCTAGATCTCCCTCAGTGTAGTCTTACCATTCTGGTTCATCTATAGGGACCTCTATTTCCTCTCATAGGAGGGAAACCTCTCAGGAGAGGAGGGGGAGACTACTTAAGTATGAGGAAGCTCAGCTTGAAATCAAAAGAAAGCAGGTAGCCCTAGATAAGGAGGCCCTAGAGCTCTACAGAGCTAGAAAAAAGTTGTGACTAGTGTCCCATGGTGGCAGCAACATCCCTAGAGATAGGGAGAGGTCTCATGACCATAGAAACCTGAATAAGATTGTCCCTCCCTACCAGAGTGGGGATGACATCCACAAATGGATAACTGCACTAGAAAGGGCCTGTAAATTTCAAATGGTCCCCCAGGAGCAGTGGGCAGCAATCTTATGGCTCTCCTTTGCAGACAAAGGTAGAGATAAGCTCCTCACTGTTAGAGAAGAGGAGGCTGATGATTTTGTAGATTGTGCTACTAAGGCTCTGGAGGGTTGCTTACTTGGCAGCAAAGTGCATGACTTCCAAGGATTGTACAATTTGATTATGAGGGAGCAATAACTGTCAAAATCAGCTGTTGCACCAGTACCTGGTGGACTCAGATCTGACCTCTCCCCATGAATCAGGAAAGAAGGCAGACAAGTGGGTCAGAACCAGGGTGAGGCAGAAGGTACAGAACCAAGGTGGTGAACCAAAGAAGCAAGATCCTAAAAACTCTGACAAGGGTGGGGAGAAAGGTAAAGACCAGAAGTCTTCACAATGTCGCCTAAAATCTTCTTCAGGTGGGGATTCACAGTCTAACAAGGGAAAATGTCAAAAGAAACCATGGTGCAAATTCTGTAAACAGAAGTCTCACTGGACAAGTGATTGCACCAAGTCCAAAGAACCAACTCCAGCCACCATTGCCCCTAAGGCAACTGTTTCCCCTAGTACAGCTACAATTGGTGGTAGTAATGTTCAGAATAAGGGTGTAGTAGGGTTGACCCTGGGTTCTGAGATGGACTCTGGCCTAGTCATAGTTCCAACTCAGGCTGTTCTAGTCTGTGATGGAGGCATGGATATGTCCTCCTTTGTGAGTCCCAGTAATTTGGGCAAATACAGACAGCAGCCTTTGATAAATGGAAAAGAGGCTTTGGCATTCAGGGACACAGGAGCAAGTGTCACAATGGTGGCAAAAGATCTTGTGGATCCTGGGCAGATTATACTTGGTGAAATGTACAAAGTGACCAATGCTAGCAATGTCAGAACAGACCATTCTCTGGCAGTTGTTAACTTCTCCTGGGGAGGGGTAACTGGCCTTAAAAGAAGGTTGTGGTAAGTGCAGACCTACCAGTACAGTGCTTGCCTGGCAATGATCTAGAAACTTCAGCTTGGGCTGAAGTGGAGCTCAGGACACATGCAGAAATGTTAGGGATCCCTGCTCATGTCTTTGCTGTGACTAGGTCACAGGTCAAAATGTTTAACACTGGACAGGCCCTGGATTCTGGAAGAATGAACCAGGTGCCTCCCAAGAGGAGGAGCAGTAGGGTTAAGGCAGTGCCTTCCCACCTGACTCAGAATGCAGATCAGTCTCCTCAGGGAGATGATCTTGAGCCTGAAGAAGGAACTGTCCCAGAGAAGCTTTAACCTGACCAGGTTGAGTTGTTGGGGACAGGGGGCCCTTCCAGGTCTGATCTGAGCCAGGAGCAGAAAACCTGCCCCTCTCTTGAACCCCTCGGAAAGCAAGCTTCTGATGAGGCTGCTGGGAATGCTAGTGGCACCTATAAGATGTATTGAGATGATAGACTCCTTTACTCAGAAAGAGACCCCAAGCCTGGTGCATCCAGGAGGTTGGTTATATCTCTGAAGTTTAGGGGTTTCCTATTGACACTAGCCCATGATATTCCCCTAGCAGGACACCTAGGCCAGAACAAGACTTGGGACAGAATTGTCCCTCACTTTCACTGGCCCCACTTGTCTGAAGACACTAAGGAGTTTTGTCGCTCCTGTGTGACCTGCCAAGCCAGTGGCAAGGCAGGGGGAACCACAAAGGCCCCCCTGATACCACTACCTGTGGTGGGGGTTCCCTTTGAGAGGGTTGGGATTGACATTGTTGGTCTCATGGATCCTCAAACTGCATCTGGTCACAGAGTTATCCTGGTGGTGGTGGACCATGCCACTAGGTACCCAGAGGCAATCCCACTTAGGACCACTACAGTACCTGTGGTGGCAAGAGCTCTCTTGGTTGTATTCTCAAGAGTAGGCTTTCCTAAGGAGGTAGTATCTGCCAGAGGTGCACATTTTATGTCAAGTTACTTAACTGCTATGGGGAAGGAGACCTTGGAGTGAATTACAAATTCACCACACCCTATCACCCACAATGCAATGGTTTAGTTGAAAGATTCAACAAAACCTTAAAGGGCATTATCAAAGGTCTCTTTCTGTGTGGGTTGCTGTTGCCAAAGCTTGTTGTGTCCAATCCGGGCACCGACGCTGCAGCACTCGACATCCTTCGTGGGACAGCTCGAATCCAGCTCCTGGTCGTCCTCGGCGCCTCCTGGTCTTCGTGGCTGAAGAGTCAAGCTTCACCTTCTTCACCTGAAACACCCGACATCGGTGGGCATCCGCCTATCTCCTTCCTGGTCACTGGCAAGTGACCCAGACTCTGTCCCCTCTGCTTTCAGGTTCTTCACATCTTTGATCCAGGCTTGGATCTCCTCGGACACTTCGCATCTTCCCGGCAGCAGCACTTCTTTTCCAGCTCCCATTGAAATCGACGACGCGACCCGACACCATTTGACACCTATGCACCCGGCTTGCCTGGGTGAGGTAACACAAGTACACCGGTGCTCCCGTGGGTGTTGACTCTAGAACTTCCTAAGTCCCAAAGGGTTTGGTCCTGACTCATTTCAAAGTGTCCCTAATCTTTAAAAATCCAACCGCGACTTTCCCAATAGAAGCTAACGGGAGCTCGCGGCTGTGTTCTCACACTGCACATGGCCCCCGTGGGTCACCTGTGTCACTACCTAGGGTGGTTCCTTGGGGTCCCAGCCGTTCTTATACCACTATTTTAGTATATGGTTTGGCACGCCCCTAGGGCCTGACATGTATTTGTGCTATTTTACTGTCCTATTTGAAGTGTAACTTATCTGTTTTGACCTCTAGTCTCATAAAGAGAATAGGAGGGTGTGTTTAGAAATAAATACATATATTTTATATATATATATACCTGGTGTGATTCTTTCATTTAGCCATTCCAGAGATTATAGACTGGTAAAACAAGCTGCTTTCCATTCCTTCAAGACTTTGCCTGAAGGCTGCTTTCCATAGCTACCACTAGGATAGCTTTCATTAAAGGTTATCTATAACCTAAAACGGGTTGCCCACTATAATTAGTGGACAGCATATACCAGGCCAGCTTCTCGCAGAAAGCATGAAGTATTTCCCATAGCAGGGAAACATCAAGTGGACCAGCACCAAGGCTCCGAATTCGGTGATGTCATGGTGTCGCTAATGGTGACGTGATGTGGGCTGCCCACACCTAGGTTACTTATATCCTCTATGAAATTGTGAAGTCATAAGTGGTACGCATAGTGGTGGATTTTTTGTTACGCCACTCACAAGAACTGGCAAATCTCAGAGAAAGGAACAGAAAGAGCACATGACTCGGAGACAGTGAGAGAAAAAAAGATATAAAATTAAAAGTGTGCACAATATTTTCTTTTTAGGGCTTTTTTTAAATCCTGATTTCACCTAATTGTAGCCTAAACAAATGGCTTCTCTGCATTTTCGCGCCAAAATTGGCATTCTGCTGCTGCTTGCCAGACTAAATGAATACTGCTCTTTTGAAGTATCAATGTATGGATTGAGACATAACCTTTTGCCCCGACAAAAAATGGCAAATTGTCATTGGAGTTTAGTGCAATTTTTTAGTGTTCAAAGAGGCAGCCAGTGGAATCAGAGACCTAAAGGGTGTGGGGCTCGCGGTTTCCACTAATACCACTACATATGCTGCCTGATGAAGGCATCACAGACGCAGACTGTTCATAATGTCCCTTCACAGAGGCCTAATACGCCATCAGCCATCAGCCCGCTCGCTAATGAGAGCGATCACATTTCAATAACCTCTCCTAATGCCTGTTCTTTCATCAAGGCGTGGACAGGGCAGGCTGCCAGAGGGAAGGTTTACAGAGGTCGCTTGCTAAGAGGCATTCCTGCAGGAACACGGAACCGCCAACCTATGAAGGCCGCGAGGAAAATTAAGCACCCAGGTGGCATCTCTGTGTACCCTGGAGGCGCAAAGGAACACACGTTCCATCTCAGAGGTGGACATGGGTGGTAGAAACCTTTCCAAACAAGTCACGTGACAACAAGCGCAAAGGGCATCAGAGGCAATGTAATGGCATTTTTAGTTCCATACCCCTGGAGAAGTGTTGCAGTGCATTATGGGACGGGAAGCACGAACACTGTAGGGGAGAACTTGGTTGTAAGGATGTAATTGCAACGTGGTCGGCCTGAGACGCCTTTTGGTGTGGTACGCTAAGGGTGGACTCCAGCCCATAACCTGTATTGGTGAGGGGGTAGGGGGAGAGGGAAGGGAAGAGGTGTACATTAGAGGGCATCCGTGATGCAAGCTTCTGCAGTATTCACTTGGAAACAAAAGATTCAACTTGTGAGGAAGCCGCATGGAAGCCAGCAGGAATAATGTACAGTAAAGTCACCCAAGATGCCAGCTAGTTTTGGATTAGTCATAGTTTGGGTATTGGAAGCATTGTCTCGTTATTATGCGCATTTTTGTTTTTAGTAGGTTTTCGTGCTTGTCTGAAAGATAAAGTGTGTGGCATGGCTTTCCGATGTCCCATTACAAGTTGCTACGCTCTTACTGCTTCTGCGTGTCCAGACGGGGTAGGAGAGGCCTTCCAGTCTGCTCTGATGACAGATGGCCATCATCAGCAAGGTATGGTCCATCATTTGGGCCACCCAGAGAATTATAAGTCTGATTACTGTCAGTGGTGCCCAATCAGGTGGTTTCTGAAGCTTTTCCTTGCAGCACACCTTGGTCCTGTGTCTGTCGTGCAATGCACAGTGCACTTGGACCAAATATTTTGCTCTGGCTTGAAGTTTGCCGGCTTTGTGGAGCCAGGGAATCTGGCTGGTTGTTTATATTTATTTTAGGAAATGCCCGGTCTTTGCTACCTTTCTGAACCTCCGTTGGCATTCCATGCTTCGCTTCTTTGGTAGCAATGGGTTCAAAAGCTGTGCTGTCTGCACTGAGAATGCTGTTCAGCCAGTGTTCTTATAGCAGGGATTGGTTTGGACTTTTTCTGACCTAGCCTTGAGTGGAGTGTTTTGTTCTGGGCAGCTCTGTGGAATTCAGCTTGCAGGTTAGGAGCTGACATCACTCAGCTCTCCACGTCACATGACTCTCATTAGCATCCTTGACGGGTTTGAGATGCCAGCCCCAGGATCTGCCTTAAATGATGGCCTGCAAGCACATCTCAACAACCGCCCACCCATCCTCCAAATAATGAAAGTTGTTGACCGGAAAGGCACCAGGGCGTGCACTTGAGCCACAGCAGTGCCAACATCCAGGCGCTGAACCCTGCTTTCCTTCCAGGGGCCTCTAGGTCATGAGACGCCTCCGTTCATCTACATCATGAACTCTGAATGTTCATTAGGAAACTGGGGCCCTCTTTCTAACCTGCACTTTAATCAGAATAATAAAATAAATACTAACAGTTTGCAAACGATTCTTTCAGAACGAAGACAAGCATGAAATCCGTCCTTCTTGGAACAAACCTCAGGACACAAGTGGGCTTCATCCCCCGAGCAGCAGTGCGCCAAGAGGCACGTTTGCAGAGTGGTGTAAAAAGGGGGCGTGGCCTTGGACCACCTCGCTGCAATCCAGCTGTGTGACGCTTACCGCAGGTAAACCACACTAGCCCCAGTGTATAACCGGGGGAGGGAACTAGAGGCACAGGGCGCTAGGAGCTAGCCAGCCTCCAAACACAATGTTAAACACAAATGGGGCTGCTCCTAGTAAGGTGACCTACAGGTGCTTAGAAGTGAGTAGTCCATGTGGACATCTCACAGAAAGTTAAGGACTGGCCTCACACACCACCTGGTGTCATGCTTCATCATTGGCCGTCTAAAAACTTGGTTTGATAGAGGGCGGACATACACCTGACGATGCACTTCTAAACTAAGTGGGGGCCCGTGAGTGGTGAAAGTGATGTAAAAACCATTACAGTTGTCAAAAAAACTAATTTTAATAAACTATGCAACTGTATGGTATTAAAAGAAGTGTACGGTGACCTGGGGAATTAATTATCCCCTCATCGCAATACGTATGGTCAACATGTTTCTGCCTTGTGTCCCCTCAGGGAACGCGGCATTCATCATGACCTATCTTACAGTGGGCTCTGTCTTTATAAACTAATAATAAAGAATAACCACTTAGTGGGGTGTCAATTATTACTCCACACCATTATGGGACTCCAAGTTTAGCCTGTAGGAAAAAAGAGAAACATAACATGTAGGTGTTCACTGGTCACTTATAGGAAACCATCCAGTACCACACTGCTTAGCGTGCGTGGTTCAAAAGTGCACGACACGTGTCACTCATACGTGCGTACACTCTTTAAAAACTATGAGAGAAGAATTCTCTCATATCTTACCCAAGATTCCTAAACTACTTTCTCGATGGGAGGGGTGGGGGAAGGCCCCTCTAGTCGCACTCTAAAAGAGTAGGGAGAGAAAAACAAAGTGTGTTTGTCAGATTTAAATGTATGCAAGTGTTTTTAAACAAATGGAATGCTCTCCTTAGGTATGTTAAGGCACTTCCACACACACACAATCATTCATACTCTTACTGTGTCAAGGTGCGCCTTCCACCGTAAAACCTAGCTGCGTCCGTCTCTCCTCCCGGTCGATGAATGCTCGTGGGCAGTGCGCGGTTTATATAGTTTACCGAAATAGGTAATTGGTGCTACTTTAGGCTTGATTGTAATCACCTTTGTGCAGATCCGGTGTCCCCGTATCCCCTATCGCTTCTGTTTGCCTGGCCGCCTGGCTCTAATTAGCGAAGAGGAAGACGAACGGGGAGTGGGTAAATCCCAGTCCCGCCTTCTTCCTGATTGTGCTTGGTTGTAAAGCCGGTTGTGCTCTATTCCTGGGTGTGGCAGGAAGGCGGGTGCCGCGGTTACGTGGCCGGACGTGTTCTGAACATCGGAACGCCCATCGGGTCAGGCATTGCCTGATCGCCTCCGTCCTTCAGGACCGACTTGTAGCTGAGTATTGAAAAATGTCGATACTCTTGTAAAATATGCAAAGTACTGTTTGTATTTAGAAAAAAAAGCTATAATAAAAGAAATGAAAAACAGAAAACTGCTCATGCGGCAGGTCATAGTTCTGCCATATTTTGCATATTTCTCAAATGGTGAGGCAACACTATGTCTACATTACTATTTGGGTTTGAGATTTTTGGGGATTTTCAGCAGGTCATGTATTGGTAATATAGTGAATACACTAGTTAATATGAGGGACATAAGACCAAGGTAGTGCGCAAAGGCGTATTAAAAGTGATATTTATAGGTGATGGGGCCTCGTTCTCTCAGTCTCAGTTTATTTATTTAAGACAGGCTCAGTGTGTGTAGGATCCGCTATTACATGCAAACTCGTAATCGCATCAGTCGCCTGTGGATCAGGTGAGGGTTGACCTGTACTCCCGCGCTATTAGTACTGGTGTTTCACACATAGTGGGAAACACAATGGCTATGAACCCTGTAGTGTCTGATGGGCTTATGTGGTGGGCGTTATCGCTCCATCTGTAGCATGGGATTTCATCGTTTAAACCAGTGTCCCATGTGCGTAGGCGGTATACCCAGTTATGTTCCCTGATATGCAAATTTCTTGTGATGTCCGTCCTTTGTTTCCTCATCACTTCTAGGACGACTCATTGTAAATCAGAGTCTTTGTGGTTATGATCCAGAAAGTGTTTTGTTAATTTGGTGTTGGACTTCCTACAACGGATAGTGCTCTGATGTTCATTAATACATGTCTTCACTTTCCTCATGGTCATACCCACGTACCTGAGGTTGCATGGGCATTGTATTAGGTAAACTACGTTCTCGGTATTGCAGTTGCTGAAGTCCTTCAGCTTCCATGGGTTGTTTGTACCGATGTCTACTTCTTTGGTGTTGTAAGTTGGTGCGCAGGCCACGCAGTTTCCGCATGGGAAATGTCCAGAAGGCTTTTGTTGGTTCCACAGTGTGGTCTGGGCCACTTCTTTCTGGTACTCGGTTTTAGAATGTACCAAGTCATCGCCAAGGTTTCTACTTCTCTTGAACGCGAAGAGAGGTAGTTCCCATTGTTTCTGTCCACTTTTTAGAATCTGCCATTTCTTTCTTATGATGTTTTGGACTCAGTTCGATACTGGGGTATAGGTCGTTACACATACCATCCTCTCAGTTTTCTCTTTGGGTGAAGTATCCAGCAGGGCTTCCCGGTTGTTATTTCTAGCCCTCTTCTTGACCCTCCTGATCATTTTCTTTGGATAGTCCCGTTCCAGGAGCTTAGCTTCGAGTTGTTCTGCTTGTTCTTTGAACACTTCTTTGTCAGAGCAGTTCCTCCGAACCCTGAGGAATTGTCCCACTGGCAGGTTTTGGCGTAGTGCCCTCGGGTGATAGCTTTCGTACAGGAGTAAGCTATTCCTGTCAGTTGGTTTGTTGTGTACTTTGGTTGCGATTCCTTCGTCGGTCAATGTTATATGCAGGTCTAGAAAGACAGCGTGTTTTTTCTCAATAGTGGGTGAAGTTAAGATGTTCATCCTTTGTATTGATCTACTCGACAAATGCTGTGGCTTCTTCTAGCGTCCCATGCCAGACGATGAGGATATCATCTATGTAGCGCTTCCAGGTCTTCAGTTGCAGTGCATAGGGGTTGTTTGGATTGAAAATGTGATCCTCCTCAAATTGGTGTACATAGAGGCACGCCATGCTCGGGGCGAAGGTGCTGCCCATGGACTTGCCTTTGACCTGGAGGTTTATGAACTCAAATTCGAAAAAGTTTTCCGTCAGTGCCATCTCTGCACACTCCATAATAAAACATATCGAGATCATAAACTCCCAGTCCTGGTCCAAAAGGATCTGTTCAATGACGGCCAGGGTGTGCCTTTGGGGAATGCTCATGTAGAGTGCCTCGATATCCATAGTTATAAAGAGATCCTTATTGATAACTTCTATGACTCATAGATGGCATAGGACATCCTTTGTGTCTTTGAGATATGATAGTGATTTGTGCACGATAGGTCTTAAGAACCAGTCGCAGAATTGCAAGAGTGGTTCCAGGATGGATCCGATCCCCGAGACTATCGGTCTTCCTGGTGGGGGTACTTTTTTCTTGTGGATTTTGGGTAAGACGTAAAACCTCGGTGTTCTGGGGTCATTGTTCGTGAGGAATTCAGCCTCGTGTTTGGTAATCCAGTCGGTTGTGAGTCCTTCTGTGACCATGCTTTTTATCTTATTCATGATCCGTGCGGTAGGATCGCTCCGGTGTACCTCATAGCTGGTTGTATCCGACAGTAATCAAGTGCATTCTTCTTTGTACATCGTCTGGCTCATAAGGACGATGGCCCCACCTTTGTCTGCCGGCTTGATGATTAATTCAGTGTTGCTCTTGAGTTTCTGGAGTGCTGTTCTTTCTCCCTTGGTGTTATTAAAGTAGATTTCCTCGACTTCTTTCAAGACTGCTTGTTCAAAAGCCAGTACATTGCATGAAATGTTTTGTGTTGGTGTTGAGAAGGGAGATTTTTTCCGGAGGCCCGTGTTGGAATTTTCTTCATGTTCCTTCTGGATATCGTCAAAGTAGTCCCTCAATTAGATTTTTCTAAAGAACTGCACTAGTTCTGCATTGAGGATGAACGGATCATTGTTTGGGGTAGGGACAAAACCGAGTCCTTTGGAGAGGACAGATTCCTCATCCTTGCTGATTATGTAATCGCTGAGGTTCACAATATTTGTTAGTCTTTGCTCGTCGATGGGCCGTTGCCCCTCCCCTTGCTCCGTGTTATCGCTCCCCCTGTGGTGGTGGTTTCGTCCTCCCACTGTACTCTGGTATTTCTTCTTTGTTTTTGTCTGCCACTTCCCCTGCCCCTGTATAAAAAAGGCTGTGGGCCTTGTTGGAAACCAAATCCGAGCGGGTAGTATTGTTATGGCCAAAAGCCAAAGGGGGCATAGGTGGGGCAAACCTTGATTGTTGAGGATTCTGGTGTTTCCTTATGTATTGTCCTCCAGTGCTTTAATCGCTGTGCTATCACTCCTCTCATCCCCTGAACTGAAGGTCCAGTTTTGAGGGATAGGCCTGAAGCATTGTTGTTTCCTAGTCATTTGGGGTTGTTGGGGTCTTTCGTAGTATTTGTCAGTGGTATATGGATATACTGTCTCGCGGCTGAACTTCTGTACATCTTTCTGTAATTTTGTAATCTTTGACTGGGTGAGGAATTCCCTATATGACGAGTGATCGTTATTTATTTCTTCTAGTTTTTTCTTGAAGACATTGACATGTACAGTGGTCCTGAGCCGGCTCTCGCTTTGTTTTATCTCCACTAAGAGGGCATCTGCTAGTAGCCTGGCCGTGTTGATGATTAGCACTAGCCAGTCTTTAGTGCATTTCCAAGCGATGCTCGACCAGTTAATGCGGAACTCTTTGTTGTTAAAGAGTCTTGGTTCGTTGGTAACCACGAGACCTCGAGGAGCCGTATTCTTCCTCAGATATTCCGTCATAAAGGCACCAAGGAGGGCCGTCCGGACCTGTTCCTTTTTTCTTTGCTGAGAGTGCCTCCCATTCATCATAGTTTTCTATAGTTTGAGCTACAACCGTTTCCGCTAGCAATGACAGAGTTCTAAGGAACTCTGCATATTTGTTCTCGTCGAACATAAGTTCGGTAGCCATATTTGGTTCTTGGGAATAAGGTAGTGAGTATTTTTTGTTAAAATGCTCAATTTTTCACGTGTCCAAATTCTGGACTGCTACTTTTAGGGGCCAAATTGGGATTAGTTGGTCCTCCTTTCACACTTGATTATTGTCGCCCTTAGTTTGTTCCCACAACCACAAGCTGTACACCAAGTAAACAACACTAGCCCCAGTGTATAACCAGGGGAGGGAACTAGAGACACAGGGCGCTACGAGCTAGCCAGCCTCCCAACACATAATGTTAAACACAAATGGGGCTGCTCCTAGTAAGGTGACCTGCAGGTGCTTAGAAGTGAGTAGTCAATGTGGACATCTCCCAAAAATTGAAGGACTGGAGGTACCTGGTGGGCTAGTTGGCCCCCAGGGACCCTCAGTATTCAAGGGGACTTAATTTCCCAACTTACAACGTGCCAGGGGGCGCGTTTGCAGAGTGGTGGGGAAAGGGGGCGTGGCCATTGTACACCTCTCAGCAATTCCACTGTATGGGGCTACTGGAGGTAAGAGGTAGGCTAGTTGGCCCCTAAAGAACCCCCAGCAGCAAAGGGGACGTCAATCCCCATCCAAGAGCGTGCCAGGGAGCGCGTTTGCAGAGTGGTGGGGAAAGGGGGCGTGGCCTGCTATGAGAACTTAGCAGTCCTGCTGTGTTGGACTTACTGGAGGTGACAGGAGGGGTAGTTGGCCCCCAAGGTTGTCCTTGGGGGTCAACTACCCCTCTTGTTACCTCCAGTATGTCCCACTAATTGCTAAGACGCCTTCGGAGGACATGCCCCCCTTCTACACCACTCTGCAAACGCGCCTCCTGGCAGACTACAGGATGGGGGATGAAGTCCAATTTACTCCTGATAGACTTTGGGTGCCAATAAGCCCTTCTAGTACCGCCTCCAAGTCCTATGCAGCAGAATTCCTGAGCGCTGGTCGGAGTCCAGCACCCTTTCTCCACCACTCTGCAAACATGACTACTACTTAAAGAAGCATCTTTCTGCACCTCTGACTTAGAGGTAGTTTTAATCCTCCTGCCCTATTATGTACTAGGGCCTTACAGAGGAGGTCATGCCAATCACAGGGGTACTCAAACGCATTGTGTTCCCTAGTGTATGTAGGTGTTTTCACTGTATTCAAAGTGTCTTTTAGCATTGCACTGGATCTAGGCCTGGTTAGTCAGAGTCAGTTACCACCAGTACCCGTCAGCAAAAAGTTGGGGGCACAGGATGACTTAGCAACAAGGCCTCTTTCTGCTCCTTTGTTGGTTCTTTGTGCACATCTTTTGCTTCTTTCTACATATTTCTTCGTCTTTCTGGACTTCTGTTGCCTCTTTCTGCATTTCTCTTGCTTCCTTCTGTGCATTGTTTCCTTTTTCTGCACATGTCCTAGTTCTGTAGGCATAGTTAAAAAATTAGCATTTAAAAAATCTTTGAAATTCACTGAAAAAAACACAGGCTTCAGGGACGTTATAGTTAGAAATTAGCATTTAAAAAACCGTAAAAATTCACTTAAAAAAACACAGGTTTCAGGGACGTGATAGTTAATTGGAGATTTCACTTGTACAAAACCAGAGTAATTTGGCTGTTATAGTTAGTTCAGCTACCTATAACTCGCGCCCCCGCAATGCACTGCTGATGACGTCACATATTACATCATTCATGACGTAGTCAGTGACATCACTGATGACATCTCAAATGACATTACTGATGACATCACTGATGACATCATCCACATGATAATCTGATGCACCTCTTCATACCCTAATATAACCTTTGATACACCCACTCTAAAATACAGCCTACCATTTTCGAAACCATAGACACACCAATAACAGTTACTACATACCCACACACTGATTCCTAGGTCTACACACACATCCACTCATTCACCCATACAGTCACTCATACATGCAGTCAACCATCAATACTGCACTATCATATGCACTCATATACCTATACAGACACTCACACACTGCCACTCGTCCATAGAGTTACTCACACACCTAGTCAGTCATGCAAAGAATCAATCACACTCCCATTTACACACCAATACAGTTATACACACACCACCTCACGTATTCAAACATATACTAACACATACTTACACTCTTATACAAGAAGTAATACAAGCAGACACTCATTAATACAGCCATTCTCACAATCACTCACTCTCACATATAGTCATTTATATACTCTAACACTCACATATACTACCTTTCACATATGTAGTTACTCACACATATACCACTGAGACAACGAAACCCTCACCAACACACCCATACATACACTCACCCAACCATACAGCCCTTCACAGATGTACTCTTGAACCCATACACCCAGTGAATCACCCACTCACACATATATGCACAAAAACACACAAGAGGCTTCTTCCTCACCTTCAGAACTTTAGAAGGCTGAAGAATTAGTCAATCTTGGAGTTTTTCCCATCGTGAATTTCTTAGTAAATATTTTCACTTAGAACATTTAATTCTTGGTTTCCGGTTTTGAACTGAGGTATTTTTATCCAACATCTTTGTTGCAGCTAATGTACATTTTTTGTTTGACCGGCCTTTCATTTTAAGGGCTGGGTTTTCACACCATGAGGCAATCCAGTTTTTCAACATTTGTTTGTGGAAGATGTTGGGCTTAGACATGTGTAAAAACTGTGTATAGCTGAAAGAAACACATTAGTTAGATTCCTTACCTTCGAATATCCCCAGGCGTCAGGCTGGATCCGGAAATATTTTTCATCAGCAATAACATTGCGCGTCGCTAGGCATCTTCTGCGGCTCCGCGTCCATCGTCGGCGTTGTGATCGCCGGGATGACGTCGTCGGAGTACTTAGACGCCGCCCTCGCGCGCTCACGTGAGTTCTTCTTTTTTCCGCGCCAGTAAGCGCAGATCCGGGAAGAGCATACCCTTTAGTCACTTTTTGACTAAACTTTTTGGACCTTTTTGGTTCTTCTTTCGAGTTGACCTCGACTCCTGGTGCCGGTAGGGATGCCCGGTTTCAAGCTGTGTGACGCCTGTAACCGACTGATGTCGGTTACGGATCACCACCGTCGGTGTCTCTACTGCCTTGGGGCCGACCGTGATGCCCAGACTGCCGGGCCTTGACCTCGAAAGCTAGGCGGGAGAGGTCCCGCAAGCTCCTCAAGCTCCATCAGTCGGCTCCACGCCGCTCAAGGTCCCGGTCGAGGAGGAGGTAGAGGGACCGGTCGCGGAGCCGAAGTCATCACCGCTCGTCGGGTTCGAAGTTCTCGCATTCAGGTAAGTCGAGGCACAGTAAGAATAAGTCGAAGAGGTGACATCGCTCTTCTGACTTCCCTCGCCGGTCGCGCGACTCGGCTGAGGGTTCGGGTGGCACCACCCGCGCAGGTCCGTCGGAGCCACAGGATTCTCGTCCGGCCCCATACCCCCCGGTCCCTGGGCCTAACGCGACTCCGGACGAGGTTAGAGACTTCCTCGTGGCCATGAGGAGTCTCGCTCCACCGTCGCAGCCTGTCGGCGCGCCTTCGGGATGGGTGAGCAATTCATCTACCACCCGGCTCCGTCCTTTCAACCTGTCTACCAGGAGTCAGATGCCAGTTTAATCAGGACTGGGCAGACTAGCTGGGGGATGCCAGTGGTCTCGACACTTCGCCTGACACTGGCTTCATCTCTCCTCCCTCCGTGGCTACGGAGGAGGGTGCAACCTATTCTGTGGTGCTGCGCAGGGCTGCCGAAGCCCTTCACCTGGAGCTCCCTGCAGCGGCTGTGAGGACTAACCTCCTCACTGAGGTGCTTCAACCGCCAGTAAGCTCTTCGGAGCCTCTACTGCAGTTCAATGAAGCACTCACTGATGTTCTGATGAGCACCTGGTACAAGCCCTCCACAGTCACTCCTGTGGACCGGAACATGGCCCGGTGCCACCACCCTGCTCCGAGCGACCCCAGCTTTCTGTCAGTGCACCCCACCCCTGAGAGTCTGGTTATCCAGGCCTCTACATCCCAGACCGCCTTCCCGTCCGCTCCTCCGGATCGGGAATCCAAAAGGTTGGAATAGTTTGGGAAGAAACTGTTTTCCTTCCTCAGTTTGGAGTTGCGGTCCATTAATACCGCGTGCCTTTTGGACCGTTATACCCACTCCTTGTGGGATACGGTGGCGGATGTGCTGCCCCAGTGTCCGAAGGAGGCCCAGACACGGCTCACCCAGGCTCTTGCTGAGGGGTGGGATGCAGCAGGGTACTCAATTCGATGTGGGCTTGACACCACGGACAAGCTAGGTAGGGCGATTGCGACAACGGTGGCGATTCGTCGCCACGCATGGCTGAGATCCACAAACTTCTTCGGGGATGTCCAGAGCACACTCATGGACATGCCCTTCGATGGCCATCGCCTTTTTGGCGAAAAAGCGGATAGTGTGCTGGAGCGCTTTAAGGACTCCAGGGCTACAGCCAAGTCCTTGGGCCTCTCGGCCCCGTGCCTGCAAACTTCCGCTTTTCGCCCCTTTCATGGCCAAGGAAGGGGCACCCCTGCACATCCGTCTAGCCACAGGCCGCAAAACCAGCCTCAACGCGGTCGCGGATGTGGATTCCGTCCGACCTTTCAGGCCCATTCCACGCCAGTGGGAGGCAGAGTTCGCCATCACCTGCTCCACTGGCGTACCATGACGTCGAACAGGTGGGTGCTGCAAATCGTCCGAAGTGGCTACTCCCTCTCCTTTGAGGCAACCCCTCCAGCCATGCCACCGCAGTACCACTGCATGTCGGGGGATCACTTGCAACTTCTGCAGGAGGAAGTTACGGCCCTCTTGGCCAAGGGGGCCATTGAGCGCGTTCCTGGACCAGAAGTAGGATGGGGTTGTTACTGGTTCTGGTTCCCTAGAAGGGCAAAGGGGGCCTACGCCCTATCTTGGACCACAGGAGCGTCAACGCCTTCCTCCGGAAGGAGAAGTTCAAGATGCTCACCTTAGCTCAGGTTCTGGCTGCCCTAGACCCTGGAGTCTGGATGGTAGCGTTGGACTTGTAGAACGCATATTTCCACATCCCCGTCCTGCCGGCCCAGCGGCGTTACCTGCGGTTCACGGTAGGCCATGAGCACTTTCAGTTTACCGTGCTCTCCTTCGGCCTCACCAGTGCCCTTCGGGTGTTCACGAAAGTGATGGCGGTGGTCACAGCTCATCTGCGCAGGTTAGGGGTTCCAGTCTTCCCCTATCTCGACGACTGGTTGTTGAAGGCGGGCTCACCCCAGGCAGTCGTCTCCCACCTCCAGACTACGGCCGACCTCCTGCATTTGCTGGGGCTCTCCATCAACGTGCCGAAGTCGCATCTGAGTCCCTCCCAGAAGCTTCTTTTCATTGGTGCGGTTCTGGACCCGGCGCTGTTTCGGGTCTATACTCCAGAACAGCGGGTTAGGGATATTCAGGCTCTGATTCCAATCTTTCAGCCTTTATCCCGAGTTTCGGTCAGGATGGTCCTGCGGCTGCTGGGTCTAATGGCCTCCTGCATCCTGCTGGTACATCACGCCAGGTGGCGGATGCGGGCTCTGCAGTGGGACCTGAAGTTCCAGTGGGCTCAACATCGGGGCAACCTGTCCGACCACATGCTGATCTCGGAGGGCACTACAAGACAGTTGCAGTGGTGGCTCACAGACCGCGATTGGGTCAGTGGCAGTTCGCTCTCCCTACGCCAAACAAAGCACGTAGTGGTGACGGATGCGTCCCTCCTGGGATGGGGGGGGCACATGGGAGAGGCAGAGATCAGAGGCCTCTGGTCTCCGGCGGAGTCCCGGCTCCATATCCACCTGTTGGAGCTGCGGGCAATCCGGCTTGCACTGAAGGCATTCCTTCCCTCTGTACGGGGAAGTGTAGTGCAGGTGTTCACGGACAATAACACCGCCATGTGGTATTGCAATGTTCGAGGCATGTGGGCTGCTGAATTCATATCTGTGCATAGATCGCCGCCTAGTGTTGGGTCCGGATGATTGCACATTGTTGTCCTTATTATTATTATTATTATTATTAATGAGTTTTATAACGCGCCTGGTTACCCTTGGGCATCCCCGCGCTCATCCAGAAAGAGACGTCATAACATGAGGCACCAGAAGTTAGGCAGGAAACAGGTGAGTTTTTAACAGCTTGCGGAAACGCAAGAAACTTGATTCCAGCCGTAGATAAAGTGGAAGGGAGTTCCACAAAGTGGCCACATTGAAGGAGAATCTTCTGCCCCCAGATCTTGCCTTCCTTACTCTCGTGACCTGCAGCAGATGTTGATGGTCCGATCGAAGGGAGCGAGAGGCTTTATAAGGTTGCACCATATCCCGTAGGATGGGAGGGCCTTTCCCCTGCAAGATTTTATGGGCCATGCAGAGTGCCTTAAATTTCACCCTCTCCCTGACGGGAAGCCAGTGCAACGCCTTCAGCGCAGGTCGAGCAGACTGACGCCTGGGGAGATCCATCAGGAGCCTCGCGGCCGCATTCTGCACCTGCTGTAATTTGTTTAAGGTGGACTCTGGGGCCCCCAGAAACAGCACATTACTAAAGTCCAGCCGGGAGATGATAAGCCCCTGAACAAGTAACCTCCTAGAGACCACTGGGAGGAGAGGTAAAATCTTCCTGGCTGAGCGGAGCAGACCAAAACACACGCCTGCGGTCTTTTTAGCGTGAGTCTTAAAGGTAAGGTCCTGCTCCAACCACACCCCCAAACTCTTGATCTCCTGTCTGGGGATGGGTGCCGCTCCCAGGCAACTAGGCCAACTACCCGAAGACAGGGTAGGAGGGGAGTTCCCCAATATCATCAATTCCGTCTTGGAGCCGTTAAGCTTGAGGGCTGAGCTACACATCCACGTGTAGATCTTATCCAGACACGTATGCAGCTGATCAGGATGGTAAGATGACTGGGGAAGGCCTACCACCAGCTGAGTATCATCAGCATAGCTGATAATCTTGACACCCAGAGGCAGTATCTCATTCTCCAGGGGGGCCATATAAATGTTAAATAAGGTAGGGCTCAACGAAGAGCCCTGTGGCACACCACACTGGAGAGGAACCGATGAAGATTTCATATGGCCTTCCCACACCTCAAACGTACGGCCAGCCAAAAAGGAAGAGAACCACTTCAGGGCCAGCCCGGAGACCCCCACCCCCGACAGTCGTTGGAGAAGCACTTGATGGTCCACAGTGTCAAATGCCGCACTGAGGTCGAGGAGGATCACTGCCACTGATCCACGACTGCTAGCAGGGCAGTATCGGTCCCCTGACCGGGGCGAAAACCTGTTTGAGAATCACCCAGAAGGGAATTGGACTCCAGGAAGCCCGAAAGGCGCCGATTCACCAGTTTCTCCGCTACCTTACTAATGCCAGGGAGCAGCGAGATAGGCCTAAAGCTGGCAAGGTCTGCAGGATCCAAGTTAGGCTTCTTCAAGAGAGCCTTGACAACAGCTCCCTTCCAACTCGGGGGCACCACTCCATGGGCAAAAGATAAATTTATAAGATCCGTCACTGGGCCGCCGATGGTGGAGGCTACCTGTTTAAGATATTTCATTGGTGCCGGATCTTTAGGTGAGCCACTTTTCATGGTCGTCAGGACTCTGAGAACTTCTTCCACACTGACAGGGCCGAAAGAGGCCAGCTCCGCTGTCCGCACCCTGGACAGAGACTCAAACATACTATCAGAGGAATTCTCCACGCTCAACCGAGGGAGTGATAATAGAATGTTATCAACTTTGGTTTTAAAGAAGGAGGCAAGTTCGGAACATTTCTCAAGAGGGTCAGCGTGGAAGACTTGAGGTTCGGGAGCTTTTAGGAGTTCTTTAATGACCCTGAACGACTCTTTTGAGGAGTTGGCCGCCGAGCCTATTCTCTCCTCAAAGAATACAGATTTAGCTACCCGAATAGCTGATTTGTACGTGCTAAGAGCCGCCCGATATTCTCTCCGGGTTGCTTCACTCCAGTCTTTTCTCCAAGACCGTTCCAATCTCTTGCAGCCCCTTCTCAAAGTTCTCAACTCTGATGTATACCAGGGCGCCGAACCCACTCTTTTACCCATAGAAAGTTGTTTCTTCTTGGGGAGGAGAACATCAAGCGAGTTGGTCAGCCAGATGTTTAGCCTCTCATCGGCGACTAATGGATTGGACCCGAGGGGGGGCCGAGACGCCTCCAGATGGGCCGCCCAGGTATCAACTGAAAGTCTTGACCAGGCTCTTTCCACCTTGTATACCCTGGGAACAGATGTAACTGGGATATCAAGCTGCCACTGGGCAGACACCAAAAAGTGGTCAGTCCAAGGCAGGGCCAGCGCTGGAAAAGCTTTAAGGCAGGCCGAGTTCGAAAATATCGGATCCAACAAGTGGCCCTTCCTGTGAGTGGCACCGAAATTAACCAAGTTAATCCCCAAAACTTGAAGAT
This sequence comes from Triturus cristatus, assembly GCF_964204655.1. Taxonomy (NCBI): domain Eukaryota; kingdom Metazoa; phylum Chordata; class Amphibia; order Caudata; family Salamandridae; genus Triturus; species Triturus cristatus. The sequence continues at coordinate 169,892,082 of NC_140580.1, read as the reverse complement.
CACTTAGTAAATCTACTCCCAAGGAGTTGTGAGGGTCATCAAAGTGGATATTAAAATCTCCCAAGGCGATGAAATTGCCAGTGGAAGAGGCAAGAAGGGCAGCTGATTCCAAAAAGGAATTAAGAAAATTTCCCATGGGCCCAGGGGGACGATAGATCAAAAAGCCTGTCAGAGACGCCGTGGGTGAAAGTCGAAGAGAGAACTGACCGCTCTCACAGTCACTCATCCCTCCATCCTGCACCTTACAGACTAATGAGTCCCTATAAATGATGGCAATCCCTCCTCCCCTCCCCACAGGCCTATCCAAATGTGCCATTAGGAAACCAAAAGGGAGAGCTGTAACTATGTCAGGGCCCGAGCAGGAAGAGATCCAAGTCTCGGTTAAGAATAACACATCTAACTTATGGTCCAAAATCAAGGAATTAATTTCTGTGGCATGACTAGGTACAGACCGGCAATTCAGCAAGGCTATAGAGAGCATAGAATTATCATCGGACATATACCGTCCCCCACTACATGTCCCACAAGGCAGGAACATGCCTTGTTGTCCTGGAAGAGTCTTCGAAGTATCACGAGATAGGTGGCTCCTCCCCTGGACTACAGTGCGCATGGGCATCCTCTCCATCCTTAGATTGTTTTTTTCCGCCATTGGGTTCGGATGTGCTTATCTTAGCTCAAGTTCGGAAACTTTAGTTTAAGGCCAAAAGGCTTTTAGTTTCGTCGGTATTGTTCGCGTTCGGTATCGACCAGTTTATTTTGTGTTTTAGTAACTTCTTCACGCTTTTCGGATCCGCTTCGGTCCGAACATCGATCAACGCTCGACGATGGAATCGAGGACTCCTTTCAAGCGATGTCCTTTATGCCATGCGAAATACCCACACGTCGATGTCCATCAGGTGTGCTACAAATGTCTCTCACCGGATCATGATGAGTCGAAATGTATGGCCTGCGCCCGGTTCCGCTCGAAGAAGACTCTGCGGAATCGACGGGCAGCGAGATTGGAGGCACAGCAATCGGCGCCTGCCCCGGTCAACATCTTCAGCACCGAGGATGAGGAAGCCGAGAGCGTAGACGACATAGACTCCAGCCATGCTTCCGAACGTGAATCCCGATCGGAAGACGATGATGAGGTGATCTTCGAGGACGAAGATGTCGTTGGCGAGGTAGGAGACTACGATGAGGCCCTTGGGGCCGAGGAAGATAGCTCCAGCGAAGAGCTAGGCCAACCCGTCGTTACGGAGGCCGAGAGACAAAGTCGTCATAAGGCTCAGGTCGAGGGATCGCCTGCGGGCCTTACCCAAGATCAGTCACACAGTTCTTCGGCCCCGCCTCAAGGCCCGGCCTCGAACATTTCACAGGAGCCATTATTATCGAAGACGACTGGATTTCATTCAGTGAAACCGAAACCATCCGTCGCATCGGTTACATCAAAACCGAAAGTGAAACCGGTTGCGATCGGATCGAAGGCCTCGAAGCCCTCCACTCCTTCGACACCGGCACAGGTCATCGGCACCGAACACACCAAAAGAGATTTCGGTGCTGAGCTCACCAAGACGGGTTCCGGCACCGAGCCAAAGAAGAAGGCCCTCGGTCCCCATAAGGCGCCTCAGCCTATAGCACCGAAGATTACGGCCCAACCCACCAAGGTCAAGGTGGTCGATCCGTCTGCGTCGACATCAAAGGGTGCGGCGCCTACCAAATCACCGGCTCCACAAAGCGTTGATACCCACCTTCGGATCGACGACCCAAAGACTGGGAAAAAATCAGACACCGCTTCGACACCTGCCTCCAAGGTGCCTATCGGTTCCAAAGCGCCATCTGCGTTCACCTTGCAACAGGTCTCGGCGTCGTTGCAACGCATCAGGGACCGGGCAACCCTCGAGCCTACGTCGGGTCCCGAAACGCACAAGGCCGCAAAAGCACACTCGGCGCCGGCGCACATCACATTTGGATTGCCGCCGCCCAAGGCACCGAAAATGTTCGAAATTCGGACACGTGTCCACCAACCACAGACACTATCCGCTGGACAAATCGATATCGAGCCTTCACAGGCACACTTTATCGACGCCGACACTGGTAGACTGCTGCTCTGCAAGCGGAAGATCACACCAGAGAAGGGATTGGACTCATACAAGATTCCTTTGAAACAAAAGCTGCCAGCAGGTTCCACACCAGTGCTTCACGAAACCTTTCAACCCTACCTTCAGGACCCACCGTCTTTTTCTCCTACGCATTCGGAGGCAGACGCCGGCGAGGACTATATAATGGATGATACCGCTTACCCGGTGGATATCGATCCTGATGATCACATGCAAGACCCAGATCAGGCATGGGGAGACCCCACCAGGCTCAAGGACAATTAACAGACCTAGTGTTGGTGAGCGGTCGGGCATACAACTCTCTGCATTGGTGGAATCCACAAAACCTTTGCAAGGGCCGACCGTTCCAAGAGCCTGTTCCGCAAATAATACTGACGGCGGACGCCTCTCTCCAGGGATGGGGAGCTCATGTACTCAATTATACAGTGCAGGGACTATGGACGACACAGCAAAAGAAGATGCACATCAACCTTCTGGAACTGATGGCAATCTTCCTAGCCATGAAGGCATTCAAAGTACACTTATGCAACAAAGTTGTGTTGATCCGGACGGACAACATGACTGCCATGTACTACATACAGAAGCAGGGAGGAACACACTCTCCACAGTTGTCTCATCTGGCTCAGAGCATGTGGAAGTGGGCCATTCAGAGGAACATGTTCCTCATGGTGGAACACCTCCCAGGCAAGGACAACCAGATGGTGGATCTGCTCAGCAGACACAGCCACCAAATGCACGAGTGGGAGCTACATCCATCAGTACTCAAACCGTACTTCCAGCAGTGGGGTCATCCAGAGATAGACCTATTCGCCACAAGGGAAAACGCAAAATGCCGAAACTTTGCCGCCAGGTTCCCGCACCCACAGTCGCAGGGCAATGCGATATGGATGAACTGGTCAGGCAGATTTGCGTACGCTTTTCCCCCAGCGCCATTAATACCGCTAGTGGCACGCAAACTGCGACAACACTCACTGACACTCATCCTGGTTGCTCCAACGTGGGCATGCCAACCGTGGTACACCACCTTTCTAGAACTTTCCGTGGTGCCGCATCAAAGACTGCGGACCACACCCACACTTTTAACGCAGAACCATGGCAAAATTCAGCACCCAGATCCGCAACAGCTGAACCTGAAAATCTGGCTCCTGAAGTCTTAGAGTTTGGCTACCTAAACCTGCCACCTGAATGTATGGATATCATCAAGGAGGCCAGAAGACCCACAACCAGAGCTTGCTATGCGGCTAAATGGAAAAGGTTTGTCATTTACTGCAACAACAATGACATTAATCCGCTGGATGCATCCATTCAAAACATCATCTGTTACCTCTTACACTTATACCGATGCAATCTGGCATACAGCTCCATACGTATACATCTAGCCGCGATAGCAGCCTATCTTCAAAACAGGCAGCACCTCTCTTTATTCAGAGTGCCTGCCATCAAAGCCTTCTTAGAGGGACTCAAAAGAGTGATTCCTCCAAGACACCCACCGGCACCAGTGTGGAACCTCAATGTGGTCCTCACCAGATTAATGGGTCCACCTTTTGAACCTCTCCATTCATGTGAGATTCAATTCCTCACCTGGAAAGTAGCTTTCTTAGTGGCAATCACTTCGTTGAGAAGAGTTAGTGAACTCCAGGCACTAACCATTCAAGAGCCATTCATACAGGTTCACGCAAACAGAGTTGTACTACGTACCAACCCCAAATTCATGCCGAAAGTGATATCGCAGTTCCACATGAATCAGACTATTGAACTGCCTGTTTTCTTTCCAAATCCACAAAATGTCGCAGAGAGAATGCTCCATACACTAGATGTAAAGAGGGCCCTCATGTACTATATAGACAGAACAAAGGATTTTAGGAAAACAAAACAACTTTTTGTTGCCTTTTCTCCACAACACAAGGGCAACGCCATTTCCAAAGCAGGGATAGCCAGATGGATCGTTAAATGTATTCAAATTTGCTATCAAAAAGCGAAACGCACATTAACGGTTCCCACACGAGCCCACTCAACACGAAAGTTAGGGGCGTCCATGGCTTTCCTAGGAAACATTCCTTTAGAGGAAATATGTAGAGCAGCCACATGGTCCACTATACATACATTTACCAAACACTACTGTGTAGATGTACACTCAAAACAGCAGGCAGCTGTAGGACAGGCTGTTCTCAAAACTCTTTTTCAGACTGCTGCAGCTGGCATGGGCAGCCGCCGCTAATGGAGGGACTGCTATATAATCTATGCACAGATATGAATTCAGCAGCCCACATGCCTCGAACTGAATATGCTACTTACCAGTATGCATCTGTTCTTGGCATGTAGGGCTGCTGACATTCATATTGCCCACCCTCCTCCCCGGCGCCTGTAGCGGCTGCAGCACTCAGAATTACTGTATAGCATGGTCATCCCTTACTGTATCTACTCCATCACTGCCACAATGGCGAAAAACAATCTAAGGATGGAGAGGATGCCCATGCGCACTGTAGTCCAGGGGAGGAGCCACCTATCTCGTGATACTTCGAAGACTCTTCCAGGACAACAATGTGCAATCATCCGGACCCAACACTAGGCGGCGATCTATGCACAGATATGAATATCAGCAGCCCTACATGCCAAGAACAGATGCATACTGGTAAGTAGCATATTCAAAACAGGGCGGGGTGGGGTTGTAGACCCTTTGTCAGGCGGCTCTGCGCCTCTGGACATGGTTGGAACATCAGGGCATCACCCTGGTGGTTCAACACCTGGCAGGCTCTCTGAACGTCAGGGCGGACGAACTCAGTGCATGATGGATCACGAGTGGCGTCTGAACTCGGACGTGGCGCAAGGCCTCTTTCGGCAGTGGGGAAAGCCTTGCTTAGATCTATTTGCCACTGAAGAGAACGCGCAATGTCATCAGTTCTGCGCGTTGGAATTTCCAAGGCGGCACTCGCTCGGAGACGCTTTTCGTCACGAGTGGAGTTGCGGTCTGTTGTACGCCTTTCCGCCTACACCACTTCTTCCCAGAGTGCTGAGGAAGATCAGGCGCGGCTGGGCCCAAGTCATCCTAGTGGCTCCGGATTGGGCACGAAGATACTGGTATCCCGAGCTACTCAGTCTGTCAATCGATCCCCCGATTTGACTGCCTCTTCAGGAGGACCTTCTGTCGCAGCATCAGGGAACGGTCCTCCACCCGAACCTGTCCAGCCTCCATCTCCATGCGTGGAGATTGAGCGGCGACAGTTGATGCCATTTGACTTGCTTCCTGGAGTCTGTGATGTCATTCTGGCAGCCAGGCGTCCCTCCACTAAAACGGTATACGCCTGCAGGTGGAACAAATTTGTGGCATGGTGCACAGCAAAGGCTGTGGATCCCATTTCCGCCCCTGTTTCTGAAGGTTTCCTCTTTCTTATTTCCCTGGCCCAGCGGGGCTCTGCTCTGGGCACCCTCAAGGGAAATCTTTTGGCTGTTTCTGCCTTCTTATGGCTTCCTGATCAGCCTTCTCTTTTCAAGTCCCCTGTTGTTGCTAGATTCTGTAAAGGCATTACTCACATGTTTCCTCCTGTCCCTTTCGTAATGCCTCAGTGGGACTTGAACCTGGTGTTAACCTATCTGACGTGCGCTCCTTTTGAGCCACTTCATAATTGTCCTCTTCGTCTTCTGACTCTTAAGACTGCTTTCCTGGTTGCCATCACCTCTGCCAGAAGAGTGAGTGAGCTCCAGGCTCTTTCTTCTAAACCTCCTTTCCTCTCTATCCATCCGGACAAGGTTGTTCTCAGGACTCGTCCTTCCTTTCTCCCTAAGGTGGTAACTGCCTTTCAAATCGGCCAGTCTGTTACATTGCCCACCTTCTTTCCGCCTCCGCATCCCTCGAAAGAGGAAGAGAGGCTCCACCGTCTGGACCCAAAACGTGCGCTCTCCTTCTATCTGGACCGCACAAAACAGTTCCGGGTGGACGACCAACTCTTCGTTGGCTACGTGGGAGCTGAGAAGGGGCGGGCGGTGCACAAGCGAACCATCTCTCGGTGAGTCGTTTTGTGCAATAAGGCCTGTTATTCCTTGGCTTAGAAGGAACCTCCTGTGGGGCTGAGGGCCCATTCCACTCGGCCCACAGCGGCTACTACTGCCTTGGGACGGGGAGTCCCTCTGCAGGAAATTTGTCAAGCAGCAACGTGGGCTTCGCTGCACACGTTTGCCAGGCATTACTGCTTGGACAGCCAAGTCCGGAGAGACGGCTTCTTTGGCCGTTCCGTGCTCCAGGACTTCCTGGTGTGATCTTGGTTCGCAGACCCACCACCGGGGTTGGTATTGCTGGGGTATCTATTCTAAGGTAAGGAATCTAACTAATGTGTTTCTTTCAGATGAACAAGTTACTTATCTTCGAAAACTGTATATCTGTAAGAAACATTAGTTAGTTAGATTCCTTACCGCCCCACCCATCCTCCCCGTTCTGTGAACTGATATCTAGGGTTAAGGTCATCCCTTTCAGGGCCCTAGATTCATGGCACCAGTGTTGGTTTCTTGCATGGCTCTGCGTTCCTGGCGCAGAAAGCTATGTACAAGAACTGACATCAGCGCGCGAGGACGGCGTCTAAGTACTCCGATTACGTCATCCCGGCGATGCCGACGACTGACGCGGAGCCGCAGACGACGCCTAGTGACGCGCAAGGGTATTGCTGACGAAAAATCTTTCCGGATCCAGCCTGACGCCTGGGGATATTCTAAGGTAAGGAATGTAACTAACTAATGTTTCTTACAGATCTATCGTTACCGAATGTAAGTAACTTGTTCATTGTGCCATCAGACCCATATTAGTCCGATAAAGTAGCCAAGGGTATCAGTCTGGTTTGCCCTTTGGTACCTCTTTCACTGTCCCTGCTAGACTTGTTTTCTGATTGGACACTTCTAACCACATAATCCTCTTTGAATATTTCCCTGGGTCTGGAAACTTTAAAGCAGTACTTCTGGCCGGTGTCATTGTGTGGGCTCTGCACCAATAGTGTTTGCTTTGTATGTGTAAAATGCGGGCCCAGAGCTACTCCGTGGTCTTTTGTAAACCCTTTTTGGCAAACCTTTACCAGTGTGCAAGAGAAAATGTCACCCTCTAAGACAACAGGGTTCAAGCCATATAGCGATTGTCGCATAGATTTGTCTGTGACAGACCCTCATGAAGTATGTCTATGGGATCCTCACGACTTCAGGCCCAGAGACAACAGCACCCAGATAAATCCAAAGGCCATATAGGACCACAAGGCGAAGCTATATACCTCCAAACATCGGAATAGTCCGTACCATAACTGGTCAAAAGCAAGTTTGCGATACTGAAGTTGCTCCCGCGGCAGATTATCGTTGCAGCCAAAGTCCTTAAGCAAGTCTGAGTAGAAGCTCAGAAAAATCATCTGTGCGGGTATCAGCCCCTTCCAGGCACTCTCAAACTCCAGAGAGGGCATGGGGACATAAATGTGCCACCCATCTCGCTCCCAGTCTCCATCTGAGTCAATCCTGAGACTAGTCCAAAGCACGCCAAGTTCCCGAGTCCATCTGCGACATTGCAGCAAGTGGAGGCCTTTAGTGAGGTCCTGCTGCACATTTTTGGCAGTTAACTGGTTCTCTCTGACGTGCCCTTGAGTACCAAGGATCAGCAGAGGCCTCCAGTTGAGACCTCCACCAGTGGGGCCACCCTCAGTGCCATCTGTGCCCCTCTGACCTCCCTCGGGTTCAGCCCTGGCTTTGGTGCAGACTTCAGTTCTATCACTGGTTCCTTTCGCATTGATGCCAGTGCCTCCATCACCAATGCCAGAAGAGGATTTGAAACCTATTGTGCTCTCAGACTCTGAGCAAAATGTACCTGCCGTAACTGAATCGCAGCCAAACGGCAACCCTTCATATTCTGATACCTTGCCTTTACCACGGATTAACGCCCAGACTTTACGCAATCTTTTCTGCACTCATGTGGACAGTGACAATTTTGATGAAGGAGATGACTTTGTCCCCCAATATGATGAAGAAAGTTGGTCTGAAAACTAGGTTGTTCAGTCATTAATATTCTCATCAAATTGTGACCTGTTTGCGCTGCTCAAGCACCGAGGATGATTCGTATACTCAGCAAATTCAAAATAATAACAATATGAGGAACTGCATGCTGTGGCTCCACCCTGGGCAAGCACCTAGAGAACCTCTGTTGCTATTCAACAAAGCTCTCATAGATACACTCTTGGGCACTTGAGCAAGACCATGCCCTGGACTTCTAGTCAATACGTAGGCAACTGAGCGCTGTTGCCTGGCCCTTTGCGACCCTGACTTCCTTATTTAACATCCCGTAACCAGAGACCACCAGTACGGTTAATCCTGACTCCTCCCTCGCCAACCCACCTGATTGCGAGACTGAATGGATAGAGACCTTTGGCAAGCACATTTTCACATCCATGAGTCTTTGTCTGTGGTTTGTAAATGCCATCTGTCTCCTAGGCTGCTATTCTCATTCCCTATGGAACACACGTAGCCTAGGTTTTACGTGCAGTTCCAGGCAACTTTAGGCTGTCCCTGGCACAAACTATCCAGGTAGGCCGCGATACACCTCATTTTGTAATTTGCCTTCTTGGTGGCAAAGCTGATTAAGCCCTGGGACAGTTTAAGGATATCAGGCCCACAGTATGCTTCTTAGGTCTTTCTGCCACCACCAGCATTTTCACACCGTCCGAGGCTATGGTATGGATTTTCAGATTTGCCACTGTCCTGCCCCTCCGCGAGCCCAGAAGGCCTTTAGCATCAAGGACAGTGTGCCACTCAGCCCACCGTACATCCTGTAACCACTGCCACAAAATTGCTTTAGTGTATCTTTCCTGCACACAACCACTCTTATTTGCTTTAGGGGTGGCAAACCATACCTGCAGACAAGTGAGTCCTCCACATTGTACATCTGTACTATGCCCTAGTATTCTTTCTCCCCACTTCTACTTCCACCACCCTCAGGGTTCCCGTCCTACAGCAGGAAGTGCAGGCCATTTTGTCCAAAGGGGCCATAGAGCGGATTCCAGCATTGAAAATAGCAGCTGGGTGTTATTCCCTCTACTTCCTGGTGTTGGAGATCCCGGTACTGTTCGAGAAGAGATGGTTGCGGGACCGCTTCAGGACCTCCAAGTCCTCTTCTCACTTGAGGTCCTCAGGACTCTCGGGGGAAGAGGCACAAAAAGAAGAAGTCCAAACTGACTTTGACTTCGCCTCGTCTGTCGTCAAGACAGGTATGAAGCATCAAGACTCTAGGCACGGTTCTGCAGAGCCGGAGCCAGGTTCGACTTCACGGCTCCCTCCATTTCCGGAAGCTGGAGCGACCCCCCACTCAAATGAAGGAATTCTACGAGGCCATGTGCTGCATATTTGAGAGGGTCGACCCCTCCGGTGTGCCTTCGGGCCCCGCGGCTTCGTACGAGGTCCCACCAGGTTCTACGTCGTAAGCGTCGGCCACAGCTCCGGTGGGGTCTCATGGATCCGGGTTGACGCTGGTTGTGTAAACTCAACCTTCCCCAATATCGGACCCGAAGTTCCGGCAGCACCAGCCTCATCCTGATATCTGACCATTCTCAGTCAGATTGACGTCTACACCGGCAGAGCCCAGAGGTTCTACGTCATTGCCTGTGCATTTTGAGGAAGTTTCAGACATGGGTGAGGATTGGGAGGGGTCTATGAACCCTTTAGAACAACAACTAGATGTTCTTGTGAAACAATTTGACTGGTATGAGCATTTTGGGGACACATCTCCAGATACTGGTATGCTCTCGCCACCTAGTGTGGCTACAGAGGAGGGGGCATCTTATGCCATGGTGGTGAGGAGGGCAGCAGAGGTCCTTGGCCTAGAGCTCGTCCGAACCCCTATTGCCCTTTAATGAAGCACTAACAGATGTCCTTCTAGGCACGTGGTCCAAGCCTAGCACAGGGGCTCCTGTGAACTGGACAATTGCATGCCATCTCCTTTCACAGGGCGATCCAAGGTTCCTCAGTCAACACCCCACCCCTGAGAGCTTGATGATTCAGGCTTAAACGTCCCATGGCGCATTCCATTCTGCTTCCCTGGATAGGTAATCCAAGAGGCTGGACGCACTTGGGAAGAAGATATTTTCTCGTACCCACCTGGCATTGAGGTAGGTGAATACAGTATGTTTATTGGACCATTTCTCGCATACCCTTTGGGAAATGGTTGTGCAAGTGCTGTCCAGGTCCTGGAGGAGGGTTGGGCCTTGCTCTCCCAGGCAGTGAAGGATGAGAGAGATGCAGCAAAATTCGCCATTCGATGTGGCTTAGACATGATTGATTCGCTGGGCAGAGTGGTTTATTCAATGGTAGCCTTACGGCACCACACCTGGCTGAGAACATCTGGCTTCTTGGGTGATGTCCAAGTTAACCTCATTGGCATGCCCTTTGGCGGGACTCGCCTATTTGGTGAGAAATCAGACTCGGCCTTGGAGCGCTTCAAGGAATCTCGTGCTACATCCAGATACTTGGGCCTCTCGGTTACACCTCGTGGGCATTCTAGTTTTCGTCCCTTTTGGGACTATGGAAGGGGTTTTCAACCACGTTAGCCATATCTCAGCTACCGTCCTGCGCAGACTCCCCAAGTTGTGCGAAGAAGTGGACTCATTTCTTTCTGACCTCGGAATGGTAGACAGAAGTCGTTTGCCACCCAGCCCTAGGCAGCTGCAGCCTCAAAGCATTCCTAGATTGGTTCTGCAAGGCCATGTTACTGCAGTCGAAGGGATAATTCAACACCATCTTCTTGGAGGTCCATAACATCGGACAAATGGGTCTTGCAGATCATTCAGGAAGGCTATTGCTTCCCTTTCTTTCTTTTCCTCCTCCCTTACCGCCAACTCAAGAATGGCTGGCAGAGGATCATGTAGTGTTACTCCGAGAGGAAGTTGCAGCTCTCCTGGTCAAGGGAGCTATAGAAAAGGTTTCGATTTCAGAAGTGGGCAGTGGTTGCTACTCCCGCTACTTTCTGATTCTGAAAAAGAACAAAGGGTGGTGGCCCATTTTGGACCTTCGGACCATCAATCTCTTCCTCAAAAAGGATAAGTTTGAGATGCTTATGTTGCTCAGGTCTTGTCTGCCCTAAACCAAGGAGACTGGCTGGTAGCGTTGAACTTGCAGGATGCATGTTGTCCCATCACTATCCTGCCCGCCCACAGGCATTACTTGAGGGTCAAGGTAGGCCATGAGCGCTTTCAATTCACTTTGCTTCCATTTGGCCTTACCAGTACCCCTCGGGTGTTCACCAAGGTGATGGTGGTTGCAGCTCATCTGCGCCGGTTAGGGGTGTCAGTCATCTCCTATCACAACGACTGGCTGTTGAAGGCGTCTTTGCTCCAGGCTGTTGTCGCCCACGTCCAGACTATGGCAAGACTCCTGCATTTGTTGAGGTTCTCTATAAACATGCCAAAGTCACACCTGACTCCTTCTCAGATGCTCCCTTTCATCAGAGCTGTTCTGTACATAGCACAGTTTTGGGCTTATCCTCCCAAGCAGCGAGTACAGGATATGCAGGTTATGATACCAATGCTTCAGCCTCTATCCTGGATTTCAGTAATATTGACTCTGAGGCCTTTTGGTAAATCACGCCAGATGGCATATGCGGGCTCTGCAGTGGGACCTGAAGTTCAGCAGCATCATGGGAGTCTCTAATGTGGTCCAGATCTCGGAGGTAACTGCAAAAAGACCTACAGTTGTGGGTGGCAAACCGTGATTGAGTCAGAGGCAGACCCCTCTTCCTTCCCCATCCAGACCTCACAGTAGTGACAGAAGCATCGCTCCTGGGATGGGGTGGCCACTTGGGAGAGGTGGAGATCAAGGGACACTGGTCTCTGCCGGAGTCGGGGCTCCACATCAATTTGTTGGAGCTTTGGGCGATCCAGTTACCATTGAAAGCATTTCTTTCCTCTGTCAAGGGGAAGTTAGTGCAGATGTTAATGGACAACACCACAGCCATGTGGTACTGCAAGAAGTAGGGCAGGGTGGGGTTGTGGACCCTTTATCAAGAGGCCCTGCGTCTATGGACATGGTTGGAACAGCATGGCATAACCCTGATGGTTAAACACCTGGCAGGTTCTATGAATGACTGGGTGTACGAACACAGCTGTAGATGCCTAGCAGATCACGAAAAGCGTATCCAGTCTGAGGTGGCGCACAGTCTCTTTCAGCAGTGGGGAAAGCCTTGGTCAGATATCTGTTTGCCTCCGAAGAGAACACGCAATGTCAGCGGTTTGCCAAGGTGGCTATCACTCTGCGACGCTCTTCATTGCGAGTGGAGCTCAGGCCTACTATACTCCTTTCCCCCATACCACTTCTGCCCCGAGTTCTGAATAAGATCAAGAATGACCGGGCCCAAGTCTTGTGGCTCTGGACCGGGCACAGAGAGTCTGGCATCCACAGCTTCTTCGATTGAGCATGGATCCTCCGATCAGGCTGCCCCTTTGGGAGGATCTTCTGGTGCAGCAGCAGGGGAGGGTCCTCCACCCAAGCCAAAACATTCTGCCTCCTTGCTTGGAGATTGAGCAGCGACAGTTGGTAGCTTTCGACCTTCCTCCTGAAGTATGTAATGTTGTGTTGGCAGCCAGGTGGCCATCCTCTAAGATGTTATACACCTGCCGTTGACACAAATTTGTAAAATATTGTACAGAACGGTCTATTGAGACTCTTTCTGCTTCTCTGTCGAATATTCTTCTCTTTATTCTTCCCCAGCAGGTCTATACTTTGGGTACTCTTAAGGGTTATCTTTCTGCTCTGTCTGCATTATTCAAGTCCCCTATTGTAAATAGGTTTCTTAAAAGGGTTTGTACATATGTTTCCACCTATGCCCTTTGTCATGTCGCACAGGGACCTTAATTTGGTCCTCACATTTCTCATGTGCTCCCTTCGAGCTGTTACATAATTGTCCCCTCCAGCTGCTACAATCAAGACAACCTTTCTGGTGGCAATATCTGCACTGAGGGTGAGTGAATTGCAGGCCTTATCATGCAAACCTCCCTACTTGATGACTTTTGTGGGTAAGGTGGTGCTTCGGACCCGTACTTCATTTGTACAAAAAGTGGTGACCCTATTCCATCTGGGTAAATCAATCACGCTGCCCACCTTTTTTTCTCCCCCGCATCCCTCTAAGGAAGAGGAGTGTCTCCACCTTCTGGACCCAAAACGAGTGTTGTTGTTCTACCATGACCGCACAAAAGAGTTCCAGGTGGACATCCTACTGTTTGTGGTATACATGGAAGCTGAAAAAAGGTCAGGCAGTGCAGAAACAGACCATGTCACGCTGGTACGTTATCTGCATTAAGGACTGCTACGCCCTGGCTGGGAAGCGGCCTCCTGAGGGCTTCTGGGCCCATTCTACCAGGGTAAAGGCTGTGACCACTGCGTTGGCTTTGGGTATCCCAGTCCTGGACATCTGCCAGGCAGCAACGTGGGCGTCTCTGCACACGTTTGCCGAGCATTGCTGCCTGGACAGTCAGGTCCGCAGGGACAGGCATTTTGCCCTTTAGATCCTGCAGGACTTTTTAGTGTAGAAAATCTGTTCACAACCCACTGTCAGGATGGTATGGTTTGGGTATCTATTCAAATGAAAGGAATATGCAGCTAGAAGTCTCTATCAGATGAACAAGTTACTTACCTTCGGTAATACATTATCTGTATTTTTCCCTAATTTGTGTATGTTCAAATTGTTCGCGCTAACCTTTGACACATCCTAGATGACGCACAGTCCATGAGGGTTGTACATGAACAGTGGGTTCGGTTCTGAAGAGAGCACCTGACCCTTTGGTGTGCTGAGAAAGGCGTACCTGATAGCATGGTCAAAGTATTCCCCTTCAAACATGTTTAATCTTACTAACTGGTGACAAAAAATAAATGCTGTATGTTCCACCGGACATTTTTATATCAGTAGGAAGGGTGCTGAGATCACTACAATACACTAGTGGCCTTATCTACCTCCAGAATATCAAGGTATAAGAGCTTGCTCAGTGATTGAGATATCACTTGTTAGAAGGATGGAGCCCTATGTGAAGCATGCCGCTAACTGATGAGTGAAGGCTCTTCATTCTTTTCAGTAACACTCTTTGCACCTGACCCTATGGCTTTCACCCAAGTCTTACATTCATTATAGTTACATTGCACCCTCGCCCACGGTTTCCATAGTGCCCTTTATACTGTGATTATGTTAACTGAGAGGGTTTAATTTAGGTATTTCTTTTTCCTCTCCCACTTATGGTAATTTTTAGTTTCTTACATCCAAGTCTCATGCACCAAGCCTGCTCTTCATCAGGACACCAAAGCCCCGAGGAGGGATGTTTGCCCATTCTTCTCTCCAATGTTCAGTGCTATGGATCCATCGGCACCCAAGATTCTGAGTTTACATTTTTTTACTTCCAAAGAGACACTTGCCCTTGCATTGCGGTAAGTGTGAAGTAGCATCAATACCCTATCTTGCTGTGACCTTGACAGCAAATACTAGTTGTGGACCTGCAGAGCCACCCTTTCTGCTGTGGTGAAGGAGGGAAGATTGCCTGCCATAAATGTAGAGTTCTACCTCAGACTGTGTGTAGAAGACCTTGTCTCCTAATAGTACAAACTTGCTGTAAGGACCTGCTCAAAGATCATGATCTCACTTAGGATCACAAGTTGCTCTTCCCAGTGCGGCCCAAAAGCAAGAAATCTTAATTAGTACAGAGTCCTGCTAAGGAGCCCCCTTGCATAAAGCCAGTTTTGTGTACCAGCTTATCCGTTCTGCCTCTGCTTTGTTCCCTCTTGCACTCCAGCATTTGGGAAGCTATGTGACCAAGCATAGCTTGGAAGACTCACTTAAAACTTCATTGGTCACCTGCCACCCCAGGGGTATGCTACTAGCACCATGCAGTACAATAAGTATTCAACTATTTCAGGAGAGACAGCTGCTCACTCTCTTCTGTCTCTGCGGATCAGGGCCGAGTTAGATCAGTGGCTGTTCTTAACTCCCTTGTCATGGTTCCAGCAAGTGGCATTCTCTTCTGGAGTGTTGTGGGGCAAAAAGCTATTGCTGGGAATAATGTAGGAAGAGGCCTACATCCTGGAGACTGAGCCAAAATGTGTGCACTCATCTCTTTTTAATCTGTTATGAAGGAACTTGACTTGGTTACTCCTTTTGATTTTACCATGCAGAAATCACATATCCTTAAGACCGTGGTTTACGGCTCTCAGAGCTCCATGCTGCTAATATGGAGCTATTAGTAACACACAATCCTAATGTTCTTCCATAAATGGTATAATATACTTTTTTCTGATAATAAATTGAAGGATGAGAAGATGGGCCTCTTGAAGTTAAGTCTCTTCACCCGTTTGCTCCCTTCACGATATCTATTTCATGAAGGTTTTTTTAACTGCAGAGTGTGATCTCCTATTCATTTAATGCTGGAGACAATGACAGGAAAATGGCTTTCAGATATGACAAATACAAAATTGAGATCTTGCACTTGCCCGTTTGGTTGCGCCTTTGGTGATGACCCTGATACCCTCTAGCTACTTGATCTTCAAGTGTAGGGTACTTCAAACTTTAAAGTAAATCACTGATTTGGTTAAGGCAAAATATGGGATACACACTTGTACAGCTACCAGACCTTTTAATGTTCAGAAATGTTCTATTAGATGGGCCTAAACCACAAAACTGAAATGATTGTGTTGCGCCTTGCTCTTTGCGTGGATGTATGAGACAACCAAGATAAGGGTGGAGTTAAACTCTTCCCATTAGGGCATTAAATGTCCATTTTAAGATAGATTGAGAGATCTGGTCTTGGCAGTGCTCTAATAATTTCAACATGAACTTTGGGGTTAGAACATCTACACCACAAGGCAGGCTTCTTGTCATAACCCTTTGAAACTCTGAGCTCCATTGAATCTGTGGATTGACTATCTGAAATAAGGTAAATCTCTATGCACGTTTGAAAAAACTCCCTGGGCTCTTTATGTGCTCTCAATTGTGCATAATCAGCATTTTGTGTAATTTTGATGTGAAAATGACATAATTGTCTCATGATCTACTTACTTTCTCTAACCCGCCCACACTAGCTTCCTTGTGCAGCCTAGTTTCCTTAATTTATGTGATTGCAACTAGCTTACGCAAGGGAAGAAACACTGTGCCTTATTACATGGATTTCCTTGATTCTTTAGAATAAAGGTGGAAGTCATGAATACAGATTCCCCACCTGTCCAAGCTTTAAAAATTATCCTTACCTCAGTATATACAATCTTTTTTCTGAATTTCTTCATTTGCATTGTAGTGAATTGTGATTTTATCTGTTTGAAAGCTCTGGGGATGGTTTTGTTGATTTATCGTGGAGTGTAAGCTCTCCTTGCTAATTATATACGGATTGTGGGCAGGGATTGTGATGCAGAAATTGGATTGGGAAAGGACATGCAGATTATACAAAGGGGAAGATGTTACTTGTATATCTGGTTTAAGAACTTCTGACCTTTGAGCAAAACTGTCAGTCGTGGTAGGTTTTGGGTTACATTTGTTTATTGGCATGATTCCCTCTAAAACTGGCTCCTAAACCTTGGTCTGGGGACCCGATGGGGTCCGCGAAACCTACTCAGGAAATCTTAAACTGCTTAGAAAATTAAATATTATTACCAGATTAATAAGGTGGATATAAATAAAAAAGCTACACTAAAATTGTAAAACATTATGTTAACATGAAGGAATTTGAAATTGAAGGCTAAAAATTAAGTTGGTTTCCTCAGATTTATACGTGTGACCGTGCAAGTGCATAAAACAGAATGCAGTATGCGTGATGAGTTGCCTTCATTTAATTTAGAAATGCTCCAACCTTCCCATTAAAATTATGAATTTGTTTTATATTCGTGAATTAAATAAACTATTTCAGCATTTGTGGATTTTTTTTGGTTTGTGGTTCAAATCATCAAAATTACATAGATTAGTGTCCTTGGCTTCCGATAATGACCCAGTGGTGGTCCCCGGATTCCTGTAATGTTTAAGCGGGGGTCCACATACGTCAAAAGGTTAAGTTCCACTGCTCTAGAACGTCTGCACATCTGGCCTATATTGTGATTAATTCAATTAGTACTATAGGTGACCTTGTAATCTAGTTGAGAAGGTTTTGTTCATGCTCAGAATGACAGTTGCCTCAGTAATATAAAAGTGACCATAAATCTCTGATAGTGACCTTAGATCGGAAGTGTTTGCCCAAGGCAGTACAAAAGCTCAAATGCACATTGTAGTAGCGCTCAAACCACGCACCACAGAACCTTTCACAAGAATAAGCCTCAGGTGAGGCCCCCAGGTCATTGCAGTGGAAGTAGTCCTTTTATGTTTCATTTAGTATTTCAGTCTTATTTTAACAGTAAAATACTGAGCAATATTTAGTGATGTAATCTCCTTTCATTAAAACAGTTATTCTCTAAAGTACTTTCCTGACGTGATGTTTCACTTAAAACTTTGAATGGTAACATCCAGATACCTCTTCCAGCAAGGGCACATCCCCTCGTGCACACCAGTGGCCCTGGAAGCCCCCTCCCGCTTCCCCCAGTTAATTCTCTTACTAGGCAACTAAGCTTTGGACAACCTCCTTCCAGCCATTGGTACCATAATTGATTCTATGCTTTTCCCAAATAGTTAAAATAAGGCTTTGTTGCTACAGTTTGGTCTGTGAACAGTATAGCCTTGTCCCAAAACATTGTAGAGTATATGAAAGTGTTTTATACATTCAGCATTCATTCATTCATTCATTCATTCATTCAGACGGCTGCCTTTGTTATTATCCTATTTCTTTTCAGCAAATCTGGTATATGATGAAGGCTAACGTATTTAAACATAACTACTCTTCCTACCCCTAGTTAAGATGCTCAGTGGGACAGTTTCTAATCCAAGCACTGGGAGTTGGAGAAAAAAAACTCAGGAGAACAGCGCTATATAACATTTCAACTGATGGATAGCTTTGGGACTGTCATCTTGCATAACTCTGTTCTTGTGTTTTTGGGGGTATGACTATTCTAATACTGATTGAAATCTACCTTCAGACAGCTCGCTTCCTGCCCCCGACCCCAAAACCCAGCCAGCCCCCATTTGTGCCCAAGTTCACATTTACTTTGTAACTCTTGAAAGTTCTGTTCAACTCTAATCACTTTTCATTCTCACTTTACATAGTGAACTACTGTTTTTTTTTCCCTCTCATTTCTTTTCCTTGATAGGCTTCTTTAGTTTTATCTTCTGTTATTCTTTTGAACAGTTTTCTGGTAACTGTCAAGTGCTTTGGCAAAGATGCTCTTTAAATTAAACAAAAGTTTCTTGTGGTGTTCTAGTTCTAGTGTTTTGGATTGTTATACTTCTTTAAATGTGCTGCAGAGTGGTAATTAAAAGGATATAATGCATAATGATAGCCTCCGGTCTTGAAATTAAATCTTATTTATGATTGTGTTGTGGGAAATATCTCAGACGCAGACTCGCCCAGGAATGTTCTTTGATTTACACGCCCCTTATGCATTACTCGGCGCTGGAAATAATGTAAAGTATGCTACGTAGAGGTTCAGGCTTTAGATAAACAAAAAAATATATAAGTATGGTGTTGCATGGAAGAAGACTTTTTCAATTTGTACTCTGGAATCTCATCTTTGTAAAGCTTTTTCTAACCCACGACCTGCGTGGAGTCTAGGATAACCTTTCACCAGTCAAAATAAAGCAAATATCTTTGCTGCGTGATGTGCAGCTAGGATTTTTAACTCCTTTATTATACAGTTTGTTTTGATTTAGAATATTGCTCATGTTACAGCTTTGAGGGCTAACCGTTAGACCAATGCTGCAAAAAGTAAACTGTCACTTACTGGAAATTGTGGCAGCAGTGCATGTGTTGAATAAAATTAGCTTGTTTTTAATGGTGGATTGTTCTGAAGTCGTTTGTGCCTACATTTGTATGAATATTAGTAATATTAGTAAAGTAATTGATTCTGATGGCACTTAATAATTAAATGTCTCTTAAACAGCTGGTTAAGGGTATACATGTTTTTTAAATAGTCTGGGGTACAAACCGCACACCTTCCTTCATGATAGACGAGGTGTCTGAGTTGGTCATGTTTGTTTCCACTTTGGTCCTCTTCGTAAGGCTATAAAATTTGGAACAGCAGGGGAGCGTGGCTTAGGAGCCGACCAAGATGGCAGCTCAATAGCAGAGCTCCGCACCTAGCTCGCCAAGATATTCTGCCATCCACATGAACATCCGTTCTAGCTGACCTTTACACAGACCTAAATGTAGGATGAGGAGTCAAGGAACACCATCCTGCCCTCGCAATGAAGATAAGAGGAAGGAGCGAGGAAGTGGCGTAGAGGAAAGACATGCCGCATCAGCAGGCCTGGGCATCGTAGCAGCCGAAGACAGAGCCAGCAAGTATCTGTTGCCGGTAGGTGGACGGCTACATTCGGGTTGCAGGGAATACCGCCTTCTAGCACCCAGAGAGTGAAGGGCTGATCAGTGAGACTGAACTCACAGCGAGCGGGGGCGGATATAGAAGCAGATTGTGATCAGCGCTGGCAGCCCAGGGCGGAACAGGCTGCCACCTGACATCGAAAGAGAGGGGTGAGCAGGCCGCACAGTGACGACTGCGGTGGCCCCCCTTCCCTCAACGGGATTCTGGTGAGTGTGAGTACAGCCAAAGCCGGAGTAAGCAAGCATCTGGTGCCGGTAAGCGTACTGCGACACCCTGGCTGCAGGACCACCCCACACACACACACACACACACAGACACCTCCTGGCATCCAGCATGGGAGGGTGTAGAGGTGGACGGAGACCAGCGCCGGCAGCCCAGAGTAGAACAGGCCGTCACCTGACATCAAAGAGAGGGGTGAGTGGGCTGCAAAGGGACGACGGCGGTGCACCCCTCCCCTCTATAATAATTTGATGGGAGTGAGTGCATCCGTCGGGAGGCTGAGAAGAAGCCGATGGTGGTTGGTGGCGTGACGGGCACTCCTGGCAAAAGATCCTCCCCAGAGTGCACGAGGGCCTAGCCGAAGCCCGGAAAGTGAGAGGCCGGGTGGAGGGAGAAGGCGCAGCGAGCAGGCCTAGATGCTGCGAAACAACAAGTAACGGACCCCCGATCTCGATAGTAACAAGAAGACCCCACCTTGATGCGCCAACATAGGGGCCCCAGTAAGACAACTCGAAATCTCGAAAGCAGCAAAGAAAGGAAGGGGGGCCTATTAACCTAGGGCTCGTATGTTAGACCGCAACCCAGATACGCAAGCCAGGGTAACTTGGCCCAGAGAGAGCGAGGAGGGAGGGTCCTGGCATTGATACGGGCGGTAGGCCTACACCCCCCACCTCAGAGAGACGGCTAACGGATTACGAAGAGGGGTTAGACTGCTCCTACACATACCAGCAGTATTAACAGAGGACTACCTCAGTCGCGGGCAGGGTGCAACACCGACTGGGCAACCTGTGAGGACACAGAGGGAGATACAGTGCACAACCACTTGGGATCTACCATGCTGGCTCAGCCAACACAGGGACAGCCGGGGCACCATTCGACCCAGAGATTGGGATACGTGGGGCCCTAGGGGAACACCGCAATACATCACTCCCAGATGAGCTCCATGGGGCAAGCGGGTACAGACTAATAAAATGAACAAGTATGTGGTCCCTCATCAGGCGCTGGGAACCCCGGAACAACAGCCAGAGGAATCTTTTATGGGCAGACTCCGACAAAGTCGCCGTGGCAGAAACTGAGGTGGACCAAATGAAAACTGCCACGAAACGTCTAGAGGAACAAGTACAGAACCACACCAAGCAACAGGAAGCCATGGCGGCCAGGCTGGCAGACCAAGAAGGGAGAGCATGCCGAAACAATATTGGAGTGGTAGGGGTTCCGGAAGGGGTGGAAGGGCTGAGTGTCGCCTATTCCTAGAGAACTTGATACTTAAACACCTTAAACCGAAGCGACACTCCAATTATTTCACAATTGAATGTGCGCTCATGACTCCACTCCCCAAGCCAAAACCGTGGGCCCCACCCAGAACGATCACAGCACAGATCCTGAAATACCGGGATAGGGATGCTATACTGCAGGCAGCACGCTCTAAAGGGGATCTTGAATAAGAGAACACAGTTATTCGTTTTATTTCCAGACTTCACGTTACAGGTCCAAAGGCAGAGAAGAACCTTCGAGGCAGTCAAACGGGACATGCGCAGCAAAGGTATCAAGTACATGATGATATTCCCAGCCAAATTGAGAGTCGTGGCAGAGGGAAAACCTGGCCCTTTAATACAGCGGAGGAGGCTTAGGAGTGTCTGGAGGGGTGGCGCACAGTGGGACGAAACCTCCACCAAGAAAGAATACTGGGTAAGCAGAAGGGCCAACAAGAAGAACACTTGGAATGAACAGGACACAATGCAGAATAGGTCACAACTGAATGAGGAGACACAGATACCAAGGAACTATATATGAACGTGACTGCTACTAACAAGCAATGCAACTGTTGGAGTTGCTGGGCTAAGCCACTGAAACCAAGTCCATATCCTTTTATGAATATTACTGGGGGAGCAGGGAGAGGCGATTGAGGGTAAAAATGAATCCAGGGGGGAATACCCACGCAGCAAAATTGAATACTGTCCGCAGGATATACACATAGGATGCTCTGGTAAGCGAGGATAGTTTTGTACACCACAAGGCACCTGCCCACCCCGTTTTAGTCACTAAGGTTAAGGGGGCGACAGGCGCTCTGCAAGTTGGGGAGGTGGGAGGTTTGTTAACCCACCTAGCAGGGTAGCAGGGAGGTGGATGTTACATAGTTGGTGAAAGCATCGTTGTTCCAGCTATACGGGGACTGTTTATAGTTTGTGTCAGAAGTGTCAAACTGAAGAATTACTGATGACTCCAGTATATGGGGCGTTAGCGACAACAGCCAACTGGCTAGAGAGAAACTTCGACATTCCAACAGATGTTCCACCCAGAGCACTCCGGGCCAAGGG
This sequence comes from Triturus cristatus, assembly GCF_964204655.1. Lineage (NCBI taxonomy): Eukaryota > Metazoa > Chordata > Amphibia > Caudata > Salamandridae > Triturus > Triturus cristatus. The sequence goes on along the minus strand of NC_140580.1, from coordinate 169,870,016 downwards.
GGGAACAAAATAGTTAATTGTCTGAAAATCATGTCCTGGAACGTGAATGGTCTTAGTAACAGAATGAAGCACACAATTGTGCTGCAATACCTACACAGACACACGTAGTGTTACTTCAAGAAACATACCTGAAGGGCAATAGATACAAGGCCCTGGATAGATATGGATACAAGCTTATAGCCCACGCAGGATACACAACAGGGTCGAGAGGGGTGTGGATATTAGTGAAGACCGCACTTCTGTTGAAAACGGGGAAAATTTGGCATGACCCACTCGGAAGGGACGTGGCACTATCCGGGTTCTGGGAGGGGTGGGCACTGAATATAATCTCGATATACATACCACCAAATCTACACGCAGCCACATTTTCGGCACTGGGCGCACTGCTGCTCTAATTCCCATCGGTGACCCTAATATTAGGAGGGGATATGAACTCAACCATGGAACCAGAGAGGGAAAGTGAAACTAAAGCCAATAGAGGGAAAAGGATGGAACCACTGAAGGCATTTGCAGAGGCCACGGGGCTGACAGACCTTTGGCGTCTACATCACCCTGGGGAGATCCAATACACATATTACTCCCCTGTGCACAGCAGTCACTCCCGACTGGATCACATTCCGACACACACGGGAAGCGCCGGGGAGTTCTGAGAGGCGACACTTAAACCACGAGGCATATCAGACCACTCACCAGTGGTCTTTCAGGGCTCATTGAGAAGTGCAATACTGACACCTAGACTAGACCCCTGGGTCTTAAAAACAAAGACTTGGTAGAACAAATTAAAGAAAGGGTGAAACAGTACTTCCTAGATAATGACGGGTCGGGGGACTCAGCATGTACCCTATGAGAAGCATTTAAAACTGTGATATGAGGCTATGTACAAGCATTGATTGGGGTCCATAGGAAAGAAAAGGAAATCCCTAGGGAGTGACATACTTAGTCCGTAAACACAAGGACTAGCAGGGTAGGACACGGACCCACCTATCAGACATTGCATTAGTCTCAAGCAGCAGGAAATGAGACACCAATCTGATAATGCGGCAAGATACTTGGCATTAGCAACACAAAGGAAGCTATATGATCTGGGTGATAGGGCCAATAAAATGATAGCATGGCTGGAGAAGAGGGACAGAGAGAGGAGCTGTGTGGTTGCAGTCAGAGATTCCAGGGGAAATACGCAGGTAACCAGAAAAGAGATAGCGACTGTATTTGCAGACTACTATCAGGGAACATGTACTTCCCACCCCGCCAGGACAGAAAGGGACTGTCAAGAGCTACTTAGAGATGTGAGACTTCCAACGTTGACTGACAAGGACAGAGACGACTTGGATAAGGACATCACAGTGGAAGAGATAACAGGCACTAAGGGATCTACAGGCGGGGAAAACACCTGGCCCTAATGGTCTGCCGGCAGAGCTGTATAAAGGCACAGTGAGTGTAGTGGCGCCATACCTGGTGAAAATGTTTGAAGAAGCAAGAGAAAGAGGTCAACTACCGATAGATCAATGAACGGCTTCTATAGTGGTGATCCCCAAGGCAGGCAAACCTCCGGAAGAATGCAGCTCATACAGACCTATCTCTTTGTTAAACACAGAGGTTAAAATTCTGTCTAAAGCCCTGGCAAATCGTCTCAGGGGAGTGATCACGTCTCTGGTGCACCCAGACAAATCCGGGTTCATGCCGCACCGGAGTACTAGACTAAACCTTCGGCGTTTATATGGGGTATTACATTTGACTGCATCCTACCCAGACGTAGAAGCGGTGTTGCTCTCCTTAGACGCAAGTATGGCATTCAATAGCATCGAATGGCATTACTTGTCGTAGAGAGGCTCATATTTGGTCCCTGATACTTGACAAGGGTCAAGCTGCTCTACACTGCCCCCTATGGCCAGGGTGCGAGTGAATGTCTCGGTCTCCCTATCCTTTGCCTTGCATAGGGGGACGAGGCAGAGGTGCCATCTGTCCCCCATGCTATTCGCGTTAACACTGGAGCCGCTAGTGGCATGGGTACAAGCTGATCCCATAGTGTCAGGAAAAATGGGAGGTGGGATTTGAGAGGAACGCATCTCCCTATATGCAGATGATGTCCTACTCTACGCCACTAGGCCCCTTTTTAAAACGGATAGATTGCTGCAGATATTTCAACTATTCAGCAGTTACTCAGGCTTCCAAATTAACTGGGATAAGTCTCTTCTCTTCAGACTTGCGCACGGAGCTATAGGGAGATCAAACTCCAAAACAAAGACACATTTGCCCCTGGAACGCCTACCACGGGGGAATCTGTGCCCCGCCGTTATTGCCTGATCCATCGCCTGCCCCGTCCCCTTAGCCGGTTTAGCTCTCCGGTACCGGGCACGGAGTCCACCCAGTCCCTGTCCTGACCTTCTCCCCCCCTTGATACTCCTATGGATCGGTAGGGTCCCCCTTCTAGGGGAGCACATGCTGCTGTTTTCGATTGTGGGTTGCCTTGTGGTTTGATTTTTTGTTGTTATTTATGTTAAAAAGAAACCGTTATGTGGGGTCCGGATGGTGTGGCCATCAACGCTGCTAACTCCTGTACGTTTCCCTTTGCCGCAGCATGCGTTCTACTGTGTGTATCATATGCTCCTCTTGTTTGCTAGCGGCCGGCCTGAAGGTTGTAGGCCCATCTTTGTATATTCTTTGAACTTTGTAATAAACGGTTTCAAAAAAAAACAAAAAAAAAAAAAAACAAAGACACATTCAAATACTTAGGCATCACCATCACAAAGTCAGAAACTGATTTTCTGGAGGCAAACTTGATGCCCCAACTTAAACGGCTGAAAAGAGATATGGCACATTGGAGGACCCTCCCGATCTCATTGATGGGAATAACAATGCTCCTTAAAATGATAACACTACCACGCATTCGATATGTCTTTCAAAACGCTCCATGCAAGATACCAGAAGGTTTTTCAGGAAAGTAGACCGCAAATTGAGGAAACTCCTTTTGGATGGGGGTGGCTCAAGGATAGCGTTGGCCAAGCTCCAAAGAGGTGTATACGAAGGAGGCCTTGCAATCCCTGACTTTAAAAAATACTACTGGGCATCACAGATGGTAACAATCAACGACTGGCTCTTCGCTGGCAGAGATGAACTGGCGTATAGGGTGGACAATCTGGCGATGGGGCCAAGGGGTTATCCAGGTGTATTATACTGGAAAACACATGCCACCACACACACGGGCAGTAATAGACTCATGGGACAGAGCCATCAAATCCCCAGGCTGAGCAAACAGACTGATGGAGCGAACCCCACTCTAGGAAAGTGACATGTTAAAAGAAGTGGATAATCTACAGGAATTTAGTAAATGGAAACTATTAGATATAGCACACTTGGGAGATGTGTGGAGGGGATTGGCCATAATTTCATTTGAAGACCTGCCGGAGGAATACCAGCTAGCAGACTATAGATATATGCAACTAGGGCACGCCCTCCGGAAACATATTAGAGAAGGGGAGCAGCTGCCAGAATACAATCCCTTAGAGGACCGGTTACTAATGGCGCCGATCTGCGACAAGGCTATATCCTTAATTTACAAGAAAATAATCAACAATTTACACGACCCACTGAGGGTCCTCAGGTAAGCCTGGGAAACAAATGTAGGACTGTTGGAGGATGACAATTCGACGAAAGCAATATAGAGCCCAAGGGAGGTAGCGGTAAGGGCAAGGTTTTGGCTGGTCCAATTAAGGGTCCTGCACAGGTCCTACGGTACAGGGACACTGATGTACAAGTTAGGGGGTAGCTCCTCGGACCTGTTTGCAAGGTGTTGTGGAGAAAAGGGTACATTTTTTCATATCATTTGGGGATGCCCAGCTATACAGAAATACTGGGAAAGGGTGGTTTGAATTATGTCAGAGGTGTTGGGACAGGAAATCTCCCTGGAACCTAGATGGCATATTTTGTGTGTGACAGGAGAGCAGACATGGCAAAAGTATCAGAAGCTGTGGCTGATGGTGGAAGCAATGGCGGCAAAGAGAAACATTGCAAGGACCTGGGGGTGGGGGCGGGTATCCCCGAGGGTAGAGTCTTGGAACACAAACCTGGATTAGTGCAGCACAACAGAAAAGGTGGTCTATGAAAGTAGAGGATGCCCATAGAAATGGGGGAAAATATGGAACAGATGAGTGGAATATAGGGGAATCTGAAGAGTAAGGGGTGGGAAGGGAGGAAAAGGACATAAAAGGAACTATCGGGTGAACTAATGCCAGTGTAAACCAGATGGATGTTCAAAAGGGACATGGTCCAGAGTAAATGTTGTATTACCAGCTACATACAAAAATATAAGATCTTTATGTATCGATAACACTCATGTACATGTGACAGTGTATACTGCAGTTGACGAAAGTTTATTAAAAAATAATTTAAAAAAAATATTTGGACAAGCAGCAGTAAAGAAGTTTGCACTTTTGCCAATGGCTAAGCGCCTTAGGAAATTGTCTGTTTGCATCTGTGACAACTTGATGTTAACCGATTTGTCACCTTCCCTCATGATGATGTCCTATTAAAACCTTGGATGTTATGTTAGCAGACATGCGTGTAGTGCCATTAGTATGGTCTCGCATGCTACTGCCTTTGGATAACTTGACACACAATTCTCAAGGATTTCGTTTCAGACCGGAATACATTTTTGGTTTTATTCGTTTTGTAAGCAGCGCAGGTGCAGGTAGTATTCAGAGAGTATGTTTGGCGTAGTGTGGTTTGGTGTGTTGTGCCGGAGGTCTTTACCAATTTTACATAGACGATTGATATGAGCATTTCCAGGCTCACAGTATGTGTAGAAGAAAACTGACAATGGTTTTGATTGCTGTTATGATTGGGTCTGATGTACGTTCAGTGATAACCAATCATAGGAAATATCTGAGCTGTGTTGCATGTGTGAGCAGTGTTTTGTCCAGTGTGTTTCTCATGTAATCTACTGAAACTTGTGTGCGCTGTGATGTGTAATAAGACGCGGCTCTTCACATCCGGGTGCATCTCTGGGAAGTGTGCATTATTTTGTATTTTGTTCATTTTCGTGTGCAGTATTATGAGCTTGTTGATACCTATCTTTATGGCATATCTGAGCTGTGTTGGCTGAACTTGAAGTATACCTTTCAATGTTTTGTGGTGTGCAGTTGTTGAGGCAAGACGGGGGTTGAAGGTTCTTGCGCTTGAAATAAACGCAGAATTTTCTGCGATTCAATCACAGACTGCACTGACCTTAAATTATTGTGTTTTGTTCAGAAACTGGTAAATTTTAAAAATGTTGTATGTATTTCGTTCAAGTGACAGCTGATTATTGGCTCGCCTTTCTAAATGTGTGAACTGTTAATGTTTATTGTAATTGTATTTCTCTCTCGGGGATCTCAATTTATAGTCATTAGCACTGAATAGTCCCACCCACTTGCAGGGATCCCGGAGCACTTTTTCATAGAATGTTTTTAACTGTAGATGTTCGTCTTTCTTCAGGAAGGCCTGTAGAAATACTTTTAGATGAGAACATTTTGTAGCTTATAAGGAAGCCTACAATGGCCACATTCTTCAGATTGTACTTAAAAGAAAGGGTAAAGAAACCCATATATATGTATATTTAAAGCCAAATACTTCCTTAGAAAGCTTAAATCTCTTTCACAAACCATTTTTTGTAAAAGTAGAGAGATGAAGACTAGAAAGACAGCGTAGTCCTACAGGCTGTCATTATGGTAGTATAAAAACAGAGTATGTCTTTAAGGGTCCACAGTCCACCAGTATCACATTATGCCAGCAGGTGCCAGTTGCTTCAGTTCTCTTTTTTCCGGCTCCTGGTGACAGGATTTTGGGGCACTGAGCTCGGCTTTTTTTGGCTTTTTTCTCTTCAGAAATCTCACATAGATTTTTGTGACCACTGTTTCACTTCACGGTTTTCAACTGTCCCTTCATTTTCTGTCTTGCTCTGACAGGAATTTGTGTTTTTTAGTCAAATAAAATGCACTCTATATTTGAAAAGTGTCCGGCCTGCTGGGGAAAGAAGGCCAAGTCAGACCCTGAGAGCCATGTTCATGACAACTGCCAGTATTGCAGGAAGTTTTCTAGGCGTAAGCTGAGGAAAAGGGAGAAAATTTGCCTCCATAGCACAGAAGAGCGATGCAGGTAGCAGTCGCTGTCTGAAGGTGGGACATCAGGTGAGCGAGGAGAGGGCCAGGGCTCTTCCATCTTCCTCTGAGGACTCCAGGCGCCGGAGATCCAAAAAGAGAAGTACAGCCCAAAAACTATGTTGTTCCATGTTGACATAAAAAGACAAGGTAGAGTTCCAACTTGTTCTCCATTGAGGGTCGGTTCGAAATCAAAGAGGAAACAAAGATCGACGTAGAGGCTGCATAGGTCAACGTCAAAAGTGAGTACACTGTCAGGCACCCAAGTAGTTCAACGTTGAGGAGTGTCGGCGTCAAGACAGAGGAAAGTCGATGTGTGTGTCGACGTGGAATGTCTTTGTCGAGTTCATCTAGACATGCAGAAAAATCAAGTAAATCACTCCTCCCCCTGCATATTCTCTGCCTACTCCACCGACGCCAATTCCTCCTCCTTAACCTGTGGAAGCCCCTCTTCCGAGGCATAGAGTTTTTAGGTGACTATCCCGTTCGAGAACTCTCCATTGTACACGCAACTCCAGACATCACCACAGGTCCTCGCAATCTTCTTCTTGACCATCCTCCATATGCTTTCACCATTGTACGTCTAGGTCAGGTACAAGATCAAGACCCCATTCCACCTCCTCTTCCAGAGCAGGAATATGCTGTTTGACTCTCCAGAACCACAGGTTTCTCCAGTGGATGATGTCACTACCTTCCAGGCACTATCTTCCAGGGGGTCCTAGTGAGAGCAACTGCAAAGGTAAACATCCCAATGCCAGTTCCAATGCCATCCACATCGGTCATATTAGATACGTTCAACACAGATTAGTGTCCAGGCCTCTCCTTCCTTTGGTTTTGGGCACGCTGGAACCAGCAATGGACTCGTTCCTTACTCCAGCTAAATCTGCTCTATCGAGGCAACAAACTAAATACAGACCTCCAGAGCAGGCCCCATTTTTTCTCCAACCTGACTCACCTCTGGATTCTGTGGTCACCTTGGCGGATGAAAAACCTAATTCTACATCTCCGTCTACTGTAATACCAGAAAAGGAAAGTAAGAAGCTGGAATCAGTGGGCCGCAAAGTATGTGGTCTACATGCTACCATGAAGGCAGCAAGTGCATCTGCTCTTCTGGGCAGGTATGACAGGGCCCTATTGGAGTCTTTACAGAAATTTGCTGATGACCTCCCCAGAGACAAAAGAAAGGATTTCCTTGAGGTTGTCAGAGGGTATGATGGTCTCCTACCAGATCATCAGTGCTGCAGTGGATTCATCCTTGCTAGCAGCCCATGAGTACTGTCAAGGAGTGGCATTTCGAAGACATTCATGGCTCCGTCTCACTGCCCTCAAGCAAGAATCCCAACAACCGATCCTTAATTTACCATTCTCGGGATCCACACTCTTCGGCAGTCACACGGAGGAGATGGCACGGATGAAGTCCAAAGTGGAGACACTCAAGGCAGTAGGCCTCGAAAAACAAAAGGAACAACGAAGTCCCTACAAGCCCTACCAGCAGCGTTTTCCCCTCGGAGGGTTCAAACTCCCACTGGTACCAAGGTCGCCAACAAACCCAACAGTAGAGGCCTTACCAGCAACAACAGCTGTAGCAGCTTAGAGGGAGAGCCACTCATCAGCCTGCTCAGGGAGGAAAGCCGACAGCAGGCTCCAGGCCATGAATCTTTAACCCCCCCACCCCGCTCGACCTCCCTTCCATTACCCACTACGAGCGTTGGAAGTATTTCCCATTTTCCGACAATCCATCACAAAAGACGCGTGATAATAAATATTGTTCAGAGTGGGTATTTTCTCAGGTTTACCAATCCTGCACCGAATATTCCACCAAAGCCATCTACTCACCATCTACAGATGCTGCGTTCGGAAGTCAGCATTCTTCTGCAGAAGCATGCGATGGAGACGGTTCCTCCCAAATAACGGGAAACAGACATTTATTTCCAATATTTTCTGGTGAAAAAGAAAAATCGCACAAACTAGTTCAGACCCATTCTTGATTTGAAACTGACCAACAAGTGGATTAGATGACAAAAGTTTTGAATGCTGGCACTGCATCAGATCTATTCACGGTTACACCAGGACGACTGGCTCTGCTTGATAGACCTCCAAGATGCGTACTTTCATATACTAATAGCCAAGAAGCATCACAGATTCTTGAGATCCGCCTCGGGTCGTGACCATTACCAGTACGAAGTGCTTCTGTTTGGCCTCAAATCAGCCCCCAGAACTTTTCAAACTATGGCAGTGGTAGCTGCCCAGAAAGCATAGAGTTTTCGTCTGCACCTACCTAGACGATTGGCTGATCAAGGTGTCGACTCCTCAGGAAGCCCATCTGCATTAGCAGTGGGCAAGCAGTCTTCCAAAAATCAGGGCTTCCTACCAATCGCAAGAAGTCCATGTCTTCAACTGTTCAGACACTGCATTATGCATTATTTGCGTTCTGTATCGACATCAGTCAAGCAAGAGTGTGTCACTCACTCATGAAAACCTCTCACCCCACAGTGAGGACAGTGTCATCACTTCTTGGTTCAGTGGCTTCATATATCTTTCTAACTCCGAATACCAGTCTCCACAAGCGTCCTCTTCAGGAATGTCTCGAGGATCAGTGGGACAAATTCATGGGCAGTTGTGAAGACAGGATCACACTCATCCCTCCCTCCCCCCATGCAACATAGTCTCTGAAATTGTGGTGCGCACTTACAAATCTGCTTCAAGGGATGCCATTTCATCAGAGCGTTCCTTTCCAGACCATAGTAACAGATGCCTCAATACTAGGATGAGAAACCCCTCCAGATCCATGTGTGCTCCTGATGTGGTAGGTCATCTCCTAGAGAGATGACCTACTACATCAGTCTTCTCGAGCGCCCCACTGTTCACCTGGTATTGAAAGCTTTTCTCTCGTCATTCAAGATTAATGCCTGCTTGCTCAGTCTGACAACACAACAGCCATGTACTGCCTCAACAAGCAGGAGGAAACGAAGGTCCAGACATTTATCCCATGAGGCCAGATAATTTGGAAGTGGCTGATAGCCAGAAACCTGTAGATCATGCCAACTCTTCTCCCAAGGTGTTCAAAATGTTCAAGCAGATGCCCTAAGCAGAGTCCTGCAGAAAAAACACGAAAGGGTCCTTCAGGCTGTGGGGCGATCCGCACATTAACTCATTCACCACTGCAAAAAACAAAAATGCCCAGGCTTAGCCTCGAGGTTCCTCCAACGAGGGACACTGGGGAATGCCCTGCGGATCGACTGGTCTGGCAAATTTCTCTGTGCCTTTCCTCAGATCCACCTGATCCCATCAGTCCTCATCAAGCTGTCTTACTCGAGAGTCAGAATGATCTTGATTGCTCCGGAGTGGTCACATCAGTGGCGGTTCACGGACCTTCTTCACAGGTCAGAGCATCAACATCTCAAGCTGCTGAGCAGACCAGATCTTCTAAAAAAATGCGGAGGCCAGATGGTTCCGCCCAATCTCTCCTTCTTGAATTTGGCAACATGACTCTTGAGCTAGTTAAGTATGGACAATGAACCATCAGTAAGAATGCATGAACATTCTTGAGGAGGCTAAAGGACTGTCAACTCATTCAGCCTATTCATTTGATTAGAAGAGGTGTTGTATTTGGTGTTCTAAAAAGATTGTTGACCCAACAAAGTGTCAAAAAGAGATCATTCACTCATACTTACTTCATTTGGCAAAATCTGGATTACAATTCTCTTCCACAAAAGTTCATCTGGCAGCTCTTACAGCCTGCAGAAAATGTCCTTCACAAACCTCTTTTTTCCAAAACTCCCTTTATCAAGGATTTGTTTTGAAGGGTTGAAAATGGGTTTTCCCTCCCATTAGGCGTACTTTTCCTTCCTGGGAGCTCAATATAGTTCTCTCACACCTCATGCAGGACCCTTTTGAACCCATTCACAAATCGTTCTTGCAACCTCTCTCATGAAAAACTGATTTCCTCATAGCTATCACATCAACACATAGGGTTAGAAAAATCCAGGCGTTGTGTTTTCACAGCAAACACAAGGAGATGATGGACGGAGTGCTTAAACTTTTTGTACACTCGCCTCCAGTCACAGATCTGGGTTGAATCCATCATCATTCTTTAGCTCACTTCGCCACCCTAGTTAAAGACATAGCTATATGCAAATCAGTCTTGACCCTGTGCCTCATGGAAACAGTCCAGCCCGAACTGCCAAGCCATGTCTCCCCTGGACCAGAAACCAGCATCCTGGGACCGGTTTCGGGGTGACACCCCTCATCAGCCAGGCTACCTTACCTTGAACCCAGAGGCAAAGTGAGCAAGGGACCCACGTCTGGGCATACCCTGCCAACTTAGGTTGAACAAAGCAAACACAAGGAGATGATGGACGGAGTGCTGAAACTTTTCGGACACTCACCCCTACTCACAGATCTGGGTTGAATCCATCATCATTCTTTAGCTCACTTCACCACCCCAATTAAGACATAGCTATATGCAAACCAGTCTTGACCCTGTGCCTCTTGGGAACAGTCCAGCCCGAACTACCAAGTCATGTCTTCACTGGACCGGAAGCAAACCCCGAAACCAGTCCCAGGATGTTTGTTTCCGATTCAGGGAAGACCTGGCTTGGCAGTTCGGGCTGCACTGTTACCATGAGGCACAGGGTCAATACTGATTTACATATAGCTGGGTCTAAACTGAGGTGGCGAAGTTAGCTAAAGAACGATGATGGATTCAACCCAGATCTGCGACTTAGGGTGAGTGTCTGAAAAGTATCAGCGCTCCGTCCATCATCTCCTTGTGTTTTCCTTGTTCGCCCTAAGTTGCCAGGGTATGCCCGGACGTGGGTCCCTTGCTCACTTTGCCTCTGGGTTCAAGGTAAGGTAGCCTGGCTGATGAGGGGTGTCAGCGCTCCGTCCATCATCTCCTTGTGTTTTCTATATGTTTTCACAGACCATACACTGTTTTTCACTCTAACAAGGTAGTGATGAGGACTCATCCAAGATTCCTTACTAAAGTCATTTTGGAGGTTTACGTCAATCAGACTATTTCCTTACCAACTTTCTTTCAGCATCCTGCCACACCTGCTGAAAGAACTCAAAATTCCCTAGACATTAGGTGAGTCTTAAAGTTTTATCTGGACAAAATGCAGAATTGGACTAATTGTTTGTAAACTATGGCCCAGTCCATACAGGTCTAGCCACATCCAAACAGTCCATCTCCCAGTGGATAGTATCTAGCATCCTATTATGCTATGAAAAAGCTAATAAGAGTTTGTCCGCTAGACCTACAGCTCACTCTACTAGGTAGAAAGCAGTTCTGCTGCTTTGATTACAAATGTCTCTATAGCTAAAATTTGCAAAGCCACTACTTGGAGATCTATTTGCATGTTTGCCAAACATTATTGTTTAGAATCGGACACTAGAACAGATGCTCAAGTAGGACAGGCCTCCCTGAGAAATATATGTGCTTCATCTGGTTGTTGTCATTCCTCTGTCTTTTCCACCTCTGTTGCTTGGGATGGGCTTGCTACTCTTTTCAATTCTTATGACCATCGATGGAGTACCCCTGAGAGTGAAGGCATGGTTTCATACCTGTAATCCCAGTTCTCTTTCAGGGGAATCTCCATTGAAGTCATAAGCGTCCCTCCCGCCTCCCCGTGGAGATGTCATAGGTGATTATTGGACCGATCTATCGCTGCTATATCTCATTAAAAAGAACTGAAGCAACTGCCACCTGCTGGGTATGATGGTGGGTTCTGGGCCATTAAAGGCGCAGGTGCTGTTTTTATACTTATATAATCGCAGCCTATATGGCTACACTGTCCACCTACCCTTCATCGCTCTACTTTTACAAAAAAGGTTTGTGAAAGAGATTTAAGCTTTCTATGAAAGTATATGGCCTTAAATATACATATATATGGGTTTCTTTAACCTTTTTATGTACAATCTGAAGAATTTGGCTATTGTAGCCTTCCCTATTGGTTGCATAATGTTCTTAAGTATTTCTATTGGCCTTCCTGAAGAAAGGTGAGCAACTACACTTAAGAAGACATACTATGGAAAAGTGCTCCGAGATCCCTGCTAGTGGGCGGGACTATTCAGTGCTTATGATTTCAATGAAGATTCCGTTAAAAGAGAACTAGCATTACAGTTAAGAAACCAGCGCTTACTACCCTTGAAGAAGCATCAATTTATAGGAAAAATGTATTTGTCCAAGGCCTATCAGTTATCTTTTTTGGGCTAGTGTTTAGCCTGTGAACCACAACAAACATGGAATCATTTTTGAAGCTATGTTCCATTCATTGACCAATTAACCCACCATTGCCTTAACCACAGTTTCTAAATATTTGACTTAAAAACTCTGAGGTGCATTTATGTGGTGAAAGTGCTGTAAAACAATGTCATCACATAATTATAACATAAGCCAATATGTGCAAATTACGGCAATGTCAAATGAGGGTTACGGCATTTCTTTTGTCCAGTCTTTGTGGTGAGAGTGCCATGGCATTTCCAACACCTTAGAATTTAGAATAAATGGTTTCTGCTATGATTACATTGCTTACATTGAATCTAGTATTGTTTATCTCAGATTAGAGAAATATTGTGCAACATTCTTATGATGTTTCTTTTAATTACAGAGGGCGCAAGCGCTTCGTAAGCGAAGGAGATGGAGGTCGTCTCAAACCAGAGAGCTACTGAAAACGAGAAATACTCTTTCATCTTTCGATGTTATCTATCTGAATTATAGGCGTCACTTGGCACGGTTCATGTTTGTGAAGGCACTTGGTTTTGGGTACAAAGAATTTCCAAAAGAGTTTTATAAATTCGCAATTAACAAGGAAATGTGTTAGTATTTGGTGTGTGAATAGGAAAAGAGTAACCACGTGTCAGTGGTGTATTTAAATAAGCTACCCCTCTGTAAGTGCCATATGTTTCTGACCTAATAATTCCATGTTCTTTACTGAAGTCTGAATGCCACTCCAACCTTTCAAGGACAGTGTTTTGTAGTAAAATCACTGGTTATTAAAAAGCTTTACCAAGGGGGTGAAGTTCAGTTGCTATAACCCCATTTTGACTGCTGCTGTTGCAATACTGTGCTTAGAGAGTAACTACATTTATTTGTTTAAAATACAAGATGACTTTATCAAATATATTGATCTTTCCAGAGAACATATCGATTTATCTTAGAGATCTGATTGTTGATTATATGGTGGCTGGAACATCTATTTTTCTACAAAATAACTGGAAAATGAAATAAGTTCTGGTAGAATGCGTACAAAAATAAACAGTTTACTTGCAAAAAAGGAGTTGTTTGTGTCTTTTTTCGGCAGGAGTGGATTAATAAATGTATGTAGTATGGTCATACCAAATGTAGGTCACAATGTGTACACAAAGAATAGGTGATCTAAATATAACATAAGTTAAAGCTTTGCATGTGCTATCTCCATCCCTCGTCTACTCAGTTATATCTGCAATAACCCCTTTATTCTAGAATCCACCTCTTCCCTTTTTAGATTCAACGTCAAACCTGGAGCCTACTCTTCCTGCATAGGACACCATGTGTCCAATTCAGAATGTGGTCCTATTAGCCATAGTCGCTAAAAGTAGGAGCCACATGTATAACACAGTGCTTTGAAAATAGGTGTAGAAATACATGTTGAGTATTCTAGAAAACCGTGATAAACGACAGTAAATAATAGTTTCCCATGGTACCAAAGTTATATGGTGTTTATTTTTTCAAAGAATATCAAATAGAGTTGATTACATTATCAGTCCTTAATTTGGTAAATAACTATGCAATAAAAGCTAGTACTTTGTAGTATTTTTCTTTCTGTAGTGCAAAGAAATATTGATACAGCAATCACCAACCGCAAAACACATTCAGAAAATGTTATTCATATTTTTACTCCTTACTTTTTATACAAAACACAAGTATAATTCTTCCTCTAGGGAGCACATCTTGAAAGCAGTATTCTATCAGACATCACCCCCTGTAAATCAAACCTTCACATATGCAACCCAGTCTGACCCTTGGGCATTGAATTCTATGGCAATTTCCAAAGTGGCTACAAAAGTGGCTTTCCATTTCTATGCTTCAATATTGCTAAACTACCAACATGCTTATTCTTATCAGACAGGAGGACATGATTAAAGTAGGTTAACCTGCAGAGCAAGGTGATACATGATCCAGTGCTGAAGGGGTCGGTGAAGTGGTCTGAAATGAGATGGAGAGGAGATCAAGCAGCCTTGCTGATACTTTTAGGGTTAGAGACTGCCACAAGGGCAACTCTCAGTTTAGGTTGCTTAAGTTCACATGCTGTGCATTATTCTGCAGTTTAGTAGCTGAATCCTGATTTAGAGTTGTATTTTTCTGGATGGAGGTTCTCTTTTTGGAATTGCGGAGGGCATTGTGCCTGCCATCCCAGGAGATCTCTGCTCACAAAATCTAAAGTTACCTAGCAGCCCCGCGGACAACACTACACATTGACAGGACCCACCATCACTGTGGTTCCGTCAGTGTTGTAAAGATTTGACATACAGCTCAGTAAAACAAGACAGCGGCCATTCTAAAAAATCCAAAAGTATGTTAATTTTTTAAAAATTAAAAACTAATGACTACCATGCTGAGCGGGTCATTTAAAAAAAAAAATTACCCGTCCCTCAACACTAGTTGGTGGTGACAGACAGCAAAAAGCCATCTGATAGCCCACTCTAAATTAGGCAGTCAGTTTGATGGCTAACCTCTGATTGGCCATACTCGATCTGTTCATCCGAGCGCTATGTCGCCGGCTAGGCCAAAGTAGGCTCCGTCGATTACATACTTTCAGTCCTCACCCATTTAAATCAGGCGGGTGGACCATGAGTTTGGGTGAGAGGATACTCTGTCGCAGTTGCCGTAGAGCATGGGTCTCCAACTGGTCGATCGCGAGCTACCGGTAGCTCGCCGACCCTCTGGGAGTAGCTCGCGCTGCTGTATAATTATTGAGACGTGATATAAGCTTTTAATTTTGTAGCCCTTCATTCTCTTTGATAGCTATCAGCCCTTGCCCGCCCTCACACGAACCAGCTGTTCTGATTGGCTGAAGGGAGTTTAGCTGGGGCAGGGCGGGCTGGAGAACGTGACGTTTTTCCTCTTAGTCAGGCGCCACCTGTCTTTTCCAGGCTTTGCCCACGCTTCGCATTTCTTTTCCATTTGGGCCTCCCGGAGCAGCTGCTGTTGTGAGGTAAGTGGGCCCCTGACCGAGCAGTAGCAGAGTTGGTAAAATGGACTCACTGCATGCAAGGCCCTTTCATTTTAACTTTGGCTGCCACTGCACTTTAGATCTGCCTTCGGTTATAAAGCGCAGTGGCAGGCAACGTTAAAATTAGAAGTCCTTTCAGGCACTGGGCCGGTACCGCGGTGGCAGCATATGTTACAATTCAAGGTTCTTGCCTGCCCTAATCCGCTCTCACTGACTTTACCACGCTTTAATTTGCCTTCGCGTAGTAGTCAATGAAAGCGGCTCAGTGCATGCAAGTATCTTTGATTTTAATATAGGCTGCCACCGTACTTTACATCTGCATTAAGCAGGAATAAAGCGTGATAGCCAGTGTTAAATTGAAAGTGCTTGCCTGCACTGAACTGCTTTCGCAGTCATGCACAGGCAAATATATAGCGCAGTGTAGTAATCGGTGAACGCCTTTCACTGATTATTACACCACGTTGTATATTTGCCTTTGCATGACTGTGAAAGCTGTTCAGAGCATGCAAGGACCTTTGATTTTAACATCGGCTGCCACCCTGCTTTACATCTTCTTAACAGTAATAAAGCAAAGTGGCACCCGAGGTTCAAATTAAAAGTACTTGCATAGGGTTTGTGCAGGTGGGGATTAAGGAGTCTACTATCGTTGCAGGTGTGTTGGCCTTTCTATAATGTTCTGTTCAAACAAGACTTCAGGCAAGATGGTTGTCCGGTGCAGGCCTGATCCAGCAGTAGAGTTGAGCTGGTATTTGTATTGAGTCTGACTCTCGTCTTTGCAGACAAAACAAACATATGTTTCCTGGAAATCAGTCTTGGAATAACCAGCTCTTAACCATTCTTCAGATTTCTAGAGGAGTCTGAATGGCTCGAACTTTTGCCTGGAATGCATTTCCTAATTTGAAGGCCTGTATGGAGAAAGTATTGCCAACACATGTTATTGTATGCTGGAATTAATATACCCTGTGCTAGCCCGCAACATAAGTTTCTAGGTTGAAAGTATTTGATCAGTTTTGCCTGTAGTGATTTTGTAGGACCTTTACTACTTTATCTTGTCACTACGTGAGTGATGCCGAATAGCTTGGATGAAAACTTATTGTGACTGGTAAACAGTGAGGAGCTTTCAGCAGAAGAGTGTTGTGGCTGTGTATCTTTGTATTGTGCTGCTAACGCCAGGGCCGGCTTTAGGGCAGCGCGACCGATGCCACTGGGTGGTGACTTTGTGTGGAGGCGCTAATATTATGGAAAAGCACTTTCTGCTGCATTCCTGGCCTCCAGCAAATTTCAGACATTAATCAAATTAAGTAGGTGATGAATGTAATTCCTGGAAAGAAAGAGATAGGAGGTTTGTGTAATAATCTGCAAAGGAAGTTTTTACTCATCGTAAGGTAGCACAGAGGGTTAATATGTCTGCTGTAAAGAACTTGCAGATCACAAAGTGCATATATAACCTGATGCAAACAGGTCAGTGGGTTACTACTTTTGTCAGAGAGAATATATTGTTGCTAGCTCTTTATGAGTTAAAATCCTAATGTAGAGCAGTGAGCAAGTAACTTATCAAAGAGCTGCTTGAAAACTGCAAAGTACTGGCTGGCTGGACCGTTTTGATTTCCCCCAGTTATTCATTTCCCTAATATTGCAAAAATAGGTTAATTTGGGTAGAAATCAATTATTATTATTAAAGAGAAACCCCCAACCATGCATGGTGTTAAGTTTTAAATTCTTTGTTTCTGCCTCTCCTGACTAAGCACTTTTAAACTATCCTGCCTACCAGTATGGATGACCTGTGACTCCTATACCTTCTTGTCGTCTGTCTTATTTAACATTTGATTGATTGTCTCTGTGTAATCTGTGTGATGTAGTGTTTTGACACTTTATAGGATTGGCGCGATAAAACTAATTAAATGCATCACAGAGAGAGTGGTTATTAAGTATTTTGTTGAAGAAATTAGGCTTAAAGTTAATGAAACGGGGCGTGGGGGGTCTCTTGGAAAAATGCGTGAGTTACTTGGGGTTTAGTAGCTCACGATGATTTTCACTGACCAGAAGTAGCTCTTACTACACAAAAGGTTGGAGACCCCTGCCGTAGAGTATCCTCTCCACCAAGCCCCTTGCTTGTTTAAAATAAATATTACTTTGTTAGTCAATCATATGCAGAGTGAGCATGACACAGATAAAAACCATAAGAACATATTGTATCTCAGAGGACCAGAGCAAAAGCCTTGTTTGTGACATGAACTCAGATGCCATAAAGCAGCTCAAGTGTCAGAAGTCTTTCCCTTATGTTTTGGGCAGAAGGGAAAATTGTTCTCAGATCAGTAAGAGGGAGTGTTTCCTCCTTTTCTTAGGAGTGGATCTAGGAAATAACTTGGTGGCTTTAAGAGGGGACCCTGAAGTTTGTTATTTTGAGTAAAGGCTCCTGGCAAGCTATGAAGATAGGAAGTAGTGAAAAATGGGGTGTTGGGGGAATGGTGGGAATTCAGCAGAGATTAGCCCAGGGAACGTTGCAAATTAATGGTTAGTGCACTGGATAAAAATGCACTCCACCCGCTTCCCAGAACATTCCTGGACCTAAAATAACTGTCCGAAAGAGGAATCATTTTAGACATACTTGTGATGAAGCTTGAGGTGTCACTTGCTGTTCACACGAGCCCAATAAAGTACAGTGCTCTCTGACGGTCTGTAGGATGGTTCTCCTGTACTGCGTTAGAGACACAAAAGTCTGAAGAAGAGCTCCCCTGTGTGGGAGAACCGGCTGCTTTGTTAGGCACGGACTGCACTGGATCCTGTGATAGCTTTGCCAGAAGAGATATGGAGCCTATGAGTCTTCACTGGTATCCTGGCAACGCTAAGATAGGTCATGAATGTCTTAAAAAAAAAGTGGTAGTTTATATATTTTTAGGCCTCTGAATGATCGGGACAAGACACAAAAGCTCCCCCTGGAAGCCTACTTCCTCACCATCTATTATATGGGCAGTTTAACCTGCTGTGACCTTTTTCACTGACGTTAGATGGTACTGCAAGGCGACTGAAAAAATGTATTGGACCCTGTGGAGCCCTCATCCGTACACCCTCCTACATTGTCCTGTTAAAGAAATTTGAGAACCGAAAGAGACCAAGACCTGAGTTGCCAAATTCATCCAGTGGCAAAGCAACTTCAAGGGCTACAAAATACACCATCTCGCTCACAGATGCTTAGTCTCAAAACTGCAGCAGAGAGGAATCAAGGATAGCTGCATATCAGACTTTGAGAGACAGTCAACAGGTTCAGCATCTTGCCATTCCCCAGTGAGAGTTTGACTTTCAGCAAAACAATATGTCCAAGGGTAAAACCTTTGACCGGTATAAATGCACCTTTTGCCTTCAGATTTTAAAAAATTGTATCGCCAGGTCCCGTAACATGTTTTGAACCATTTTGTATAGTTTTCCTTCTAAAATTCTGCCAGTTTTAAATTCGGAATTTCTGATGGATACATCTGCCTGTGGATTCCTCACGTTTTGAATATACCCCATAAACAGCATTCCACGAATTCCAGCATTCCACCGGCCTCTGAGCCAGAGATGAAGCTGGAAACATCCTCTGAGATGGAATTGGCGATAACGCTTCTCTATACACCGGAGGTTCTGGAGGAATCTTTAGAAGAATGGCGGCGCTTCTTATGTTTTCTCGAAGTGTGTGGTGAATTTGAATCCGAACGAGTTCGACACCTCCAACGACCTCTCTTCTGCTTCTTAGCTTTTGCCATGAACAACTTTGCTTCCCGTTCCTTCAAGGCCTTTGGATTCATCTGGGGACATGACGAGCAGGCTTCAAAGTCATGGTCTTACGACAGACACCAGAGACGGTCTTCATGCCGGTCAGTGATGGACATCTAACCACTGCATTCCCTACACGGTTTCAAGTGCAACTTCCTCGGCAGAGACATCTTCACTAGCAACAAAGTTGGAGCAACAAAATTGAGGAAATGTTCCTAGAAAATGGAAACCCTGGAAAAAAAGTTACACGTCAATGGCACGGAAAAAAGGGAACTGATGTCAGCATGCTGACTAGGTCTTCTTATGGCTCCAATGAGGTCATTCGGAGTCATGTATGGAGCCGTGGCATTATGATGTCTTTGTCGACTTGGGGGAGCTGTGGAAAAATGTTTCTGTGGAATGCTGCTCATGGGGTAAATTCAAAGGGTGAGAAATCCACAGGCAGATACTATATCCACCAGAAAAAGCGCTAACAAAGGTAAGTAATGTCTTCTTTATTGCTGTATTCTTAACTAATGTTTTTCTGTACTGTTTGAACCCATCACACATTTCTGGGTAAGTACCTGCTACTTGCCCCATAGCTAACATGCGTTGAATGGAGTTTTCTCAATGAATCATTTTGTAACCTACTTGGTAGGGTCACTCCATCTCAAATTAATAATAATGTTCGATTTATGAAGAGATATCCATCAGTATTAATAAATGTGGAAGAGTCCTGTGGGATCGTGACACATTTAAACAGAAAGAAACACTTTCCAAATAAGTCAAACGATGCATGCCTATCAAAAGGCAATTTGCTTTAAAACATTTTTCGAAATACATGAAAAATATTGAAATCCCCAGTTCTAAGAGACTGAAAAGCATGCAGCACCCTTACGAAATGTTCTCAATGCAACCTAGCAGAGAGATCAACTGCTCTGTCACTATACTGCTACACATTGGCATCTTCAATATCAGCATTCAGCACAGTGGCAGGTCCTCTTTTTTTGGCTTAGTACAAACTACCACAGTACTGTGACCTTTTGCATTCTTTTTTTTTGTTTAAGAATTCGAAGTAAAACCTTGTTTCACAACAGTTTTGACTTTAAAAAAAAATCTTTAATTAATCTTGACAGGTAGGGTTTATTTCCACAGCTTTTTTCCTTTAGTTTTCTTTAAATATGCATTCTGGCAGAAATTTTGCAGATGGGGAAATAGTGGGAAGTTCTATTTAGATTAGCTGACAGATTAGTTTTTTCCCTCATGCTAATTTTTTCTTTGTAGAAACGTGCATTTATAGCATGTTTGCTGTAGATACACATGCTCTACATACTCCTGCTATCTAGTACTAGGATTAGACATTTGCATCTTGTTTTTCTTTAAAGAAGTCTTTCTAGTCATGAGGTATAGTGACTCCTCCCTCCGATTTAAATGGCCATTGACTTCATTGTTAAATTGTTTTATTTTCCGCCATCTGGTACAGACATCTATTGAGGGGGCTCCGTGTTGGGTGCAAATATTGCAGTTGTTCGGGCCGTTGCTTTGCACCTTTTCGACCCCTGTAACATCAGAAAACACTTTGACAACTGAACCAATTTGGGCGCAAATCACAGTACCCGCTGTCTAAAACACACAGCACCTAACAGTAAGGGCCTTGAGCACTTTTTGGAGCTTTTAGCCCCTTCTTGCTTGATGAAAATCTGTTTAGAGTGATGGAAAGGATGTTTTTTCAGTATTCTCCTCGAACAACTCCAAATACCTTTGGACTCATCAACATCATGTTTGCAATCTCTGACTCTCCTGTGAACACGACAACACTGTGTTCGACCTGCCTCACCTTTCGGTCCAAAAATACCCTTGTGCACCAACAGGAGTAGAGGTGGCCCATAGGATGCTGCACCAGTAACCAGGCAGGACATCGAGGAACAGAAGGAGAGCCAGGCTGGGCCACTGGAACTAGAAATTATTCCGTTGTCTACGAATGGCAAGGCCGAGTTCTCACCGGAGTCTGAGGAAGAACAGCAGGAAGAGCTTGGAGTCGTCCACACGACATCAAAGACATTGACTTAGAGTACTGTGTCCATTAAGGGTCACCTCAACCCAGCTCAGTGACCTCAGGCTGCCTGCGACCGCTTCCATTGTAAAGGGCAGGCCTCTAGACCACCACTGCCAGACTACCACTGCCTCGAGCCATGGTTAGCACTGAGCCAGCCGTCTAGTCTGAAACTTCATCGCAAGTCTTTGATGTCATAAGGCATTTCAGCATCAGCTCCGAAACTAAAGACTGTAGCGGCGCCGAAACCAATCCTGTCTTCCAAATAAACTTCGATGCCAGGTTCTACATAAAAACATGTCTTGGCTACGGGGGCCCAATCAACTTCGACGTCAAAAGAACTCTCGACTCAGCCTAGTAAGTACCAAAAAGAGCTTAGTCTACCATGATTTTGAACAACCTATGAACTTGATACCAGGTGAAAATGTTTGTTTATTCATCCACAAACAGAGAGAATAGGAACTCAAGGCTCAGGGAAAAGTTGACAGACATTCCACCCAGAAAGAAAAAGCCTAACATTTGAAGAGGAGATTGTTTTGGATCCTTCACCTCCCCGAAAGCAAAGAAAATGCAAGTATATAGTTACCGGCCCCACCTCATCCACACATCCCGTTCCTCCTCATGCACCTCTACCTTTTTGACCACCATCTACACCACCACCACCACCACTTTATCCTTCACCTCCTCCTATGCACTCTCTAGAGCGGTCACCTCTATCGTCACATAGGTAGGGGGAGAGTCCAAGCTATCCTCTAGAGCCCTATGAGGCACCATATGAGAGTGGCTTAACAGAAGACCCTTGGCAAGATTACCCTATTGATCCACCAAGTGATATAAACCCCAATGTGTATCTAGTTAAGCCATCCCTGCCAAACAACACAACCTCCTACCATGAAGTAATTCAAAGGCTTGCTACCTACCACAAGGTTAGCATGGATGTCCTTGAGGAAGATTATGCCATCCTTGTTGAAACTAGAACACTCCACACTGTTCAGTGCTTCCAATGATGAAGGGGATGTTAAACATATCAGCAGAGACCTGTAAAGAGCCCATTAAGGATAGAATGGTCACCCAACAAATATGAATCCTCACCCAATGATCCATCTTACATCCAGGACACTTGCCACCAGATTCATTATCAGTCCATACCATGCACAAATACACAGAGCATACGAGACGCTCCCCCTCCAGATAAGGAGAGCAAAAAGATAGATGCTGCAGGCAAGAGAATACCAGTGCAAGCAGCAACGCATTGGAGAGTCACCAATTCTGTTGGTCTGCTCTCCAGATGCAAAAGGGCATACTGGGATGAGGTACAGAATCTCCTCAAACATCTCCTGTAACAGTATAGGAAAAAGGGTGAGAAAATTGTCGCAGAAGGGAAAGACAATTTCCAACACCACTATCATCTGTGCCCTTGACACCGCTGACACTGCGACAAGGGGTATTAATGTAAGTGTTCTGATAAGACGACATGCCTGACTGCAGGTCTCTGGCTTTAAGCCAGAAGTTCGCTCTGGCTTTAAGCCAGAAGTTCAACATTTGCAAAACTAGCTGTTCAATGGCGAACACCTCTTCGTACCACAAAGTGAATAAATGTTGGAGAAGTTAAAAGAAAAAAATAGATGGACACAGCAAAGGCTCATCAAAAAGCCGCTCCCAAGGGTCTCTTTTCGTAGACATCAGTATAGAGCAGGTTAAAGCCACCAGAGGAAGCAACAGAAAAACCATCAACAGTCACCTAAAAGGATATTCTAGAGGGGCATATAGAAACACCAACAGGGGTAGAGGGTAAAAGAGGCACTAGAAAAGGAGCCTCCACTAACAGTGACTCACCTCACCTTCCTCCGATCATCTAATACCGGTTGGGGGCAAACTTAGAGATTTACGAGCCTGCTGGCAGGACATCACAACAGGCAATTGTGTACTAGGCATAGTTCTGCATGGATATTGCTTAGAACTCATAGCAACTCCACTCAAACACACTAAGCAGCAACCAACGTCTGCTACAGGAAGACTTTCAGGTGCTCCTTCAAAAGGGCACTATTGAGTGGGGCAATGGACTTTACTCTCTACGTCCTTATACCCAAAAAGAACGCTTCACTCAGACTGACCCTGGACCTCAGACCACTTAACAGATCCATCCTGTAAGAGCATTTTCACATGGTAATACCAGGATGCAATACCTCTACTCCAACAAGGCAACTGGATGGCAGAGCTAGATCTCAAGGACGCCTTCTTCCACATCCCCATCCACGCTGTCCAACGAACTCCCTGCGGTTCATGGCAAGTGGCGGTTCTAAATACTACCATTCGGGGTCACCAATTTCCCAAGGGTCTTTTACCAAGTGCCTGGTGGTAGTCTCAGCACACCTAAGGAGTGGAGCAATTTATGTATTTCCCTACCTTGACTGGCTAAGCAAGAGCCCAAGCCGCCAACAGCTTAAACCATACCCAGGCGACCATTTCACTTCTCCACAATCCGGGATTTATCATAAATGTGATCAATTCCTAGCTACAATCACTCCAGATACAACCCTTTCTTAGGTGCTTTCAAACACCGTCATAGGCAGAGCTTACCCCAGTCCATAAAGCGTTGCAATCTTTGGCGAGCTTGTACCTCTTTTTCAGCCACAATATTACTTCACCGTGTGAGCCATAATGTGCCTGTAAGGCATGATGGCTTCATATCACAATTCCCCTTCGCACGGCTGCTCATGCTTCCCCTACAACAGTGCCTAGCAGCACAGTGGTCACAAGCGGTAGGTCACGTGGACGATCTAGTGTTGAAAACGCCAGCGCCCATCGCTGTCTGCATTGGTGGAACAGCAAGATTGCGTTGCAAGGCAAGACTTTTCAGAACCCTATTTTGCTGTTTATCAATACCACGGACACCTCCCAAGCTGGAATTTTAATGTTGTACTCTTCTGTACTCTTCAGACTCCTGGGTCCCTCACTTGAGCCACTACATTCCTGTCACTGTCACCTTCATTATCTTTCCTAGCAGGTAGCGTTTTTGATGGTAATAACTTTTTTATGCCGGACTAGTGAGATACAAGGTCTCATGTTACAGGAGCCTTTTATATAGGTGCATAAAGACAGAGTAATTCTCATGGCAAACTCCAAATTCCTTTCTAAGGTATTTTCCTCATTCAACCTTAATCATACTGTAGAACTCCATTTTTCCCCCAAACCCAGACTCTGTCACAGAGAGAGGGCTACATACTCTAGGCATAAAATGTGCTATCATTTACTACATTGATAGAACAAAATCTGTTCACAATACTGATCAATTATTTGTAGCCTTTGCAAAACCTCACCAAGAACAATCTATATCAAAGGCAGGAATTCTCTGGTGGATAGTTAAAAGTATCCAAATTTGTTACAACAAGGCAAAAAGAGCTCTCCTGTAACATCTCTATAGGAAAGAAGACAGCACCTATTGCCTTCTTAGGTAACATCTTATTAGCAGACATATGTAAAGCATCTATTTAGTCAACTGCTCACACATTTACTAAACATTATTGTGTAGCTGTAATTGTTAGAATAAGAAGCAAAGGCTGGCCAAACGGTCCTATACCAGACATCTTCGCCATCTGCACAATAGCCACTTCTTATCAGGAAGTACTGCTTTACAGTTTATGCAGAGCATGTGTATGTGCAGCATATGCAACAAACTAAAAATGTTACCTACCTTGTAGTCATCTGTTTGTACGGTTTTGTGCTGTAGATTCACAAGCACCCACCCACCCACCTCCTCGAACCCATCTGTATGTAATATATACATATATATATATATATTCACTGAAAAAACCATAGGTTTCACACACGTTATAGTTACGAATTAGCATTTAAAAAACCTTGCAAATTCACTTAAAAAACCATAGGTTTCACACATGTTATAGTTAGCTGGACATTTCACTCGTAAAAAACCAATGAAATTCCCCCGTTATAGTTACTGCAGGCAACTATAACTCACGCGACCGCAATCCTCTGCTGATGACGTCAGATATTACATCACTGTATTTAGACACTTATTTACCCATGTCTTCTTCCATTAATCTTTAGCTATACATATATTACAAATATTTATTTTTCATAAAGACACATATGTCATCAGTGATGTAATATCTGACGTCATCAGCAGAGGATTGCGGTCGCGTGAGTTATAGTTGCCTGTAGTAACTATAACGGGGGAATTTCATTGGTTTTTTACGAGTGAAATGTCCAGCTAACTATAACATGTGTGAAACCTATGGTTTTTTCAGTGAATTTGTACGGTTTTTTAAATGCGAAGTTATTTATTTATTATTATTTATTTTTTTTCCTGGTTTTTCACCGTGCGCGCACCGTGAAATGTTTTTTTTTTTTTTTAAATCGCGAGGTGCGCGCAACGTGCGCGCACTGTGGGCGCTCGGTGCGCTTCGCGCACCGAGCACCCACGGGTCGTAGACCGTGCCGTGCACGCTCAGTGCGCGCACCTCGCGATTTAAAAAAAAAAAAAAACATTGTTTTTTTCTCCCTTGGGGGACCTTCTGTGACCCCCTGATCAAGGCTAGGGGGTCAGGAACTGTCCACTCTGCCCCCTTTTCAAGTTCTCCACTTTTTTTGTCCACCACCTCAGACTGCGAGAGACAAAATGGCGGCCGACACTTCCTGCTTTCGACCGATTCGAATGTTTACCAACATCTAACAACCAATCAGAATTGCGCTCGCGCCCGGCAGGGTGCGCGCACGGTGTGCGCACCCTGCCAGGCGCGAGCGCAATAGATATGCGTATAGATATTGATATGCTTTTAAATGCTATTTTCTCAGGAAATACTGAACAGATTTACACCAGACCTGCAAAAGGCACTTCCTTCCTGAACCGCTGAACGGAATGACACCAAATTTGGCAAAGAGGTAGTCCTCAGTTCGGACTCGTGCCTTTTGCATATTTGGTGTGAATCTGTTCAGTAGTTCCTGAGAAATTAGGGTAAAAAAGTTAGTGATATCTATGGCCGCGGAGGATCCGCGGACCCTACCCGCACCGTACGCGAACCCGAACCGAGCGCGCACCCTCCCGATCGCGCGCTAAATGCAAATTGGCTGTCGAGCGTCCCTCTACATTCGAAACCAGGAACTGTTGGCGGCCATTTTCTGCTTCGGTAGAAGCGAGGCTGAAGAAGCAAGGGGAATAAGTGCGTAAAACATATAAAGGGGGCAGAGTGGGAATACTCTGACCCTCTAGAGGTGCTTAGGGGGTCCCAGAAGGACACCCTGGGGCCCCCCTTTTTAAAAAAAAAAAAAAACGGCGAAATGCGCGCACGGTGCGCGCATCCTATCGCGTTGGATGCACGGATTCTCTCGTGGTGGGTGAGCGGATCCACGGCAACGTTTTTTGAAAAACGACAAGAAATCATTGGATGTATAACAACTTTCTACACTGAAAGGTAGGGTGTATATTTTTGTTTTTTAAAGGTATGATTGTTATTGGTTAACAAAAACAGATTGTAAGGAACATTATATATGATAAGCTGATATGTTGAAAAGTCAAGCACACTTCCTGTCTTGTGTAGGAACATTGTGTGCTGAACTTGTGACCTGTGAGCTCAGTGCAGTGTTCCATGACCTGTTTCTATGGTAACAGGCAGAAGGCAGATTGGGGGAAGGGTTGAAATGTATTTCAGTTGGAAAGGGTTGAAATGTTTAACCAATAGAAATGTGTGTTTGCTTTTGAGTTTATGTGCGAAGGATTGTGATTTGATGTTTACATGTATATGTGTGGAAAATGAAAGGGAAACTTTTCCATTCTTTGCTTTTGCTGAGAGGTGCACAGTGCAGAGATTCTGTAAAAGAAAATATGGTGAGTGATTGATATACTCCTTAATCTACAAAAGAACTTGAAAGATGAGTTATTTAATTGTGAGGGGATGTATGTAGACTATTTTGATTTTAATCAGACTAATGTATTTTTCCTGCTAAAGTGTAGGGAGTACTTTTTTTCTCTACAATGTGTGTGCATGTAGAAATCATTCTGTGATTGGCATTTGTGTTTTTCATGTGTTTGTAGAGAGATAACTGTGCAGTTTTTATATTTTGGTAGAATTAGAAACCAGTCATTGATTATGAATTTGTGAAATGAGTTATGTTATGTTTCTATACTAAAATGTAGTACTACTTCTAGATGAAGAAATGTGTTTTCATATAGTGCAAGGGATAGTGTTGTTTGTCTAGAATCACACAGTGAGTTTATGTGCATTTGAGAACCACTGTGAGAGAAGCATTTGGTAATATTGTGTATTTGCTGACAGATAAGTGTTTTAAAACCAGTCAGGTTGTCAAGTTTTAGTAGCATTAGAAGCCAGTCTTTGGTTATGTGTTGATTAAATGAGTCAGGCATTGACACTAAAGAGCAGTCGTGAAATATGTAGATTGTGTGCAGTTCCCTTATCACTTCCAGTGTTGTGAATGAGTTTTGGAAAACTCCTAGGGATACTGGTGCTTTTCTAGAATCACTCTGAGTCTTTGTGCATTTGGGAACCACTGTGAAAGAAGCGTTTGGTAACATTGTGTATTTGCTGACAGAAAACTGTTTTAAAACTTGTCATGTTGTCAAGTTTTAGTAGCATTAGAAGACAGTTATGGCTTATGCTTTCATTATATGAGTCAGGCATTGACAGTAAATTGCAGTTGTGAAATATGTAGATTGTGTGCAGTTCCCTTACCACTTGCACTGTAGTGAATGAGTTTTGGTAAGCTCATAGGGATAGTGGTGCTTGTCTAAAATCATACTGTGAGTTAGTGTGTATTTGGGATCACTGTGAGAGAATCATTTGGTAACATCATGTATTTGCTGACAGATAACTGTTTTAAAATCTGTCATGTTGAGAAGTTTTAGTAGCATTAGAATACAGTCTTTGCTTATATGTTGATTAAATGAGTCATGCTTTGACACTGATGTGCTGTACTTAAATATGTAGATTGTGTGCAGTACCATTAACTCTTCTAGACTAGTGAATGAGTTTTGGTAAACTCCTAGGATAGTGTTGCTTGTCTAAAATCACACTGTGAGTCTGTGTGCATTTGGGTAAGAATTGTGAGAGAAGCATTTGGTAACATCGTGTATTTGCTGACAGTTAACTGTTTTAAAACCGGTCATGTTGTCACGTTTTAGTAGCATTAGAAGACAGTTATGGCTTATGCTTTCATTATATGAGTCAGGCATTGACACAAAAGTGCAGTCATGAAATATGAAGATTGTGTGCAGTTCGCTTACCACTTCCACAGTAGTGAATGAGTTTTGGTAAACTCCTAGGTATAGTGGTTGTTGTCTAGAATTACACTGTGAGTCTGTGTGCATTTGAGAACCACTGTGAGAGAAGCATTTGGTAACATTGTGTATTTGCTGACAAATAACTAATTTAAAACCTCTCATGTTGTCAAGTTTTAGTAGCATTAGAAGCTAGTCTTTGCTTATGCATTGATAAAATTAGTCAGGGGTTGACACTAAGGTGCAGTACCATGTACTATTCTGTTCACTGTGGCAGAACTGAAAATTTAAATGTTTTACATAAGCACTGTCCTAGAAGTAGTCTGATTATTTAGTCAGTTTCTAAGTACCAAATAGATTGCTTCAAATAAAAGTGTTCTGACATACTATACACTTGTCTTTTACACCTTCAAATCCCTAGTCAGTATCCATACACTTCCAGGAAACATACTGTCACTTCCTTTGCAGTCCTCTAGAGACCCATTCAACAGCATGTACTAATCCATTGACTGTGCCAAAACTCAAACACTTATAAATTCACCTAGACACTCTCTTTCCAGTACTCTAATGATTCAGTCACTGCCTAAGTATTCATGCACTGATCCAGTTCTTAGCACATGGACTACGTCAAACCCATATCCACTATGCATGCAGTCCTCATCCGTTCACTTCCAGCAAACACCCTGTCACTGCCGTTGCACTCCTCTAGTGACCCATTCAGCATCATGTACTAATCCATTCACAGCGCCAAATCCTAATAAATTCACCCAGGCACTCTCCTTGCAGTACTCTAATCATTCAGTCAGTACCCAAGTACTCATCCAGTGACCCAGGCCTTAGTCTATGGACTGCTTCAAACCCTTATCCTCTATGTATGCAGTCCTCTAACCACCTACACAATTGTCTTTCACACCTTCAATTCCCTAGTCAGTATCCATACACTTCCAGGAAATACCCTGTGACTCTCTTTGCAGTCCTCTAGTGACCCATTCAGCACCATGTACTAATCCATTCACTGTGCTAAAACCCAAACACTTATAAATTCACCAAGATACTATCTTTGCAGTACTCTAATCATTCAGTCAGTGCCTAAGTATTCATACACTGAGCCAGGCCTTAGCACATGGACTGCTTAAAACCCCTATGCACTATGCATGCAGTCTTCTAACCACCTAGACACTTGTCTTTCACACTTTCAATTTCCTAGTCAGTATCCATACAGTCCAGCACTTGTCACTGCCTTTGCACTCCTCTAGTGACCCATTCAGTACCAAGTACTAATCTATTCTCTGTGCGAAAAGCCTAGCACTTATAAATTCACCTAGGCACTCTCCTTGCTGTACGATAATCATTCAGTCAGTACACAAGTAGTCATGCAGTGAGCCAGGCCTTAGCACATGGACTGCTTTAAATGCCTATGCAGTATGAATTGCAGTCCTCTAATCACCTACACAGTTGTGTTTCACACCTTCTATTCCCTAGTTAGTATTCATACTCTTCTAGCAAACACCCTGTGAGTCACCAAGTGTGTCTCCTTATACTACTGTAATCATTTAGTCAGTTAGCATGTAGTGTTTTAGTGAGGTAGGCTTTAGGGCATGAACTGCTTCAAAGTAGTATGCACTATGCATGTAGTGTTTTAATGATCGTCACACTTGTGGTTCAGGGCTATAGTTTCATAGTCAGTTTTTATATAAAATGTGTTTGTACAGTAATGGAATAGTATAAATTTGAAAGTTATTAATATACATTTATTTGTGATTCTTTTTTACAGATACAGAACAGGAGTGTTTCTCATCTGTTTGCACTCTTCTCGTGCAAGATTGTTTGGATGAAGGGTCCTTAGGTGTTTCATCATACTTGCTGTGCCGCACGAGTATTTTTTGTTAGGATCTCCTCGTAACAGAACTCTTTGGCAAATCTTGCGAGTGACGAAGGTGGCATTGGCCTTTGTTTGCTCCTTGGAAAAAGTAAAAAATGTTCTCACCACAGAAGAAAAACGTTGTTTGTGTGGTGCCTTCTGCAAAACATTTTCTTCAGATTCGGTAAATATTTTAAAGCGGCAACATTTACAGTTTTTGTAAGTTAAACTTATAAAATTTTGTTAGCTGTATGCATTTTATATATCTGTGATTTGTTTCTTGTGGTATTTTGTTGAGAATACTGAAGTACTGAGGAATTTAGGACCCCAGCGGTGCCAGGGGTAGCACCCTATGACTTCGAGTTCTTCCTGTCTTGGACCACAGAAACACAGAGTCTTGTGGTGGCGTCAAAGATCGTTTTATTATTGACTACAGCCAGTAACAGCAATCCTAGAAGTACACACGGGTATGTTCTCAGGAGACTGCTCAAGATTACAAAAACGGCCTTCTCCTTATATACAAAATATCATGCTTCAGGCACACATTCCTCGTTTTACGATATGGCCGTTCATATGTATTCATTACAAACGAAAAGGCAGAGTCATGATGACCATCCCACATTTCAGTTCAGCCAGCCCACAATTATTTACCCAGCAAGGCTCAGATCCCTCATCAAATACCAGCAGACTCCAATAAACACGGGCACCTCCTCCTCGTAAAACAGGCCATAAAGCAGGAAGCAGAGTCAGGTGTGAAAGAGATTAGTCGGGGGCTTGTATGGGATAAAAGGCTTTATGGTGTGTCAAACCCTGATGCTAATCACAGGTGGCCGTAGGAAGGGGAGCTCGTGAGACCGGACTGACCTCGGGCAGTGGAGCCAGTTCGCACAGGTCACAGAGAAGTCAATAGAAGGTACATGTGTTCTGAAGGCCTGTGCTTGTCCTTAATGTGCAGCCTATGTGAGGGCAACAATAAGATGGCTACCGCTCTAAAATGGAACCCACAAAGTCAATGTGTAATATCGTATACAAAGTGAATTTATCGATGAAACGTTATGCAAAACACTTGTACATACCGCATTGGCCATTCGCGGTTCGCTGATACCGAAATAGGCAGGGTAGGGCCATGCCTCCTATGTGGTCCCAAAATTTAAAGTACCACAGACCCTCCTTTTGCCCTTACATAGGCAATAACTATACTCATATTAATCCGAGTCCAGGTCTATATTCATAAGGTCATGGAGATGTTGCTGTAGCATCATCCTATTACTTAGCTCGTCCCTCGATACGGGTTTCCTTACACACAATGTAGCACAGAGGCCACATATCGCAGGAGCACACTGTACACACAGACAGAACAGGAAAAGGATGGCTAAGATCATTCCAATGACCATCAGAATCTTCCAACCCCAGGCAGATATCAGTTCCCAGAACCACCCCATCAGTGACCAATCTCCTTTATCCACGTGAATAGATTCAGATATTTTATGCAGTTTGGAGATGGCTTGATAAACTGTTGGAGCGTTATCTGGTATGAAAATGCAACAGCTAGATTGGATGACCTTACATACCCCACCACGGTCTGCAAGTATGACGTCTAGAACCATACGGTTCTGCAAAGTCATGAGGCGATCCGCTTGGAGCTCAGCTGTCAAATTACCAAGGGCACCAGCCTTTACATTAACAGTGGATTCAACCACACGAGTCGGTTGTCTCAGGTTCCTACTATTGACCATCGGTCCCCAAAACGGCAGGAAACCCAAAAAGAAGTCTCCCGCTTCCTGACCGGCAGTATCCTCCTGACTGAAAACGCCTCTCACAACTCTGGTCTTGTGATAATCAGAGGCAGCAGTAAATGTTGGAGGTAGCAAGTTTGCAATATAACATGTGCCCGAGAAATCAGGGGGCAACCATGTATATGCTCGTTCATTGCAAACAAAATATGTACCCTTGGCAGCCAAAAACGCAGGGGAAAACTGTGATGAAAAAGTGTACGTTTCAGTACAGTCACTTTTCCCCAGTTGAGCTCTTGGATTCTGACCATTACCTTGTAAACAGAACCGACCTATGTTGGGTACGACCCAAATTGGGGATGACATTTTTCGCTGCTTTTCACCCAGACTAATGCTATACCCCGTCGCGTTCCAACCTACATAAGCTTGTAATTCATCCTTAGGAATAGATGAGTATGCGTCGATATCTCTGCTCATATCAGCAACTCCTTTCATTAAGGCCTTATTGTTCGTGCTAGGTCTGATGGAACGGGGTTGTCGCGGGGAGTAGGCATCTAATGCAAAAAGAAACATAGTCTGGAATGCCCATGACGATCCATTATAGCTAAACGGCAGCACTAGATATGGGATACCCTTATTAATGGTATGTGGCATTAAACCACACACCCCGCAATTGGTTGTATTCATAACTAGTTGGTGCTGGTGCAGGAGTTGAATAAACGAGTTGTTTACAAACTCAGACCGTCTAGCTTGTTCGTGTTCAGGCAGAGGGTGGAAAGAGTGTAAGGAGACAGTAGGAGGAGGTATAGGCTGTACAGTGGGTGCAAATGGCACTTGAGAGGACAAGAATACATATCCCACAGTAAACATCATCATACTAAATAGTACAAACAGACATAATAATACAAAACGTTTGCTCTTCATTATTTTACATATTTTTTTCTTAAAGTTCATTTCCTCAGCGGGTCTCTCCATCTTGAAAAACTCCATCCTCTAATCGTGCTGTTCGCGGCGGGTGAGTTTCTTCTGCTTAGGAATACACCTGTCAGTCCAGGGAACGCCCCAGACTAACCAGAACCGTTGACCTAACGTCTCCGGCTTGTACCCCAAAGTCTTGGCACCGCGACCCTACAGCTGAACCCGGATGGTGGTTCGAAAGAGAAAAACCAAAAATAAGAAAGTTTCTCAGATGAGAGAGAGCTGTACTGTCAAAAATATCAAAGAAAAAGAATTTTTATTTGTCCATAGTTCTAGGCCTCAAGTTATAGCGTTCTCGTCCGGGTACTGTCTGATCTTGAAACAAAAGTTCAGGCTCTGTAGTATCCAATCGGATTGACGGTGGCACAGCTTCTTGCAGAATATTGTCACTTTGTTGCTCAGAGCTTGTTCCTTTCAAGCGCGCATCGCTAAAAGGCAGAAAACGAGGCACGGTCTCAGTTTCAGAATCAGCGATCCCCTCCTGGACCCACCGGTCATATGGCAAAGGCAAAGGGATCCTTTTACAGTGGACGCCGTGGATCCAGTTCTTCTTTCCTTTCACTCGAACAGCCGATCTTGTAGAGAGAAGGACGAGGTGGGGGCCGGTCCAACGGGGCTCATCATTCTTTGCCCGTTGAAAATTTTTCACCAGCACCCACGTTCCAGGATTGATAGGGTGTCCTGGAGCTTCAGAGGCTTGAGGCAGAGTATCGTGCACCTGTTGGTGTAAAACACGCAATTTAGCCGTCAATTCATGCAGATAATCAAGCAGTATTGGATGTTCGATTTCACTGAATTTTGTAGGCCTTGGCACTCCCCATATATTGGCCGGACGGCCAAACACTATTTCATAGGGACTAAGTCCCACTCGTGAGTGCACAGTCATTCTTGTTGACAGGAGTGCTAAAGGCAGCGCGTCAGGCCATTTAAGACCAGAGCTTGCTTGAATCTTGGCCAATTTAAGTTTTAAGGTGCCGTTATAGCACTCTACTAATCCAGCTGATTGGGGGTGATTTGCAGAGTGAAATTTCTGCTGAATCCCTAGCCTCTCACATACTTCTTTCATCACTCGACCCACAAATTCACTCCCATTATCACTCCAGACCATTCTTGGCATTCCAAACCTAGGGAAAAATTCTTTGACAAGGGCTTTAGCTGTGGACAAGGCAGTATTGTCTTTTAAGGGGTATGCTTCTATCCACTTTGAGAAGGCACAGACAACGAGTATGTATTTTAAATTGTTGCACCTTTCCATGTGGATGAAATCTAGCTGCAAAAACCTCGAACGGATATGTTGGAGGTGCAAAATGACCAGCTGGAGTTGGGGTTCCCCTACCAGGATTGTATTTCAGACACACCATGCAATTCTTGACCACATTCTCTGCACATTTGGGAATTCCAGCATTTTGCCATACTGGAGCCAACAACTTGCAAATCCCTTTTACACTAATATGGGCCATTCCATGAGCCATCGTCACCATTGCAAGCACATACGCATCAGGTAACAACCAACGCTGATATTCTGACAAATCGACCCAACAACCTTTTTCATCCAATCTACCCGTACTTTCTCTCCACTTGCTCAATTCTTTCTCTGTGGCTTCAGCTTGAAGGGACTTCACGCTCTCTATCGTGTCTTCACACATACCAACATCACCAACCCATCTTGCAGGGCCTGCAACATACATTCGATTATTTACATTCTTTGCTGTTTCTTTCGCAACTTCATCAGCAAATGCATTACCACGACCGACATCATCTGTGACTTTCTTGTGTGCACTGCATTTTACAATCGCAACTCGTAGCGGCAAGGTCAGTGACTCAAGGAGATCATTCACCAACTGACCATTCTGAATTTTGGTTCCATGCGAAGTCCGGAATCCACGTTCTTTCTACAAGCGCCCAAAACTATGGGCCACGCCCAACGCATACTGACTATCGGTGTATATGTTCACCTTCATACCTTTCGACAACACACATGCTCTCGTAAGTGCAATTAGCTCTGCTGCTTGAGCCGAGTTATGTGGTATACGTGCGGTTTCAACAACCGTGTGCAAAGTCGTGACAGCATATGCAGCAGTCGTATCACCATTCGGAAGCTTGAAACATGAACCATCCACCCATAAGGTACCATCACACTCAGTCAAGGCAGTATCTTTAAGATCCACTCTCCCTTTTGTTTCCTCTTCTGTTCTGAACAGACAATCATGCTGATCAATCTCATCTGTGTCTGCTGCAATTGGCAATAAGGTAGCTGGATTCAATGTGTTGCATCTTTTTATGTGTACATGACTCGCTAATAGTGTCAACTCATAACCTGACAATCGAGCACTAGTTAAGTGCTGTGTCTTGGTCCTGTTCAACAACGTGTCCACTGCGTGCGGAACCATCACAATTAACGTGTTATTAATTACTAACCCAGCAGACTGTTGAATAGAGACAGCTGCTGCCGCTGTGGCTCTCAAACAACTTGGCAAGGCCTTAGCTACCGGGTCCAAGGTCGATGAAAAATACGCACATGGGCGCTGTTTGTCTCCAAAAGACTGTGTCAACACTGACAATGCACAACCTTCTTTCTCGTGAACATACAATGTAAAAGGCTGGCTGTAGTCGGGAGTGCCCAACACAGGAGCTGAACATAATGCCTCACGCAATTCAGAAAAACTTTTCTGACACTCTTCAGACCATGGGACGAGATTGGGTGTATCTTTACATGTCAATGCTATTAAAGGTTTTGCCAGCAAAGAAAAACTCGGGATCCACTGCCTACAGTAGGAAGTAATACCCAAGAAAGCACGCACTTCTCTCTGTGTTCTTGGCACGCTCAATTTTGCAATGGCCTGAATTCTTTCTGGGGTCAGTTTCCTTCCCTCCTTCGAAAAGAGATGACCTAAGTAGGTCACTTCTTGTCGACAATATTGCAGTTTTGAGAGAGACACTTTGTGATGGAAGGCAGACAAATGACGCAACAATGACACCGTAGCTTCTTTACAAATCTCCTCAGTATCCGCGGCGATTAGTAAATCGTCAACATACTGGATAAGGGTGGCACCACTAGGTAAAACAATTGCATCAAGTTGTGCTTTTAAAGCTTGACTGTATATTGATGGGCTTTCACATTAGCCTTGAGGAGCGCGTTTAAAGCGGAAGCTACGACCTCCTAGGCTAAAACCAAAAATGTCCCTACTTTCCTCTGCAATCGGGATGCTAAAGAAAGCATTCTTTAAATCAATCACTGAGAACCAAGCAGCGGAAGCTGGAATCATAGTTAACAAAGCAGTTATATCAGGGACAACTGGAAACTGTGGCACAACAATCTTATTTACCTCTCTAAGATCGATCACAAATCTGTAAACAGGTGACTGTGAAGGGTCAGTACGTTTTAAAACAGGCAAAACAGGGCTATTGCAAACGTTACCTCTTGTCTCTTCAATTACATCCTTTTCAATCAGATCATAGATAATTGCTAGCAACGCTTTTTCACCTTCATTAGAGATCTTGTACTGGGGAATGCGTGGCAATTTAACATTGGCTTTCAAAGTTACCACATATGGCGGTATTTCCAAAAGGCCCACATCATTAAGACCAGAAGCCCAAAGAGCATCCGGAAGAGACAACAATTCAGCTGGCAGTTCATTCCTTGACAAATACATTGGAGAAATCACTTCCCTACCAAGTGTAAGTTGTACTCCCGAGGGGGAACAGTATAATGTCGCATGTAATCTCTTCAACAAATCTAATCCTAACAGGTTTTCACCACAACCTGTCGTGAGGATAAGGGGTGCTTTCAGCTCCCAAGGTCCAACAGAAAGGGTCATAGGACTGGAGATCGGGTTCCTAACCGGGGCGCCAGAAAAACCTACTGAAACATTCGTGTCGCCAGACAAAGGTGCGCCAGGGAGTTTTGAATGCATAATTGAACTTTTTGCAGCACCAGTGTCCAACAGAAAAGGTTCTGACACACCCGCTGTAGTCACCTTGACATACGGTCCACTCTGATCCACTGGCACTGAAACAACTCCCTCTCTTTGTCTACGGCTATCCTAGTGATCATTACTTTCTACATTTTCATCCTCTGCATAATAGTCATTGTTATAGTACTGAGCTGTCCTACCAGTTGCATTGTCTTGCTGATCAAAACTATTAATCGTATTTTGGGATGGAAGGGGACGCGCATTCTGGGGAACATTCCCGCGTCCCCTACCTCTAGGAGCTTGTTGACCACCTCTACCTCTGGTGCTAAAAGCGCCATTAGCGCGCTGTAACAGAATAGGACAACTATATTTGTAATGACCCTCTTCCTTGCAATATGAACATTGATTAGGGCCTACAGGAACACGTGGTTGAGAATACTCGTACCTTTGCACGTTTCTCTGAAACTGTGGTGGTTGCTGATAATTACTCTGGCCACCACGTGGCGGGTAAGCTTGCTGTAAAAGAACCTTCGTTTTTAATTCTTTCGTTTTCTTGTCTGCTTTATCTTTCTCATCCTTATCTCTATTTTCGTAATACTGTGCAGTAGCCAGTATTTGCGCTGATGAGGAAACAGCCCAAGAACTCTCTGAATCTTTTAACTTCTTACACAACTCGGGAAGCAAATTATGCACAAATTTATCAACAAATAATCGTTGACCACCTTCCGTACTCATATCTTGACCACTGTGGGCAATAAACGTTTCCTCAAACCTGGTGAAGAAATCAGACACTGTTTCATCTTTCTTCTGCTTACACGCAGACAATTTATCCCAATTCACACGCATCGCGGGCATTAAAGTCTTCATGTAAGCAATGATTCTAGCAGGGAGTTCTGCTACCAAAGGGTCAGGCTTGGCACCACCATCTTGTCTATCATTAGCAATAATAATATTAGCCCATGTGTCACCTAACTCTGCAGCATGATCTGCATTACGAATCAATCCCCACAAAGGCTGTGGAACAACATTTCCAAACAACATATCTATGTCAGCTAGATTCATGATACATGATCCTGCCGTCTGTGACAACTCCTTATAATATCCTGCAGGGTTTTTACGGGGATCAGGCAATGTCTGTTTAAGCGCTATTACTTCAGATCGTTTCCAAGGGACATGTACCCAAACACGCTGGAAATGTGGTAGAACAGGTGGAACAGCATTCGCATCACCAGGTCTCCAAACTGGAGGAACCTCACGCATTGGATATTGTCGCACTTTTACCTGTTTCCCTTCAGGGAATTCCTGTCCAAACAATGATTGCTGACAATCCCCATTCCTGAAAGACAGCAGTGTCGCAACTGCTTTCCCAACATCAGAACCCACAATCGTACCTTTTCCAAATTCAAATCGCACTTGACACAACTCCTGCGGACTGGAGTCTAAATCATTCTCTTCCAACTCTTCACATAGGATTTCACACATTTTCTCAAAAATGTACCGCTGTTGTGGCGCTTCCCACTGATGAAAAACATTAACAACAGATTCTACATCATATCTAGAAGGATAAACAATCCATCAACGTGCCATGCTGTCTAATACTTCTCTCTCTTCAGAACCAGGCAACTGACTACGCAACTGCTTTCGTTGTGAGCCAGGGATCACACTAGATAACCCAAGGAGAGGCGACACAAAACTAGTAACCGCACTAGTTATGCGTTGTCGTGCAGAAGGAGAATCTGACATAAGAACAGGGTTGAAAACAGAGGGAAGCACAGTAGGTGTAGATGCAGATGCAAGGACAGTATCGGGGAGAGCGCCAAGGAAGGCAGTTGGTGGGGCAGGCAAAGTCGCAGAAGGCAAAGGGGGTGAAGGCAGCAAAGTCGGCGGCCCTTGAGGGGGCTGCACCACAAGAGCAGGCGCCGGCTGAGGAGGAGCTGGCGGCTGCAGGAAAGCTTGCGGCACATTAACTGGAGGCTGCACATTTACGAGCTGTGGAGGCGCTGTGGCATTTTGCGCATACGGGGGTGGCGAACTTAGCAAATGGGACATTAGGGAATCTTTCTCTTTCGACTCATCTTGTGGAAGGGGTGACAAAACTGGGTAACATTTATCGATCCCTAGTTTACGCTGTGTATGTAACTGCTCATTCATTTGTTCCCCCTCATTATCTTTAAATTGTACAGCTGCTTGCATCATCGACATACCTTTTTCTCTCTTATTTCTTTTTGCTAGCTTAATTTCCTTCTGTTTGGCTTCCTTTCGCCATAGGCGGAAAGAATCAAACATCGCCGGCCGGGCTTTCTTTTTAAATAATTTAACTTCCAAATTGTCTAAGATATCTGTATCGAAGCTACCATTTTGGGGCCATTTTAAAACACCGTCCTTTCTGGTGTATCGGATCCATATTTCATTATATGCAATGGGGCCCACGCCATGTTTTACATAAAGCTCATAAGTTGGAGTTCCAATTGGAGGAACCGGACACGAATCCTCTAATTGGGAATCCCTTTTACTACCCAAACAAAACAAGTTTCCAAATATACTAGAACCAGGCATCTTTGCTCACTAGTCTAGTTTCAAACTTCAAAGGATTATCAAAACGCGATAGTCTCGTGAATACACGAGTCCTTCGGCTTTGGCGCTTGCAAGCTCCAAATCAAAGCGATCCCGAAGGGATACCAAAACTAAGAACCAAACTAAGAATTAGGAGACGCTCCACTTATACTTAACTGAGGTATCGATGACGTCACCAGAAGACTCGGTTAATCGTTTCGCTCTACCAAATTATCAAGGGTCCAAAACAGGGCGATAGTCAGGGCAGCAGTCCTTCGTAGCCGTCAGCAAGCGGGGAACCTCGCAGCAAAGACTTTCGGACCATGTCGACATGCAGGGGTC
The DNA here is from genome assembly GCF_964204655.1 of Triturus cristatus. Taxonomy (NCBI): domain Eukaryota; kingdom Metazoa; phylum Chordata; class Amphibia; order Caudata; family Salamandridae; genus Triturus; species Triturus cristatus. The sequence goes on along the minus strand of NC_140580.1, from coordinate 169,830,249 downwards.
GATGAAGTGGCGGCCTTCCTCCAGAATTTCCACACGAAGCTCCTCACGAACCTCTGGCTTGGACCAGTACCGCTGAAATCGCCCCGAGTTGGGCGCCAACTGAAGTACTTAGGAATTTAGGACCCCAGCGGTGCCAGGGGTAGCACCCTATGACTTCGAGTTCTTCCTGTCTTGGACCACAGAAACACAGAGTCTTGTGGTGGCGTCAAAGATCGTTTTATTATTGACTGCAGCCAGTAACAGCAATCCTAGAAGTACACACGGGTATGTTCTCAGGAAACTGCTCAAGATTACAAAAACGGCCTTCTCCTTATATACAAAATATCATGCTTCAGGCACACATTCCTCGTTTTACGATATGGTCATTCATATGTATTCATTACAAACGAAAAGGCAGAGTCATGATGACCATCCCACATTTCAGTTCAGCCAGCCCACAATTACTCACCCAGCAAGGCTCAGATCCCTCATCAAATACCAGCAGACCCCAATAAACACGGGCACCTCCTCCTCGTAAAACAGGCCATAAAGCAGGAAGCAGAGTCAGGTGTGAAAGAGATTAGTCGGGGGCTTGTATGGGATGAAAGGCTTTATGGTGTGTCAAACCCTGATGCTAATCACAAGTGGCCGTAGGAAGGGGAGCTCGTGAGACCGGACTGACCTCGGGCAGTGGAGCCAGTTCGCACAGGTCACAGAAAAGTCAATAGAAGGTACATGTGTTCTGAAGGCCTGTGCTTGTCCTTAATGTGCAGCCTATGTGAGGGCAACGATAAGATGGCTACCGCTCTAAAATGGAACCCACGAAGTCAATGTGTAATATCGTATACAAAGTGAATTTATCGATGAAACGTTATGCAAAACACTTGTACATACCGCATTGGTCATTCGCGGTTCGCTGATACCGAAATAGGCAGGGTAGGGCCATGCCTCCTACGTGGTCCCAAAATTCAAAGTACCACAATACCATGTTGTTGTTTTTTTAACAATCTTTCTTATTTTCCAGGTCTGTCGTCGACATCCATTGTCCCCACAGTAGTGTTCCGCCTTGTTGTTTTTTATTATTGTTGTTACATTTTGTTTATTAGTTTATTGTTCATATATATGTTAATAAAAAAATAAAGTTTGAAAATAGTTTTTCGTTTATATATTTATTATTATAAAAAATAAAGTTTGGAAAAAAAAATAATAACGTTTTTGGTTGTTCTCTTAACTGCTGTGTGACTCTTTCTTGTTCTTATTACTGTTATTTGATGGAGTCCACCATGGTGTTAAATTTTGGGGGACTTATCGCTGGAATACTGGTGATATCTGCAGTTTGCACTAACTTCTGAATAGTGTGTTAGATTTATCTCAGCTTTACTTTCGTTAAAGTGCTGATAATGAAATGGAGAGTAGCCGTTCCCGTGCAAAAAGACACGAGGTGCATCTTTCCGATTTATTCTAAATACTAAAATCCTGTATTGAATTGCACTGAGGTATTGGCTGCAGTTACAGTGTACACACAAAATCTATTAAGAAATCTCATTGTATTTATATTGATTGGGAATAGTGCGTCAGGTGCTGGATCTTGATGAGATACACTGCTCAGTTCGTATATTGTTCTGCACACGAAAAAAATCACATCACAACTTTCACACCAATTGCAATGCGAAACAAATTCCGGCAATAAGACACGTTAGCACCAGGGATTTTACACCTGCTTTCTGCTCTTGTTAAGCAGGACAACTACCTGCACCATGAAAGGGAACACAGTCAAGAGCCACACCAGAACACCCACAGGTCCCATAGAGTCAATGAGCATGATACAGGGATACCCATGAGGGACAGAAGACTCGTCTCAACAACTCCAGGACCGCCAATGCCCCCCAAACCCACATCTTAGTAAGTGTGTCCCTGTGGTCATTGTCTTAGCATGATAGGCACGAGCCCTGCAACATCACAGTGTGCTGTCACCTCAGCGTTGGCAGTGAGCCTGGATGTGTAGCTACGCATGCATCCTCCTGCATGCACAACTGGCGTGTGCTGGTCTGGGGTTCACAGGTCAGTGCAGGGGTGTGCCTATCCGGCAAGGGGAACGGGGTGTCTCGGACATGTCCGTGTATAGGAAGTGCGGTAAGTGTGTCTCTGTGTTCTGGTGTGGCCTGCTACAAGAGCCGCAGCAGTTGATGTTGTAAACTGGCATGCACCACCTCCAAACGGCACTGTGATGTTGTAGTTGGAATGTAGCAGGACATGCGCGTTTGGCAACATAACACACAGTGAACTCGACCATGTGCCACATGCTGGGCATCTCATCCATGATGACCACGGTCGCAGACATCCCACAAAACCAACGACTGACCTTTGTACACATCCTGTATGTGTATGTTTTCACTTCTATGCTCGTTCAGTGGTGTGATGTTGGAAGGTTGTGTGACTTGTGCTGCTTGTTGGTGTGTTTCATTTTGGCCATCGTTAGTCTATATGTGTGTTGTACTTAATTGTGCATGTGTGCCATTCTGCCCATCTCCCATCTCCCCCCTCCCCCCTCCCCCCACTCCCTGCTTCTTCCTCTTCCTACTGCTGTTGTGTCTATAATTTTGTTGCTGCACACATAAATACATGTAAAGAATAAATTAGAATAGTTCCTTGATTCTTTTAGGTTTCAAAACTTCTCTATTGGTTTCTTTTTAATTTTCCATATGAACCGTTTTTTTAATATTGAACAACACATAGAAGTCAGAAGTGCAACGTATTCTATCAACACACTTTCTAGAACATTCTACAACACGTGCAGGTTAAAAGTTCATCAATTTTTTAAAACTTAACGATATTTTTTTGTAACATTTTCTTGAATATTTAACGACACGTGCAGGTTAAAAGTTGACGATTGTTTTAAGTTCGAACAGTGCCTTTCAAATGCAAGTAGCAGGTGTGGTTGATCTGAACAAATTTTATCCTTTGATATGTACTCCACGTTGAAACTGCTTTCTCTTAACCAATCACAAAGATGCTTTTCCACAAAACTAATGTGCACCCTACTTTTAAAAAAGAATGCTTTTCATGATATCTTCAGAGAAGTTATAGATAGGAATTGGCATTTAAAAAACCTTTGAAATTCACTGAAAAAACCATAGGTTTTAGGGGCGTTATAGTTAGGAATTGGCATTTAAAAAACCTTAGAAATTCACTGAAAAAACCAAAGGTTTCAGGGGCGTTATAGTTAGCTGGACATTTCCCTCGTACAAAACCCTAGAAATTCCCCTGTTATAGTTAGTTCAGCTAACTATAACTCGCGCCCCCGCAATGCACTGCTGATGACGTCACATATTACATCACTCATGACATGGTCAGTGACATCACTGATGACATCACTGATGACATCTCAAATGACATCACTGATGACATCATATATGTGATAAATTAGTGCATCTTCTCACACCCTAATATAACCTTTGATACACCGACTCAAAATTTCAGACGGCCATTTTGAAAATCATAGATACTCCAATACCAATAACTACATACCCACTCTTTAACTCTTAGGTCTACATACACCTCCACTCACTCACCTGTAAAGTCACTCATTCTTACAGTCACTTCGTACAAGACTATCATATGCATTTATACACCTATATAGACACTCACACACTGCCAATCATCCATTGAGTTACTGACACACCTAGTCAGTCGTGCAAGTAATTAAACACAGTCTAATTTACTCACCTATACAGTTAAACACACTCCAGTTCACTTACTCATAAAAATAGTACCACATTCTTACGCTCTAATAGAATCATTGATACAAGCACACACTCATCCATGCAGCCACTCTCACAATCACACACTCTCACATATACCCACTTATATACACTTACACACATATATACTGCCTTTGACATATGTAGTTAGTCACACATGTACCACTGAGATATACATTCAATCCCTAACACACCCATACATACACTCACCCAACCATACAGTCCATCACAGATGCACTCTTAAAACCATGCACCCATAGAATCACCCACTCGCACATCTATGCATAGAGTCACAAACACCCTACCCACACAAACACTCAGGCACCCATACAGATACTCAGACAACCAATTAATAACCCATATAGACACTCATATAGCTATAACCATGCAGCCACTTACACACCTACACACAGACACATACAGACATTCACACAGTTTAGTCACTAGTCTGCAGTAAGATACATTTAACGACTCACTTAAAGAGTCCGTTACGCACCTACAAAATCATCCATTCACACACGTGGTACATGTAAAGTAACAAAAATTGCATCATTGAATGAGAGACCCATGTTGTCACCAAGAAATAAAAGTTAGTTATGGTGCTTTCAAGTCAATTGTTGCAACTGGTTATTCAGGAGGAACCCCTTGACTTGTTTCTTGAATGAGTAGGTCAAAGGGTTAGATCTGATTTTGGGAGGAAGAGCGTTTCATGTTCTCGGGGAAAGACCGGAGAAGGAGAGGTTTTAGGTTTTTTTCTTTTTGAATTTGTGAGGTTTTAGCAGGAGAGTGTTAGAGCTTCTTAGGGCCCAATTCAGACCAGAATCTTTGAGGTTTTTTGCCAGGTAAAAGGAGGTATTATAATGGCGAGTCTTGTGCTTCAAGCAGGCAATCTTGTACCGAATCCTAGCTTCGAGCAATAGCCAATTGAGCTGTATTAGGTCAGGTGTGATGTGATCATGTTTTCTTGAACCCGTGAGGAGTCTGGCAGCAGGGTTCAGAGTGGCCCTTAAGGCGGCCAGTCTCACAATTTCATATTCCAGTCGGGAGATAACTAGTGATTGGACTGCTAGCTGCAAGTCCTCAGGAGGCAAGAACGGCTTGATTTTCCTAAGTGTGTTGAGATGGTGGTTGGCTCCCCTAGTTGTTGCACTGATGTGTTCTTGCATATTCAGGTGTTTGTCCAGAGTTATGCCTAAAGATCTTGTGGAGTCAACAACAGGCGGATCGTAGTTAAGCGCCATAAGTTGTTTGAGCCAGACTTGAATGGGTGCCGAGTGGTTGTGGGGGGGCAATCAACAGGTATTCCGTCTTGAGAATATTGAGAATATGGTGATTGTGAGCTAACCATTTTTGAGTTTTCAGAAGTACACTCTTCAGAGTTTTGATGTCTTCCGGTTAGGCAATTTTCATATACAGTTGAGTGTCATCTGCGTACATGTGGTATTGTATGTTTGAATGGTTCAGAATTTCGATGAGGGGTTCCATGAACAAGTTGAAAAGCGTGGGAGAGAATGTGGAACCTTGAGGTACTCCAATTTGAGGCTGGGGTTCTGTTAGCAAAGGAATGGTTAACTTTTATTCTTTGCGTTCTATTATGTAGGAACGTGGCAAGCTAATTTAAGGCAGAACCCGATAACACCATCCTTTTTTCAAGAAGATCAATCAGGTTTTCGTGTTTGACCGTATCAAACCCAGAGGACAGATCAAGAAGAATAAGTAGGCAAGGTTCATTCTGGTCAAGTAGTCTCAAAGCGTCGTCAACGATGTGAATTAGAGCTGTTTCACTACTATGACCCGCTCTAAAACCTGATTGGTATTGGTCAAGGAGCTGAAACTTTTCGATGTGATTGCATAGTTATATGTGTACGCATTTCTCAAGAAGTTTGGCTAGAGTCATGATATTGGAAATTGGTTGAAAGTTGTTGGGATCAGATAAGTCTACATTAGTCTTTTTTGGAATGGATGTGACTTGTCCTATCTTAAGGCAATCAGGAATCCTACCCTGTACGAGCGATTTATGGATAATCATGGACCAGAGTGGGAGAATTGGAAATCTAAGCTCTTTGAAGAATTTGGCAGGCAAAGGATCGTTGAAATGATTCAAAGGTTTTAATGAAGTTATAGTTCTTAGTAGCTCAACATTGTCTGGCAGTGTGAAGGCGTTCCACGATGCATTGTTTTTTGTAGTATGACCTATGGCGCAAGAGGTAGGGGCACTCTCTGAGGTTGGCCCTGACGATGTAGTGGGTTGGGTCCGATAATGCAATTTGTGAAGTGAGTTGCAGTTAATGTTCAATCTTTATTGACTTTTCGATAAAGTGTGCCTGAGAAATCCTCATCACTAGGGAGTGAGATCGTGGGAGCAGATTGTTGGTTGGTTGAGTAGTTAACTTGTTTGATGATTTCAAATAGTTTTTTGGGTTTGTTTTTGGCATTGTCAAGCTGAGACCTAAAGTGTTCGGCATTCGTACTACGGATATGTTTGTTGTTATATTATTGTTTAATTTTATTCATTAATAATTTGTCTTGTACAGATAGGACACAAATACAAACAAAACTGTGTACATGTAAGCAAAATTTACTGATATCATTATGCTAGTTTCCTAAGTTTACTGCCGCAGTGACAGATGCATATTATCCATGGTATAAAGTCTGTTAAGTCTGTCATATGCAGTACAAGACTCATTCCTATTTAATTAAAACAGTTCAATACCTGATACTGTACACTTACATTGGGAGATGGACTTCACAATCAAAAGTATGTAGGATTGCCCCACCTATCCCAACTCCATTAGGGAAGAACAGCATTCGATAACAGGTATGACTGCAGAGGGCTCCATATATCTTAGGGGTTTGCCTGTGGAATTGTAGAATAGTATGTTTCTGTTTATTACAGAATAAGAAACCATGCTTTGACTGTGGGGTGGGGGGTGGTCGTTTCCCCATATATAGGCCACTTGTCTCTTGGCTAGCACTAATGCTATTGACAATAGTTGTCGTATATTTCTGGTGCAGCCTAGCAAAGACAGTCTTGGAGGGGGCTCACATGTCACACCTATCATGTCCGAGAGGGTCTGAAAAACCCACACCAGTAGCGGTAGTCAGGTGAGCAGTGCCACATTATGGAGTAAATTTACGAACTTGTCACACAGTTCAGCACAAGTCACTTTGCTGGGGTGCACTGAATGACAGGAAAAGGGCAAGAATGTGCAGTATTTAGGTCAATATGGGGCATTCCAGCCATTTCTCCTGCGCTGGTGCCCTTTTAGCAGGTTAGCGCCAATGCAGACACCTTTACATTATGCCACTGTTGCCTGCAGGATTGTTTTTGTGCAGGAAGGGGCACCTTCCTGTACAAAAACAATCCTGAGAGGCATGTTTCTCTATCAACACATAGAAAGAGGAAGTAATGAGGAGAAATAAAAATCTTTTTCCTTGCTACCCCTCTCCTTGGAAGGCATATCTTTTGGCGCATTCCCAGGTTTACCAGTTCTGGTAAATCTGGGAATGCGTCAAAATCCATGGGGGTTGCGTGGGAACACTCACGCAATGCCCATGGAATGCCTTCCTAGGGCAGAGTAAGGCAACACAGAGATTTGAGCTGTGTAGCTTTACTCCAGATTGGTAGAGCCACTCACGGTGACGCAAAGTGGTTGTATGGCTTCATAAATCTTACTTAAGGTTTGTGTTGTGCATGTACTACGCAAATCAACCCGGGTCATAAGTATTGCCCCAAATGAATAAAATCACCATCTTGTGCTTTGCATCAGATACACATGGATTTGTCCCTTAAGTACATTTTGATTAGCTTGGTTGATGTCATGTATGACTGGTGAAGGAAGTTAAAATGTAGAAGACACAAATGGCCGTTGTGGGGGATAAAGTCCCTAATTGGCTATAGCAATATAACCAGTCTTGTCTGAGATCAGGCTTCTCAGGTTTGCCACCCATTTTTCCCTAGCCCCTGAGATTACCCCGGGGCCTCTGTTTGAATAGTGGAGTACAGACTAAATATCAAGCGCATTGGTATCTGAAAGAAACATGTTAGTGATAGATTCCTTCCCTTAAAATTACCCCCAGGCGTCAGACTGGATCCGGAAAGTTTTCGTCAGCAGTACCCCTGCCCATCGGAAGGTGGCGTCGTGTGCTACGCATCCGTCGTTGGCATCGTGGTTGCCGAGATGACACCACGGCAGCTACTTAGACGCCGCCTTCGCGCGCTGATGTCAGTTCTTTCTTTTTCCGCGCCAGCAAGCGCAGATCCGGAGAGAGCAGTGCCCCCAGTCACTTTTTGACTGTGTTTTTTCAAGGCTTTTTGTCTGTATTTTTTGAGTCGATCAACTCCTGGTGCAGTAGGGATGCCCGGCTTCAAGACCTGCTCGGACTGTCATCGCATGATGTCGGTGACTGACCCGCACCGCGTGTGTCTTTACTGCCTGGAGCGTGACCACGACCCAAAGTCGTGCTCTGACTGCTGAGCCATGCAAAACCAAAGGAAATGATGGACGGAGTGTTAAACATTGCAAGCACTCACTTCTTTGGCCCACTCTGCCACCCCAGTTCAGACATGGCCATATGCAAATCAGTCTGACCCTGTACCTCATGGGAACAGTCCAGTCCCGAAACGCCAAGCCATGTCTTCCCAGGACCGGAAACAAGCTTCCTAGGACCGGTTTCTGGCATTTCAGCCGTCTTCAGCCAGGCTTGCTTGAATCCAGTGGCAAAGTGAGCAAGGGACTCACGTCTGAGCATATCCTGCCAACTTATGGCGAACAAAGCAAAACCAAAGGAAATGATGGACGGAGTGTTAAACATTGCAAGCACTCACCCCCAGTCAACTGATCTGGGTTTAATCCATCACCGTTCTTTAGCCCACTCTGCCACCCCAGTCCAGACATGGCCATATGCAAATCAGTCTGACCCTGTGCCTCATGGGAACAGTCCAACCCGAACTGCCAAGCCATGTTTTCCCTGGACCGGAAACAAGCTTCCTAGGACCGGTTTCTGGCATTTCAGCCGTCTTCAGCCAGGCTTGCTTGAATCCAGTGGCAAAGTGAGCAAGGGACTCACGTCTGAGCATACCCTGCCAACTTATGGCGAACAAAGCAAAACCAAAGGAAATGATGGACGGAGTGTTAAACATTGCAAGCACTCACCCCCAGTCAACTGATCTGGGTTTAATCCATCACCGTTCTTTAGCCCACTCTGCCACCCCAGTTCAGACATGGCCATATGCAAATCAAATACAATTTATAGTACTTCACTGATTCTTTTTATCATGACGCTAGAGGTATTAGATGGAAGATTACAATGTGAAGCTCTTACTAGTGGAAGATCAAGTGGGAAAAACCTTTGTTTTTATTTATTTTCCCTCACACACCCTAGTGGTGTCATGCTTCATCATCGGGACACCGCGACCCCTACAAGTCGCGGTGGGCTCGACCAATATTCCAGGGAGCTCTTAGATCATATCATAGGCACCTTCCCAGACCCAAAGGCCGTGGTGGCGGTGTAGGCATGATATATAGAGCCTCCTGGCACATTAATACCATAGACATGGACTCAGTTGCCGGGACTGAGCTCTTCGGCCTTTCCATAAACTGCCACTCCGGAGGCATCTTCACGGCAATTATTTGCTACCGACCTCCAGGGTCTTTCACCTTCCAACAACAGCAAGCGCTACTGACCACCTTCACGAACATGGCAACCTCCCATAATAAATTAATCATTCTAGGGGACTTCAACCTCTGGCCAAACGGGAGCCTAGACACCGGTCTAGAAAACCTCCTGCTCTCCTGCGAAAGCGTGGGACTCTACCAACTGGTTAAGCATCCTACCCACTCAGCAGGCCACCGACTTGACCTCATCTTTTCCAGTCATGGTTTAACACATTTGAACGACATTCTGCCCATGAGCTGGACAGATCATGCTCTTATCAAATTCTACATTACCACCACAAAAACTAGAAAGCTGAATAATAGCGCACCATCCGAATTTAATTATAGGGACTGGAAAGCTCTGGAAAAACTGAGTTCCACCACCACCGTCTTCAACGTAGAAGATAGCTTCTCCCCAATCAACCCGGTTGAAGACAACTACAGAGCCTTTTGCACGAGGATAGTATCCACCACGGACTCTATTGCTCCACTAAAAAGATGCAAACCTAAAAGCAGAGCACCAGCCCCATGGTACAACGACTCCCTGAAAACCCTCAAATCAGCCTGTAAACAGGCCGAGAGGAAGTGGAGACAAGGCTACTGCGAATCAAACCAAATTAGCTGGAAAAACAAGCTCCTTGAATACAAATCAGCCATCGCAGAGAGCAAATTCACCTATTACTGCTCCACTATAGTCAACGCAGCAAATAGCTCCAAAAGCATCTTCCAGATCCTTGATAACCTTATTCACCCCGACTGTGCCAAGAAAACTATCCCCCCTTCTCAGACCCTCTGCGATAATCTCGCACAGTTCTTCACGAACAAAATTGAGACAATCATTCAGAATCTTGCAATTCCCCCTTTTCAAGATAATCTAAACTCCCCCGGAGCCGCCATTACCAACCTTGAGCCGCCGAGCCCAGGACACCTACCAAGGGAATGCCTACAGGCTCTCCCCCCTATCCCCGAAGCAGATTTCGAGAGACTGGCACACGGAATCACTTCTGGGTCCCCCCTCGACCCATTGCCCCCTAAAACCTGGAAAGCGTGCGGAACTGAACTATTCCACACCCTCCGCAGGATCTGTAACCAATCTCTGGACTGTGGATTTGTCCCCACCCCCTGGAAGCAAGCACTCATCACCCCGCTGCTAAAAAAACCCTCCTTGAACCCCGAGTGTCTATCCAATTTTCGACCTATATCGCTCCTACCCTTTCCAGCGAAAGTGGTGGAACGCTGGGTTAGCTCCTGTCTTTCGACACATCTTGAGCAGAATCACATCTTGGACGACTTCCAATTCGGTTTTCGCCCAGACCATGGCACCGAAACGGCGGTGCTTACTGCCATGGAAGAACTTCGGATGCGTGCAGACAGGGGCCACGCAGTAGCCTTGATCTTATTGGACCTGTCTGCCGCATTCGATACGGTTAACCATATGATTCTGCTGAAGAGGCTCAGAGAGGCAGGGGTCGACGGCACCGCCCTGCTATGGTTCCACTCATACTTGAGAGATAGGAAACAGGCTGTGTCCCTCCCCCCTTTTCAATCCGCTTTTTCCCCAGTACCTCACGGTGTACCCCAGGGCTCGTCCATTAGCCCGATCCTTTTTAACGTTTATCTAAAACCACTGATCACGTTAATCAAATCCCACAGATTGAAAACGGTAAACTACGCGGACGACACCCAGCTCATCCTCTCCTGGGAGGGGGAGGATTCAATCCCCATGGAATCGTTCCATGATTGCTTAAGAGACACAGCCGGCTGGCTGCACATGAATTCCCTGCAATTCAATTCCTCCAAGACCGAGGTCCTGTTCTGCTCTGGGAGCCGGATTCCTCGCCTATTTCCTACAGAATTCTGGCCCCCGGAAAACCCAGAAAAACCACAGCCGGTCACTAGTGTCCGCAATCTGGGTGTTATGCTAAACAACAACCTCAGCATGGAAACGCAGGTAACTAAAACAGTCTCTACTTGCTCGGCCCTACTGCGTTCTTTACGTAAAATCATGCCACTATTCCCCGCCCAGGCCCGAGCACTAATAGTCAGGTGCACTATCCTTAGTCGCCTTGACTATTGTAATGCTCTTTTGCTCGAGTCCCCAGCTGTTCTACTGGACAGACTCCAAAGAGTCCAGTCGGCTGCAGCCAAACTGGCCCTTGGTTGGACCAGAAGATCCTCGGCCACAGCAGCCTTAGCCGAACTACATTGGCTCCCTTTGAAGCAGCGAATTGCTTTTAAAGCACTCTGCCTTGTCTTCAAGGCACTACACGGAACGGGCCCCAGATCCCTACATAAATTGTTTTCCTGGTACACCCCCACCAGAACTCTCCGATCCACCTCAGCCTGCCTTGTGTTGGTACCCAGATTTAACAAAGTAAGGACCGGGGGAAGATCCTTCAAAGTGGCCGCCGCCAAACTTTGGAACAGTTTGCCGGTCGACATTCGCCAAATTCCAAAACTCCTGCCTTTCAGAAAGCGAATCAAAACCTGGCTCTTCCCCAATCCCGTTCACTGCTAACTCCCTAATTAGCCTCCCGTCTCTTTCCTTCCTAAGGAGTGAGCTTCAGCGACAGGATACCTGTCAGGTGACAGTTGCGCTCTACAAGTGTTTTAAATAAATAATAAATAAGGGGATAAAGATTAAAAGTTCACAGTTAAACCCCAGTTTCCCTTTATTCTTGGGTTTAACGGGAATATAAAAATTCAAAGACAGTAGGGTCCAATGGAATGTTATGGTCCTAAGACCCTTGGGCCAACATGTTTCGGTCCTCGTACGCCCACTGTTGTGGTGCTGGGACTTTCTTCAGGGCTATGTCGTCCCCTGGTGTATTTAGGAAAAGGGGATTACCCTATCCTAATTGTAATAAAGGGCAGATAGCTGCTCCTTTTCAATCATTCTTTTATTAAAAAATGACGTAAATGAAAAAGGAAAAAGGGGGGGGGGAAAGAAAATGACACAAGGGCATATGTTAATGTACCGAACTCATAGGGCACCAACTATAGCCATTATGTAGATAAACATCCCCAATTTGTCTCCATCATGCTGTTATGTTTAGTGAATCTGTACCAAACGAAGTGGTTTAGACACCACGTGTAGTTGTTTTATGTGGCTGTCGTCCCAATTTTTGGTGTTCAGACACCCAAACCGTTTACACCGTGCATTTGACACTCACTTATCTAAAAAGGCATATATCGTTTGTGAATGATAAAGTTAATTGAAAGACGTGTTTTTTCTATGATAAATTGAACACAAGAGTATCTTACCCCACGCTAGAGATGGTAAATGCCTGTGTGGATTCCCACCTGCATGGGCGTATCCCTGATATCGATAATCACGGTAGCGTGTTGAGCCAGTCAAATATATAAACACACGTCATTTTTCGAGTTGTTTATAAGATTGTTGAGGTGGCAGGTATCCAGCACAAAACAAACAAAAGAAGCACACAAAACACAGACGAAACCGCCGTTATTATTTCTATATTATATCTGTTACCATGCTAACTAGAAAGTCCGGTATTCTTGATATTAGTAACCGGTTCGTAAGGCATTACTCACGGTTATACCGGTCTCACCCCTCAGCAAACCTATTTGGCGTGGAGTCCATCGGCTTTGAGCGACAGAAATTCGCTCGCATCATCTCTTTAAAAGGGGAGAAGAAAGTCTCCCAGGACCGTTCATTTCCGGTTGTGTGCGACCTATCGCGAGATTGCAGCGTGATTTCCAAGGCTTTTTGAAAACATTTTTTTGTAAATACATAAAGTCTTCAAAAAAGGGGTACTATTATGGATTGAAGAGGCCCTGTGGTGTGGCTAGATCGGCATCTGTCTGCCGCTTAGAAGAGCGGTGAGGGAATGTTAGTAAAGCCTTTTGCAATGCATTGTGGGATTTGTAGTTAAAATCTCCTAAAAGTGTCAGTAAATGGTGAAATCTTGAATCCAATGTGTTGGATTTGTGCATGAGCGTGACACATGAACACGGTAATGTACACACATTGGTGTCTTAGTCTACTATGTAGCATCATGTGAAGCGCAGGAGTCAGATATAAGGCGCGTTGGAAAACGCGCTGTGTAATTACTGTATATGGGATAAAACTGGTGGTTAATGCGAGTACACAAACCGACTGTCCACTGTCATGAATAGAAGGACCATGCTATTCGTTGCCACCACCCTTCGTGATTGAAAAAACCGGGGAAAACTTTTTGAAAAAATTCCACAATTGTCTTTACTAGTACCTCTTTGTGGTAGGAGAATCATGTGTGTAAATCTATGTGAGGATAACCGACTGACGTCTTTTATGAGCCGTAGGGAAGCACTATTTGTTTATATGAACCCTTATGAGTACAAAAGGAACGGTCTACGTGATGTGTCTATTGTGGGACCTCAAAGTGGGATGAGGTTTTTTACAAAGATATTCGCCTTAATGAATCTGGGTATAGGCAGCCAGTGATGATTCAACTCTTTTTGTTTAGGTGATTCCAAGGAATGGAATCATTCAATCCATGAATGTGGGTTTTTAGACGGTACACCCACCGTTGTTCACGCTCCAGCAGTTTTTTGGTAAGGTCTCCCTCACCTCCAATTTTCTCAATGACAGTCCATTGTATGTCCATGTCTGTGTGTTGCATTTCTATAAAATGCGCTGTTAGTCTGGTGGCACTAATAGCTCTTCGGATGGTACTTCTATGTTCGCAAATGCGAACCTTCACCTTTCTTCCTGTCATCACGATGTAAATGAGATGGCAGGGGCATTTGATCTTGTAGATAACTTTCTCGCTGTTACAGTTCGTATGGGATCTTTGTTCCCATGTGTGATGCATGCCCAATTCAATCTCTTTTGTGTGTTTTGTAAACTGACATACCACACAGCTGCCGCAAGGATAGTGGCCTGTAACTGGTGGTTGTTGCCACAATGTGAGTTGTTTGGGAGTGTTTTTCTTCATATCTGAGTGTATCAGACTGTCTCTGAGACTTTTATTCCGCTTAAAGGAAAACATCGGTTTCTCAAATTGTAATTTGTTGGAAGTGAGAATCTGCCACTTTTTATTAATTATCTTTTTGATGGCGTTGGAAGATGCATTGTACGTGGTAACACAAATTATAGAATCCTTAGTATCTCTCTGGTCTCGAGAAGGGCAGATCTGGGAGTGTTGCGTGACCTTTTCTTCGCTTTTTCAATGATGTGTTTGGGATATGCTCTCTCTTGTAATTTCTTTTCCAATGTCTCTGCTTCGATTTTATACTCGTTGATGTTTTCACAATTTCTGCGGATACGAAGGAACTGGCCTACAGGTAGGTTCTCACGGAGGGAGCGTGGATGTGCACTTTCAAAATGAAGAAGACTGTTCTTATCCGTGGGTTTCGTATATAAAGTGCTTGAAAGGCCCCCGTCTTTTGCACGGATTTTCACATCTAAGAAGGAGACTTCGTTGTGATGGTATGTCATTGTAAATTTTAGATGAGGGATAAGTTGATTCACCCATCCATGAAAATCAACCAGTGTTTTTGTGGTCTCCCTTCCATATCAACAGGACATCATCGATGTATCTCCACCATTTATAGATGTTGTCAGAATAGGGGTTGGTTGACCAGATATGTTGTTCTTCAATCTGGTCAACATACAGACACGCTATGCTAAGAGCAAAGGTGCTGCCCATCGAAGTGCCATGGACTTGGAGATAGAGCTGATCTTCAAACCGGAAGAAGTTTTCAGTCAGTGCTATTCTGGCATTTCAGCCGTCTTCAGCCAGGCTTGCTTGAATCCAGTGGCAAAGTGAGCAAGGGACTCACGTCTGAGCATACACTGCCAACTTATGGCGAACAAAGCAAAACCAAAGCAAATGATGGACGGAGTGTTGAACATTGCAAGCACTCACCCCCAGTCAACTGATCTGGGTTTAATCCATCACCGTTCTTTAGCCCACTCTGCCACCCCAGTTCAGACATGGCCATATGCAAATCAAATACAATTTATAGTACTTCACTGAAGGGGAGAACTGGGAGGGGTCGGAGGACCCTCTCAGAGCACAATGTGAGTTTGACCCGGACTGGGCAGAGGAGTTTGGGGATGCCAGTGGTCTTGATAGCTCTCCTGACCTTGGCATGCTGTCTCCTCCTACCGTGGCTACGGAGGAGGGTGCAAGTTACGCAGTGGTGTTGCATAGGGCAGCCGAGGCCCTCCACCTCGAGCTCCTTACAGTGGCCGTCAGGACTAACCTCCTGTCCTCGGTCCTTTCCGCCAAATGCCCTCGTCTGCCTTCTGCTTTGCGCTCCTTTCGTGGCCATGGAAGGGGCGCCCCGACACGTTTGTTTCAGAGCCACAGACCTGCGCAGCAACAGTCTCAGTGTGGACGTGGGACCCGCCGAGCCGGGTCAGGGGGCCAGCGGGCGGATCAGTCCACCTCCACCCCAGCCACCACTGCCTCCAAACCTTTCTAGTCCGTTTTTTCAGGCCCTTCAAATGCCAGTGGGAGGCAGGATTCACCATCACCTCCCCCACTGGTGCACCATCACTTCGGACAGGCGGGTTTTACAAATATTCAGAAGGGGCTACTCCCTCCCCTTCGAGACTACCCCTCCAGCCATGCCACCCCAGTACCACTGCATATCAGGGGATCACTTGGAACTTCTTCAACAGTAAGTCGCGGCCCTCTTGGCCAAGGGGACCATCGAGCGTGTTCTTGCGCGAGAAGTAGGAAGTGGTTGTTACTCTACCTACTTTCTGGTGCCCAAGAAGGACAAGGGCCTGCGTCCTATCTTGGACCTCAGGGACGTCAATCGCTTCCTCCGGAAGCAGAAGTTCAAGATGTTAACTCTGGCTCAGGTCTTGTCTGCCCTCGACCCTGCAGACTGGATGGTAGTGTTGGACCTTCAGGATGCATATTTCCACATTCCCGTTCTGCCGGCCCACCGGCGTTACCTGCGGTTTACAGTAGGCAACGAGCAGTTTCAGTTTACTGTGCTCCCCTTTGGCGTTATTAGCGCCCCTCGGGTATTCACGAAAGTGATGGCGGTGGTCGCAGCTTGTCTGCACAGATCAGGAGTTCCAGTCTTCCCCTATCTTGACAACTTGCGGTTAAAGGCGGGCTCGCCCCGTACAGTTGTCTCCCACCTCCAGACTACGGCCGACCTCCTGCATTTGCTGGGGTTCTCCATCAATGTGCCGAAGTTGCACCTGATTCCCTCTTCATCTCAGGGGTTCTGGATACGACGCACTTGTGGGTCTATCCTCCCGAATGGCGAGTCCAGGATATTCCGGCTCTGATTCCAATCTTTCAGCCTGGGTTTCGGTCAGGATGACCCTGAGGCTGCTGGGCCTCATGGCCTCCTGCATCCTGCTGGTCGATCATGCCAGATGGCATATGGGGGCTCTGCAGTGGGACCTGAATTTCCAGTGGGTGCATCAGGGGAACCTGTCCGATTACGTCCAGATTTCGGAGGGCACTGCACAATAGTTGCAGTGGTGGCTCACAAACCAGCATTGGGTCAATGGCAGAGCCCTCTCTCTACCCCAACCGGAGCACACAGTGGTGACAGATGCGTCCCTCCTGGGATGGGGCGGCCAGATGGGAAAGGCGGAGATCAGAGGCCTTTGGTCTCCAGCGGAGTCCAGGCTCCATATCAACATTCTGGAGCTCCGGGCGATCTGACTTGCACTGAAGGCATTCCTTCCCTCTGTCAAGGGGAGAGTAGTGCAGGTGTTCACAGACAACACCACCGCCATGTGGTACTGCAACAAACGGGGCGTGGTGGGGGTCGCAGACCCTATGTCAGGTGGCCCTGCGCCTCTGGACATGGCTGGAACATCAGGGCATTTCCCTGGTGGTTCAACACCTGGTAGGTTCACTGAACACCAGAGCGGACGAACTCAGCTGCAGGTGCATGATGGATCACGAATGGCGTCTTCACTCGGAGGACCATCGATCCCCCGATCTGACTGCCTCTTCGTGAGGATCTTCTGTCGCAGCAGGAGGGGACGGTCCTCCACCCGAACCTGTCCAGTCTCCACCTCTGCGTGGAGATTGAGTGGCGGCAGTGGATTCCTTTTGATTCCTTTCGACTTGCCTCCTGAAGTCTGTGCTGTCATTCTGGCAGCCAGGCATCCCTCCACTAAGTTGGTTTTACGCCTGCAGGTGGAACAAGCTTGTGGCATGGTGCACAGGAAAGGCTGTGGATCCCCTTTCATCCCTCTTTCAGAAGTCCTTCTGTTCCTTCTTTCTTTGGCCCAGCAGGGTTCTGCTCTGGGCTCTATCAAGGGCTACCTTTCTGCTATTTCAGCCTTTCTTAGGCTTCCTGATCAGCCCTCTCTTTTCAAGTCCCCTGTTGTAAATAGATTACTCAAAGGCATTACTCATCTTTTCCTTCCTATTCCCTTCGTAATGCCTCAGTGGGACTTGAACCTGGTTCTTGCATATTTTTTATTTTTTTATTTTTTATTTATTTTTTTTTTTTGAAAACCTTTATTTCGAAATTCAGGACACAGCTATTCAGCCGACAGCCCGAAGGTTCGGCAGCATTGCAGGTTAGATACAGTAATGTGTCCCCGATACCGTACGATGAGTAATGCAAAGGTCCAATTTTAAGTAAACACAGAAAAAACACACAACAAACCCCAGCAAGGCAGAAACATTGAAATCCCATGGCGAGAGCCTCCAGGGGAGGCAGGACCCCACTCATCTACTAAGTATAAGACTGTGTGCGGAGGAAGAAGGGGAACAGCAGAGGCCCAGAACGGTTACCAAAACCAAACTGTGCTGGAAGGTAGGTCAGGGGGAAAGCTGTTCCTCGGGAGGTTCCAGATCCGGGGCAAGACATATTCCCCCCCTGTATTGGTTCCACCGCCCCCAGATGGCATGCCACTTCCGGGGGCGACCTCTAGAGCAGTAGACCGTCTTCTCCCTAAACATGCTCCAATCCATGTTCTCCTTCCACGCGGTCAGTGTAGGGGGTCCCGAGGAGCCCCATAATCGCGCGATATCCCTTTTTGCTACCATGTTACCCAGAGTCACCCATTGGGTCTGCGCCTCATCGAGATCAGTGGGCCCCCAGACGTTCAGGAGGCAGCACCGCGCCTCCGGCTGTACCACAATGCCCGTCACCTCCCCCATAACTGCATGGACTCTCCTCCAGAACTCCACAATGACGCCACATTCCCAGATGATGTGCAGGAAAGTACCCACCATACCACATCCCCTTCTACACAGGCCGTCCTCCGAGAATCCCATGTGGACCAGCCTTGGCCCCGTAACATACACCCAGTGCAGTATTTTAAGCTGCACCAGCCTCAGACGCGACGGGATCGCAACCTCCTTAGGCGAAGAAACCGCTGACTGCCAGTCCTCATTATCCAACTCGAGGCCATCCCTGGTCCACTGTTCTCTCAGCCCCAATAGCAAGTCTGCCCGGACGTTTATCAACTTCTTATATATGAGCGAAATCGTGCTCTCGGGCATATGACCATCAAGGACTCGGTCCTCAAGGGGAGAGGACTCCGGAACCTTCTCACCCTCCACAAGGACTGATCAGAGGGCGTGACGCAGCTGGATATACCTAAAATACTCAGAAGGCCCTAGCTCAAACTCAGTCTGCAACTCCTCGAAGGACTTTACCCTCCCCTTATGCAGCACATCTCCTACCTTGGATATACCTATCAGGTCCCACTTATCAAAGCCCTTCGTGTGCCAGAGTCTTCCCAACCTTTCCGATTCAAACAATGGGGTAGCGAGGGTGAGCCTATCCTTCCAGCCCAGCGAGTCGGTCGCCATCTTCCATACGCGCACCGCCACACCTGTGGGCCCCGTGAGGGACGAGTCTAGGGACCGCGAATACAACGCCCTGTAGTAGTTGCCTCCGCGCAGCAGCCACCTATCCATGGCATACCCAGGGCTAAGGGCAGGGCCGTAAAACCCATGGTTGATCGCGCTCAGCTGCGTGGCCCAATAATACCGTCGGATGTCTGGGAGCGCAATGCCCCCATCGTACCATGGGAGCGTCAACTTTGAAATAGCTATTCGCGGCCGCCCATCCCACAGCAACGTCCTTTGGAGGCCTTCGACCTCCCGAAAGTATTTGGCCGGTACCCAGTCCAAGGTGTTCTGGAGGGCGTAGAGGAAGCGGGGAAGGGACATCATTTTGAACAGGGCCGCACGCCCAACAAGGGAGAGCGGCAGCCTCCGCCAACCTTCAACATCTCGCCTCAAGCGTGCCAAGGGGGGGAGCAGGTTCCTCTCATAGCGCACAACAGGATCCATGGATATAAAAATCCCCAAATACACAAAACCTTGCTGGGCAACCTGTATCGGACATGTTCTAGGGAGCGGTGGGACCTCGCCACTAAGAACGTACAAGTACGATTTGCCCCAATTAATCACAAGCCCCGAGTTCCTACCGAACGATGCGAGTACGTCACAGACCACTATAAGTGACTTCTTCGGTGAGGCAAGATACAACAGGATATCGTCGGCATAAAGCGAAATACGATCCTCGTGATCAGGCGACCACCTAAGGCCCCGTATATCCGGGTGCCAACGTATCCACGCAGCCAACGGTTCAAGGGCGAGGGCGAACAACAGAGGCGACAGGGGGCAGCCCTGCCGAGTACCCCTACCAAGCTGAAACGGAGTAGATGCCCGACCATTCACCACAACATTCGCTAGTGGCCCCTCGTACAGCAACCGGACCCAACTCACAAACCCGCGACCGAAACCAAACTTGGCCAGCACGGCCCATAAGTATGCCCACTCCACCGTGTCAAAGGCCATCGTGGCATCAAGAGATGCCACAACAGCCGGTTCACGCAGCGTGCCCGCCCTGGCGATGACGCCATGAAGACGCCTAAGGTTCAATGCTGTGTTTCGGTGCGGGATAAAGCCAGATTGATCCGGGTGGACCAGATCGCCAAGTACCCTAATCAGACGGGTAGCCAGGAGTTTGGCCAGAATTTTCGGCTCAGCGTTGAGGAGTGAAATGGGCCGATAGGAGGCGCATCTATCTCGGGGTTTACCCTCTTTGTGTATGACCACGATCGAAGCCAGCCGCTGATCCAACGGAAGGATCCCATCTCCCCGCGCCTCCAAAAGCATGGCGCGCAGGTGAGGGGCGACCCTATCCGGGAACAGTTTGTACAGATCGATCGGCAGTCCGTTCGGTCCAGAGGCCTTACCCGAATTCAACGCGCGAATCGCCCCCGCCACCTCATCGACCGTGATGTCGCCATCCAAATCTTCCCTATCTATGTCAGAGAGGCAGGGCAACTCGATATCACGGAGGAGATCAGTCGAGTCCTCGGGCGGCCTGTCCGACACAGAGGAATAAACCCTATGAAAATACTCCGCAAAACACTCCACAATCCCCTCAGGTTCCACAATCGCCTCTCCCCCCTCTCCAATCAACTCTGGCACCACCCTATTGACCCGTTGCTTCCTGTCCAGCCACGCCAGGAGTTTCCCTGCCTTATCTCCAACATCATACAGACGGCCCTGTTGTTCCCTGCTAAGGGTCTTGGCGGCTTCCGTCACCAGGTCCCTATACTCCGCCTGCTTCAAGCAAAGCTCATGCAATGAGGACTCTGTGACCTCCTCCTCCATATCCCCTTCAAGGGCCGCAATCTCCTCCTCCACTTGCCGCACTTCGCAATCCCTCCGATTCTTGGCAGTCACCACCAGGGAGAGGGCCTCCCCCCGAAGCACGGTCTTAAAAGCTTCCCACAGCGAGATCGCCGAGTTCCCGGTTCCCAGATTGTCCTTAAAGTAATTATCTACCTTCTTTACCAGGGCGCTGCGCATCTTGGGGTCTCGGAAATACCATGGGTTAATGGGGGCCACCCTCCCTCCTCCCTCCCGACCGAGATCCAGCCGGATCCACACTGGCGAGTGATCAGAGATACCACGTGCCATGTGCCTCGCCTCGGATATCAACGAGGCATGTGCGGCCAGAGTGAGCAGGTAGTCAATCCTGGAGAGGCTACCATGCGCCCCGGAGTGAAACGTGTATTGACTCTGTTTGGGGTGCCGGAGCCTCCAGCAGTCTATCAGGCCAAATGTGTCCAGGAGGTCTGGAAGCCATTTCTGAGCCCCCCTTGTGTCCCTGGGCGGGTATCTATCCAGCAGTCCGGAGCCCACAGCGTTGAAATCCCCTCCCACTACCAGCATGCCCCCCGGGAGAGTCAGCAAAGCCCTGCCCAATTCAGCAAATGTGGCGGCCTGCAGGGCCGGCGGGACATAAACCGAAACCAAAACCAAAGTCCTTCCTTCCCACCGCCCCGCCACTACCACAAACCTCCCCCTATCGTCAACAATGGTGGAGTCCACCTCAAAAGGCAGTGATGCTCTAACGAGGATGCCCACACCCCTGGACCCTGAAGAGAATCCCGAGTGTGCAATGAATTTATACCCCTTCCTATTTAGGGCATAGCACGTATTGCCTATGAGATGCGTCTCCTGCAGCAGTACAACGTCTGGCATTGAGCGTTTCAGAAATTGCAAAACAATCCCCCTCTTAATGCGATCCCCCAGACCATTAACATTCCAGCTTATAACACTTAGGCCTCTACCCCCCATCCTCAAACGGAAAGAGGCCCACCCCCCACCCGAGGCGCCACCATGGAACAACCCTGAGGATAATCATCATGCCTTGCAGAAATAAACCCCCCAACAACAAATTCAAACTCCCCATAACTCCCCCCACCCTGCACCCCTGCTGCAGCTTAAAAAGCCCCCCCAACTTGCAGTGTGCCTGTCGCCCTACAAAAACAAAAATCTACAAAAAGTACCCCAAGGGAGGAAAAGAGCACCCCTCGTCCTCCCGCAACCCTCCACAGTTACTGCACACTGTTCAAATCTTCAAATATGGTCAAATCAAGTCAGGCCGGCTGTGAGTTATCAGCCCTGTCCATCCCGGCCACTGTCTCCATGCTCAGCTGTGTCGTCCCCGGTCCGTCGCCGGGGCAAAGCGTCCAGCCATTCGTCGGCCATAACAGGAGAGTCAAAAAAGAATGTCCGATCTTCATGCACCACCCGTAGTCTGGCGGGGAAAAGCATGGCATATTTTAGGTCCCGTTCCCGAAGTCTTCGCTTCACCCCCAGGAAGCTCTGTCTCTGTCTCTGCACCTGCTGGGTGAAGTCCGGATAAAAATTCACCGACGCGTTCTGGAAGGGGACTGGGCCCGTCACCCTCGAAGCTTGCAGGATAGCGTCCCGATCTCGAAAATGAAAGAGCCGGGCGACAATCGGCCGCGGCGGGGCACCCGCCTTGGGCCGTCCGCCCGGCACTCTATGGGCCCTTTCCACCGCAAAAAACTTTCCAAGGCCCTTAGGCTTCAGATGATTGAGGACCAAATCTTCCACCAGCAGGTCCACCGAAGCCTCATCCGAGGACTCCGGGACCCCGATGACGCGCACGTTGTTGCGCCTGGACCGGCTCTCGAAGTCCTCCAGCCGGCGGGCGGCGAGGTCACTCTCGGCCCTCAGCTTCCGGACCTCGTTCTGCAGATCCGCAACCTCATCAGTGAGGCCCGTGGTCTTGTGGTCCAGGTCCTTAACGCGTTCGTTTGTCTTGCCCAGGTCCGAGCGGATCAAGTTGACATCCACCAGGATGGCATCCACCTTATGCGCCAGGGCCTCGAATTGCCTCCCCATCGAGGTCCGCATCCCATCAAGCGCGCCCATGACATCCTGCAGGGAGAGCTCCGGTGTCCCAGGCGAGTCCTCCTTCTGGGCATCCGGCGCCTGGCTCGATCCACTCGGCGATGTCTTCAGGAGGGCGTAGCGGTCCATACTGTTGACTTGGGAATACGTTCCCCGCCTGGTTGACTTAGTCTTCAGCCGATCACCTTCTGCCTTGCCCGACATAATGGACTCCAGGCAGTCCAATGCAGTGAAGACCGTCCCCTCTCAGAGAGAGGTATAAAGAGTGAGCAGGTCCGCCTTGTTCTGCCAAAGTAGCCCACCGAGCGTCCCCGGGGTTATAAAGCCACCCAGAGCACTACAGTGTCCGGGCAGACAAAGGAAACGAAACTGAAAGAGCGAGGGCCTCCGTCCGACAGTTCACACCTCACCAGGCCGTTGTTGATCAACTAGGAGTCGGGCATCCTGCCAACTCCAGCCCCTGGCATCTCCGGGAGTTAGGCCGCAATCTTACGCCAGTCTTAAGTCCGGTTCCCGATGGGCGATCCGACCGCAGGCAGCATCAATCGCCTCCCTGGCAACTCAGCAACACGGTGCCATGCATACCATCAGGATTGGAGACAGGATAGTCGACGGAGGGCGCGAGGGTCTCGGGAGCTCTAAGCTCACGCGGCCATCTTGGTCAAGCGCTAGGCTCCTCCCTCGGTTCTTGCATATTTAATGTACGCTCCCTTTGAGCCTTTTCACAACTGTCCTCTTTGTCTGTTAACTTTGAAGACTGCTTTCCTGGTTGCCATCACCTCTGCTAGGAGAGTGAGTGAGCTCCAGGCTCTTTCTTGCAAACCTCCTTTTCTGTCTGTCCATCCGGACAATGTTGTGCTCAGAACACGTCCATCCTTTCTTCCAAAGGTTGTCACTGCCTTTCACATCAGGCAGACCATCACTTTGCCCACCTTCTTTCCGCCTCCGCATCCTTTCAGAGAGGAAGAGAGGCTACACCGTCTGGACCCAAAACGTGCGCTCTCATTTTACCTGAATCGCACACAACAGTTCCGGGTGGATGACCAGCTCTTTGTTGTCTACGTAGGCGCCAAGAAAGGACGGGCCGTACACAAGCTGACTATCTCCCGATGGTTTGTCTTGTGTATTAAAGCCTGTTATTCTCTGGCAAAAAAGGAGCCTCCGGTGGGACTGCGTGCCCATTCCACCAGGGCGATGGCTGCCACTACGGCATTGGGACGTGGTGTCCCCTTACAAGACATCTGGCCATCAGCTACGTGGGCCTCGTTGCACACTGTAACTAAGCACTATTGCCTGGACAGCCAAGTCCGGGGAGAGAGCTTTTTTGGCCGTTCTGTTCTCTTGGACTTCCTGGTGTGATCTTGGTTCGCAGACCCACCACCGGGGTTGGTTTTGGGGTATCTATTCTAAGGTAAGGAATCTATCACTAACATGTTTCTTTCAGATGAGCGAGTTATTTACCTTCGGTAACGATATATCTGTAAGAAACATTAATTAGTGATAGATTCCTTACCGCCCCACCCATCCTCCCTGTTCTGCGAACTGATTTCTAGGGTTGGGGTCATCCCTTTCAGGGCCCTAGTTTCAATACACCAGTGGTCAGTATCTTGCATGGCTCTGCGTTCCTGGCACGGAAAGTCGTGTGCAGAACTGACAGCGTGCAAGGGCAGCATCTAAGTAGCTGCCGCGACGCCATCTTGGAAACCACGACGCCAACGTCTGACACGGAGCCACACAACGCACCCTTCTGACGCGCAGGGGTACTGCTGCCGAAAACTTTCCGGATCCAGTCTGACGCCTGGTGCTAATTCTAAGGTAAGGAATCTATCACTAACTAATGTTTCTTACAGATATATCGTTACCAAAGGTAAGTAACTCATTCGATTGCACATTTGCTGTCAATGCAATTGCGAGGTGATTGGTTCTTAGTGGAATGTTGGATATCGATTTTTACAGAGGGCCCGAATTCTGAGATTTGTAAACTTGTCTGACATGGAGGTATCCCGGCCATCTTGCATTGTGGGGGCACTATAGAAATTGCTCATTAGGGAATATGTCACTCATCAATCAAACTCCCCAGTTCTGTATTTTCAAATAAGCTATTCTCTTGGAAGTGAGAATGGAAATAGGAGTGTGTTATGGATTGGGCGGGGGAGTACAATATAGGACACACTAATACCTTGCGCAGCCCATCTCTTGACTGCTGTGTGCTTGCCACCAAATTTACTGCCATCGGGGGGCCCTGACCAAACATTGTCTTAAGAGGGGTAAGGTGCAGTCATGTTAACTGCCAGATGTGATGCAATGCGAGGTGTCATAACTCTTTTCAGAGGGGCAAGCAGGAGTTTCTTGGCCCAGGCGTGGGATACTGAAGCCTTTTAAACCTAATGTCCAAAGGGCCCAGCCTTCTAATGATCTTGAGCACCTGGGCCAAGTACCCCTTCAACATTTTACTGTCACGAATAGCATGGTTCGAACAGTTTAAATCTCCCTCGGGGGAGTGGATTCCGGGGGGTGGGGAGGGTGATCACAGGCTCACAACTCAAAATATGTGCAGCAGCAATAAATTATTGTGCAGCCAAATACTCATTATTTTATTTTTACTGCTAATAACACAAAAGGGATATTTGAGATTCATAAACAACTACACAGTCCTGAGGTCGAGCTCTAGTGTTTCATAGAAAGGTCCCTGTGTCCCACTCCCTCCTTGCTCTAGTTATCGTGGTTATTTCCAATTCACTATAGGCAACATCCATGGTAAGCTTCTATAGTAGTTCAAGTCTCAAGAGTCCACTCTGACTGTATTAAAGTCAAAAGTGTTCAGCACTTGAGCGCTATCTAGCCAGCATGTTCCCCCAGGGCCGACTGGCCCAGAATCAGTCTTACCCACACCACAGGGTCACAGCGACCAGAGTTCCTGACCACCCCCCCTCCGTAGGCACTGGAGCACCAACGGCTGTCCCAGGTTAGTTCACTACATACGGCCCAGGCAGGCTGTGCTTGGCTGTCCTTCAGTTCCTCACAAACAACTGCAGTGACGTGAGGTTCTTCGCAGCTCCTCCTGGCAAGGTTAGTCTTTGGTCCATCCCAGGGTGAGGGAAAATTGTGAAGGTCCTGATGCTGATCCTGCTTCCAGGTGTAGGTGTGTAGGGGGTCCTCACAGCGGCCTCACTCCTCTGCCAATCCTGATCAGGGCACACTTCTTGCTGGTCCCGGTCACCCCCTCTGGGATATGGGGTCACCATATCTCTACTGCACCCAGGCTCAGACCCGAGCAGCAGAGTAGATTCCTTCATGGTGGCCCCTCCTGGCATATTGGGTCATCGGCTCTGCACTGCAGAAGAGCTATAGGCCACTCCACATGGCAATCTATCTATAGCAGTTCCTTCTGGCATGCGGGGTTTCTGATCCCTCATTGGACACGGACTCCGACCCAATAAGCACAGCGGTGAACACAGTTGACTTTGCAGCAGCACCTCCTCGCATACAGGGTCACTTACTCCTCACTGTACCTGTGCGACGACCCATTCGGCACACCAACATCCATGGCTCACTTCACAGTGGCTTTTTCCTGCAGACGGGCAACAGCCCAATCAGTGCAGCAGCCGTCTCCTCACACCTCGCAAATGGAGTCCAATCAACAGGATTCCTCACTTTACCTCACTCCCTCCAATGCTCTCCTCTTCCTCATGGGGCACACTGGTCTTGGCAAAAAGGCAGGTGCTACTACTCCAGGGCAGGTGCTCTTGGATTCCCTAAGTGATGTCCCCTCACCCAGCTGGGAGAGTAGCAGGCCTGGGCCCCAATCCTGGTCTCTGGATGAAGTCGTGCACAGCTTCTCACACAGCACAACTGGCTGCTTGACAGTTGACCATTTTTGGGGTCGCAAGCTCCCCTTCTTACAGTCCATTGCCAGACACCAAATGTGATTTAGAGTCTGAGTCTATGAAGTTTGTTGTGGCTCGGCTTCCTTTTGAAGTGCCCTCTCTTCCTCCAGAAAGCAGTCTGTGACAGTTGGAGTGTGCCCTCTCTTCCTCCAGAAAGCAGTCTGTGACAGTTGGAGTGTCTCCAAAGCTCATAGCCCCAGAACACAGGCCATAATAGTGACTAGAGTTCACACCTGGATGTCCGCCACAGTGATGTTTATCAACTGAGCTCAGGTGAGGTATGTGCGATGCAGCAATTTTGAGTTGGATCAGGAGAAACCGAGACATAATTGCTGCATGCCTGGGGGCAGCAACCGCCTTGATCCAGTCTTAATCATCCAGGGGGCCCGATATGACGTCCCCATACTTTCCTCACTCCCACCATAAAGTCTGACATGTTTTGCAGGAGCATACAATATTTTTCTGAAACTTATAGTGTTTTATTAATGAAACAGGCTACATTAAATATAAACCCAGGCTTCAAGAGGAAGCTAGTGTGGTTCTCTGACCGGAGAGATGTGGACATTTTTTAAATTTTACCCGAAACAAACGGTGCAGCAGAATGAAGCGCAGATTTGATAGAGGTAAGCGAGTAAGTTGGAGCATCTACCATTAATGCATATCCATTGTCAATTCTGGATACAACCAGGACAGTGAGGTGGAAATCATCTGGAAGAAAACATTATTTGAGTTTCTATAGAATGCAATACAACTTCGGCTTTGTTGCAACATGCTCCATCTGAGCTGTCACAGAGAGATATGAAGCCAACTAATAGACCAAAGATTTGACTTCCTTGGAAAGGGAGGGGGACACGCCACATCTATGGTAGTTCTCAATCTGGATTTAAATTCCAGTCTTGTGGACAACAAAGCATGATGAATTTAAAAAATTCCACGCGGCCCTGATAGATTAGACGACAATCCAGTTTTGGAGCTCTGAGAGGCAATTTTTTTTACTCATTATGTCCTGCCAGGATCTTCATGCAGATCTATATGTTATCCATTTATTGACGAGTGTCCAAAACTGCCCCTTCCATGAAGACTCTGAGCAGCTCCACATCTATACTGAACAGTAAGTACCGAGTCCTGGAGAACACCACATGTAACTGGGGGTGCGTTTCAAAGTGAAACTCTCTAGCCTGACCAACTGTTTACAGTTGATAAAGATGGACAAAAAAACAACTTTGAACTTTACCACTTATGTCCATGCATGAATTCAGGATCTCAATAGCCTCTGATGGTTAACCGTGTCTAAATCAGCAAACAAGTGTAAACGGATGAGGAGACAAGATGCACGAACAGCCGACATAAGGTGAATGTGTTCCAGGATCTTCAGAGTGGCTGACTCTAAACAGCATACTACAGAACCCCGACTGCTATTGGGTTAGCAGATTATTAGGATCACTATTAGAAATAAATTGAGGTCTACACATTTTCCTATAACCTTATCCAGCCATGACAAATTTGTGAGTGGGCGATATTACATCCACACACAGGACCCTAGAGCTTGCTGGGGGGGTTAACTAGAGGCTATGGGGTGTTCAGGGTGAGCTGGCCTCGAAACCTAATAAGCACACACAAAAGAAGCCACTCTGGATACATCGTTGATTCTATACACAAAGGCCAGCACTCTACACTTGACTAAGTGGGGTACTGGGCATCTCAAAAAATGTGAAGGACCGTCCTCACACACCACCAGGTGTCATGCTTCATCATTTGCACCCCTCGCTCTCTAGAAACTGCGTTTGGTAGAGAGCAGCCCTACAGCTGGAGACAGGGAGGCACTTTTAAAATCTATGTGTTGTCCCTTGAAAAAACTAAAAGGTTAAAAACCAATGTAAACACCAAAATACATTTATTTATTAGGCGCTTACTTGATATTAAAAATCAAGAGTGGGGAGCTAATACCCCATCACCACCAGTGTCGTCAACATGTTCCTGCCATATTGGCCCGGAGGGTCCGTGGCATTCAGCAGGACAAAATAGCTAGGGCTCCTATCTCAACTCTTCTGGTTCAGATAATACCATCTTGTAGGGTGACCTATGTCAACCTCTACCTAAAGTTGGGATTTCTTGAAACCTGTAAAATAAAGGTTAACATTGTGTCAAAGGGGCGGATGCTCAAGCATGTTTCAAGAATCAGAAATAACAAATACATCATGCATATAAACAAAATTACGTATGTATCGTGGAACACATCTCACTGCAAGAGTGGCGCACATACTCATTTGAAATACTTAAGTTCTGTGAGACCAGCTCACATTCTTACCACAAGCAAGGGATTAAGTTGCCCATGAGAAGGGGGACTGAGGGACCCCTGTAGTCACACTCAAGGTTAGAGTAAAATAAAATATTGAGAGGTAAATGATTGCAAATGCACTATGTCCACTTACTCTGACCAGGGGCTCAGACATGTGAAGCCTCTGGTTTCTCAAGCATGCACACTTACTGCCTCAAGGTGCCTCCCTTGCCATTCTCTTAAAGCCATCCTCTTCTCTTCCCCGCTGGTGGTGGAATGAGTGAGGTCCTGCTGTTTTTATAGGAACTGAGTAATTACTTAAATCGGTTAGTGAGTGGCACCTGGTGTGTAATTAGGTTGCCCAAGATCCGGTGTTCGAGCGTGCTGTCTGGACGTTGCATATAATTGCATCCGGCATTTAGTTTGTTTGACCAGCTGGGGACCTGGCGGTAGCGGGATACGTCACCGCCAGGTAAAAGTACCGTTGGTGTTAAGTAGCCGGTGTCCCAAACCAGGTTGCCTGGGGGCAGCATCATAGAGGTAACATGACGAGCAGACGGGGGTCCGATCAGTCTGTATCAGGCGTGTGCCGACGAGAAGACGGTGCGTGTCTTCTGCCACGCATGCGTGTAGCCACGCGGCCGCATTACCTGGCGGCAATGGATGAAGCAGCAGTGTGCTTTTGGTGTCTTGTGTGTCATTTCAAATTTAAAAGAGGGGCCAAGGCGTTTTATCAAAAATTGTTATGTTCCTTATTACTACATTGTGAATAGATCTCAGTGTCCAATGATATTATTTCAAATTTTAAAAAGGTGAAAAACCAAGGTGTTTTATCACACATTTCTTTTGTTCCTCATTATTTTACGGAATTTAGAATAAATCTCAGTATCTTTTTATTCTGCAGCATCAAAGATGAGGGGGCACTATTATCGTGGAATGATAAAATGCAGCGTGGTTAGAAAAATGTGTCAAAACTTGTTAATGCATCATAATTTCTCTCTCAACTATATTGATTCTAAGTAACAGTTTCACCACCTCAATGATACAGTGTGGAGGTCTCTAAGAAGGGGCAAGAGGGTGCGTGGGGGCATATTTTAGCAATGACGTATGTTAATGGAGATGTATATCACAAGTGTTCATAGCTGCAAGGTCTGAGTTATTGTGACTGTATCATCCGATCTGAAGCCAATGTACATTGTCGTTGAGACCGGATTCCTATGTTCTTAAACGGTACACCCAGCGTTGTTCACAGGTGTGCAGTCTTCTTTGTATATTTGGGCTATTTGAGCTCATTTTTTAAAGGACCACCCATTTCAGGTCTCCATCCTGATGACCTTTCTCTAAGTAGTGACGCGTCAGTTTGGTGTTGTTTCTTTTGTACCTAATCGTACTACGGTGCTCATTGATTCTCATTTATATTTTCCTGGTGGTCATACCTATGTAGAAAACGTCGCATGGGCACGTTGTGAGGTAAACGATGTTTTCACTATAACAGTTTGTGAAGTCCTTCAAAACCCATGGTTTACCTGTTTTTATGTCCACCTCTTTTGTGGGACGTGTGTATTGACTCGCCACACAATTCCCACAGGGATAGTGGCCTACCGGCCACTGGTGTTCCCATAGGTTTGGATTGTTGGTAGTGGTGTTTTTGCGTGGACCAGTTAATCGCGGATATTTGTATTTCATTCAAATGTGAACAACAATTGAGGCCATTGTTTCTCTGCTCCATTCAAAATGTGGCAATTTTTTCGCACTATAGTTTGGACCTTGTTGGAAACAGGGGTGTATGTAGTGACACACACCATTCTGTCGTGTTGTTTTTCATGGTTTTCAAGCGGGCATCCCAGTTATTATTCCTTGCTCTTGACACTAATTTTTTAGGGTAGTGGCGTGTGACCAATTTGTCCTCCAGGATTTGTGCTTGTGTATCATAGATGTCCAGGGAGGAGCAGTTTCTCCTGATGCGAAGGAACTTGCCTATGGGGAGGTTCTGTCTGAGTGCCTTAGGGTGGAAGCTTTCGAAAATGAGGAGACTGTTTTTGGCCGTTGTGTTATTGTAGACTCTTGTTTTCATTCCATCGTGATCCAGTGTTATAACTAGTTCCAAGAAAACTGCTTCGTGTTTACTGATAGTATATGTGAATTTGAAATGTTCATCCTTTGAGTTCACCCACTCCGCAAATTCTATTGCTTGTTGTTCCATGCCGCCCCATACTATCAGGACATTGTCGATGTATCTGCGCCAAAGTCTCATTTGTTGTCTGTAGGATTTTCCTGGGTTGTAGATGTGGTCAACCTTGAGCTGGTGCACATAGAGGCACGCCATACTTGGGGCAAAAGTGCTCCCCATAGACGTGCCCCTTATTTGATGGTATTTCGTATCCTCATACTCAAAGAAGTTTTCTGTGAGTGCCATTTCTGCGCATTCCAGAATGAAATGCCATGGGGTCAAGAATTGCCAATTCCTCTCCTGTAGGATGTGTTCAACCACTATCAAGGTCTGTCTTTGTGGAATGCTTGTGTAGAGAGCCTCAATGTCCATCGTGATGATTCAATCCTCTATCGGGTTGATTTCCATGTCTCGAAGTAAGCATAGGACATCTTTAGCATCTTTCTGATAGGAAGCTGATGTCTTCATGACGGGTTTGAGGAACCAGTCACAAAACTGTGAAAGTGGTTCTAGTACTGAGCCAATGCACGACACGATCGGCCTACCTGGTGGTGGATCTTTGTTTTTGTGTATCTTTGGTAGGGTATAGAATCTTTGTGTGCGTGGGGTGTCCACCACGAGAAACTCTGCTTAGTGTTTTGTGATCCAGTCATTCAGCAGGCCCTCCTCCACTAAGGTTTTGATCTTGTTGGTAAGTCTTGGTGTTGGGTCGGTCTTGATTTCGTAGCTGTTGCTATCGGACAGGAGTCGGATGTACTCGGTGTGGTACTTATCTTTATCCATGACGACTATGGCTCCGCCTTTATCTGCCAGCTTTATAAGTTGCATGTTCTTTTTTAAATTCTCCTTGGTCGTTTTTTCTCCTCTTCCCAAGTTCTGGAAGACCCTATTGTTTTGGCAATCGATAGCATCCACTTCTTTCAGGACAGCTTGTTTAAAGGCCATAACAGGGCATGGGATGGACTGTGTAGGGGTTATGAAGGTAGACTTTTTTCTGAGACCAGTGTTGGTGACTCCCTGATCCCTGTTGGATTCCTGGTCTTCAAAAAAGCTTTTCAATTTAAGCCTTCGAAAAAATTGTACCAACTCTATACGTAGTGAAAAATGGTCACTTCTTGGTGTTGGTACCAATCCTTTTGAGAGAACCATATTTTCATCCGGTGACAGTGTATGGCTGCTCAGATTCACTATGTTGGTGGCTCCCTGCTTGTTATCGGTCTTTAGTGCTTTGCTCCTCGTCACCACTATGTTCGGTGGTTGGTCCCCCCCAATGGACTCGGACTGGTTGTCTGGGATTTTTTTTGTCTTCCTCTGTGTATAAAAAAAAAAAAAAAGGAGGTGGACCCTGTTGGAATGGAAATCCTTGTGGGTAAAAGGGTTGTTGCCAGTAGGGGCAGTACTTGTTGTTCCTTATAATAAGGTCCCTGTGGTCTCCGTGTGACTCCCTCATCACTACTGTCACTGCGCCAATATGGCAGAAACATGTTTACCATAATGGTACTAACTCCCCACATCCCCACTCTTGATTTTTAATATCAAGTAAGCACCTAATAAATAAATGTATCTTGGTGTTTACATTGGATTTTAACCTTTCACTTTTTCACGGGCCCCCACGCAGTTTTTAGAGAGCGAGGACTGCCAATGATGAAGCATGACACCGGTGGTGTGTGAGGACAGTCCTTCACATTTTTTTAGATGCCCAGCACCCCACTTAGTCAAGTGTAGAGTGCTCGACTTTGTGTATAGAATCAGAGATTTATTTAGGGTGGCTTCTTTTGTGTGTGCACACTGGGCGAAATTAGCCATATTGTTGTGGTCATCTAGAGACTTCTTTAGTAGAGGAGTGATGGTTCCTGTTTTGAGGAAGACACCTACTTTTATGGAAACATTAATCAGACTGCAACATATACTGGTCAACAGTTTGAAATTGCTTATAATGAAAGAAGCAGGGATAATGACTTTCCAATAAAAAGTTGGCTTAAAATCACTTCTAATCTTTAAAAGAAAATCCTCAGTAATTGATAAAGGCACATATTGCTGACTTTCCTGGTGGCATTTAAAGCACCCCATTGAATTTTCAGGCAGAAATCTATTTGATTTAAGCAGAGTATAGCATAGATGTCATACTATGACATAGTGTTGCTTATGTGAAGTTGCAGCCCTTGAGGTGTATATTATTACGTCGTTGTCCTGCTTCCTTGTCCCTGTCCTAAGTAATGAGATGACAACTCATTATTTAGGACAGGGACAAGGAAAAGTGGGACTCAGCGTAATGAAGTTTATTGGTAAGTAAGCCGAGCATTAACCTCACATACGACTCAGAACTGATCAGTCAACTTGAAGTCTTCTTTATTTCAACAGGTTTCTAGAGGTAGTAAGGCAGGGATTCTCACAGCAATAGTCTTTTCATTCAATCTGGTATGGTGAACATGCTTAAAAGGGTAAAGACAGACCCCTTGTCCCTGATCCAGTTATTTTCTCACTATTGGGGTACAGATCTTATTGTAGTAGAAATGTGTTCATACATGCTTACCTCACAGACCAGGCCAGCTTTTATGCAAAAAAAAAATATATATATAGGTCCGGTGGGTGCTAAATTTGAATTCACTGTTGCACTAAAACTTTGGAAGAATCCAATTGGAGCAAGGTGCACAAACACCCAACTGTAAGTTCGCTGTAAACCTACATTCCAAAAGGTGCAGTGACTGGTTTCCTGGGTGATGGTAGGAATCCCAATTCTGTCACCTGGATCAGTATATCAGACCCAGATAACCTCTAACCAGTTAGAGGTTGTTGCAGAGTTGATCTCTTCTTGCCAGAGCAGAACATAGGATTGAGGAATGGGTAGACACGTCATCTTGTCATGAAGGATTTTCACAATGTCCTTATCCTTGGCCCCAGATCTCTGTTCAGGTGTTCCCTCTTGTTGGATTCAGGTTTACATATTGAAACTGGCTTCATGCAGGGAAGATGTACAAGAGGAAAACTTCATGTTCCATTGAAGGGGATGTGAATCCAAAACCATGCAAGCCCTGGTTTGTATTAACTGATGGAATAAGCAGAGCGAGAACAGTAGAGTTACTTGAAATTGTTTTTTGTTTTCTTTTCTTTTTTTAAACAGAGGAAACAACGCACCTGACTCATTCATATGAAACACTCATGTACATTCAGGTATGCTTTATCTCCTTCCTCACCCCCTTTTCCCACGAATTGAAAATGCCCAGTCATGACGGACTACAAATACTTTATAATTCAGAGCCAGTTAGAAGTATCCCCTTTTCCTGGTACAAGTATAACTGTTAATCAGGAGGCCCCAACGATAAGTCGTGCAATCCTCCATAAAGCCGCAGGTACAGTTGCCTCCTTGTTTAAAGGAGTACCACTTTAGATGGATGTTTACAGTCCAACAGTCTAGAATTCTACTGGAGAGCAACACAAAATCCCAGACAACATTTGTCAGGGGAAACATGACACGTCTCACCTGTTTAGAAAAACATAGCGAGTCTCCTGAAACAAAAAACGAAGAGCAGGACGGCATATGGCTACGGCACTAGGACATTTCGGCCCTACAGAAGATCACCAAAAGATGGATAATAAATTTGTGTTATAAAAAAATCTATTACAGACGGGTAGGGGGATAAAAGCAAACTGGAAAGCAGTCACTTTTCCTGACCAGAACTACTCCTCCTCCTGTAGGGGAAGACACTCTGACTATACAAGAAACTAATCCCGTGAGGAGAACCACAACCTTGTAGATATTATCAACAGTACAATATAAGCACATACATTTGAAGCAGTCACACTAGCTTGCAAGACACCACCACCACCATGAAGGTGATGTGCTTGCAAGACCAGTGTGCTCTATGGCACTCATGTAGACATTATAACACACGTACAGTTAGCTGGGAGATACATGGTACACCTGATGCTACAGAGATCAGCAAATAATGACAAAAGCATCTAGACAAAGACTGCATATTCACACGTGGGATGCAAGGGTGGGTTGTAATGCTAAGCACAACCTAAGCATTCTCAAAACTCGACATAGGACCGCTGAGAGGGATAGTTAGTGAAACAACTAGGCAGAGTACCAAACAAGACTGTTGTAGACACAGAAGACATATGCTAATTTATAAGCAAGAGAGTGCAAATACTTTACATAGCTGTATGCATTTATAGATGTGTGTGTTGTAACAGCCTCATGCCCAGTTCCAGTTCTTAGAGGCAAGAACATTTGCAAAACACATAACCTATGTTACTGTAGGCAGGTATGGAATGGCAGGATCGTAGAGATTTTTTTTTTTTTTTTTTAGAAAGTTCAAGGACGAGTTTGGGAAAACTTTCGATTTTCTTTTTACTAACTGCTTTTGTCGCAGTGGCCTGCTTTCCTTGCTCAGCAGGCATGGCTTTGTCTTCACCTTTTCCTTAGGACTCTGAACCATGAACCATTGACATTTTGGATAGTCAAGCAGTGTCCGCAAGCCCTTGGCGACACTAAAGTGGAACGCAGATATTTGCAAATATACAAATGGTTTGCTTCTACATTTTTGTAAGTATGGCTCGACAGCGGAGCTGTCTGGACACCAATTGTTACAAATTCTTTCAAATATACGATGGGTGATCTTTGGCTCCACTCACAACAGTTGTTTTTTCTGACCCCATGCTACTGGCTCTTTGGTGTATCCTGCTACTCCTATGGAGCCGTCAGCATTGTAATACAGAAGGGACTAATGTACTTCTTAAAATTACACTAAATCATCACACTTTGATTCCTTATTTCATAACTTCATTTATACAGAAAGCAATTGCTTATGTTTGTTTTATTGCTACAAGATTTTCTTTAATGGTTTACTCATGGCTCAAACGGCAAGCCAGACATATTGGAATTGCCAATGTTTGTTTCTTTCTGCTAAAATGGCGTGCCTACGCTCTCACGCTCCACTCTGTGCTATTGTGGAACTAGCCTGTGTGTGCCAAGGTTTCACATTTTCATGGCAGGGTTTGTGAGGGGGATTCTATGTTGTATTACCATATAGTCAAATTGCCCAATCTAATACTCCACTCAGTGCTATTGTAGAACTAGCCTGTTTGTACCAAGGTTTCACATTTTCATAGTGGTGGTGGGTTCTATGTTGTATTTGCATACAGTCAAATTGCCCAATCCAATACTTCTCCTTTGTTCATCAAAGAGTATTTTAACTTTGTGTCCAATCGATAATTCTCTTTCACAGGGGTAAATTAACATGGGAGACCAGCTTCATCTTATTGCAGTTTGTGTAGTTTTCTTCATGGTGTGTTCAAATCCAGATTAGAAACTCTTAGTCATGTAGGTTTACTTGCTTCACACATCCCACATGGTTAGTACAATATGCCGAAAGGCTGTGTGCTATCTACAGTGCCAGTTTATCTGCTTGTCATTTGATTCTGAATTGCTTCTTGGTGATTCCTGGCTGCTCTGTCAATGAACGTATGATGGTAGGATGTGTTTCCTTGTATTAAATGAAGGAAACAAATTAAAATAAATTTTAAAAAAAGAAATTAAGGAAACAAATTATTTCTCATTCACATAAAACACACAGGTGATTTGACAAGCAATCTCATTAAAGCCTTTCTTTTGTAAAGAGCTCAAGTTGTCTCTTGTCAAGCGCGAGTCTTGCTTTTTTTCTGTGCGCTCTGGTACGCTTGGTTTTGCTTTTCCCATTATAGATTAAGGACAGCGGGAAAAAGCCTTACAGTCGCGCTGCCACAGCCCCGAGAACCGCAGGCCACGACACCACGTTGCCTGACCCCAAAATAGCGGGCGAATACCCGTGAAACAAACTGAACAGATCTACACAACGGTGAGTACCCGTTAAACAAACTGAATTGACCTAAGCACCGGAACCCTGGTTATGAATAAAGCCCCCAGGAACTTTGAAAATAGCCTTACATTCGCACTGCCACGGCTCCGAGAAACGTAGGCTATGACACCACGATGCCTGACCCCAATATGGCGGCGTGACCCGCAACAATCCTCCACATATTGAGTACTGCCCTCTATTCGATCTGCGGCCTCCAATGTTTCGCATCTCTCCGGACCCCAGGATCTGAATAAAAGCACCTGGAAATTTCTATAAAAGGCCTTTTAGTCACCCTGCCCCCACCCTGTGAATCGCAGGCATCGGCACACCGATGCCTGACCCCAAAATGGCGGCATGAACTGCATCAATCCTCCTCTCATCAAATACTTCCCTCTACTCGACCTGTGGCCCCCAATGTCCACATGCCCCATGATCCCACAAACCGAAGAAAAGCCCCCGGATATCTTATAAGACTGTACAGACATGCTGCCCCATATAAGGTCATAGTACCGGAAGGCCTGACCCCAAAATGGCGGCATAGCCGAAACCAATCTCACCGGATCCCTGGAACTGAACATAAACCCCTATAAATGGAAATGGGCTCTCTTACACATATACCCAAACCGCAAATGAATGGGACCATGTCCTGACACCATCACTTAACCACCTATATACAGTCGGGGGGAGTCCTCACAGGAGAAATTCTACGACCCAAGACTCAAAGGAATTAGACCAATTTTCTGACACCCTCACCTCCACTCTTATAACACCGACTGACTAGCGAGTCCCCCAATGGGAAAATTATCCGGCACAAATGAGGGGCCACTCTCCCTCATAAAGGGCTTCTTCTGAGGGTCTTTAGAGTAATTCTCACTCCACTGAGCACCGTCAACTCACGCCATGGGCCCAAATGCCGAGCACATATTGGCACTAAGAGACATAGCTCTTCTCTAGCTACCACCAAACCACGAAGAAGGACACTAACTGCCATCACCTCCTAGCTTCAGCCATTCTCGGCCCAATAGACTGATCAAAGCTCCAGGTACTTACCCACCTCTCCAACTGAGACCTAATGGCACCAGTCACCGCAACCTTCCACGGTCCCTCCCTACCAAATTGCATGAAACAACATGGCCCTAACTCCTCCCCCATCGTCTCCCCCTCCGCAACCTCTCACCAAAAGCGAAAAGACATTTCAAATAGGCTGATCAGACAACACCCAGATACACTATTCGCTGACCTATACCACAGCCCCTCCAAAGGACAGATGAAAATGAATCTAGTCTTCCATACCGAAAGCCCTGCAAACTGGAACACCATTTCAGAACACATCTCCAAAACAACTAACGCCGCACAGCTGAAAACTGACGATCTTCCTCCCAAACCACCACAGGCATAGCGGTAACCCTTCTGCGACTATCTTCACTAACGGCACAGTCATGCTCCAAGCCAACAACAATAACCTAGTGCTTTTGACCTCCTCTTCCCCACGCTATGAAATGCCCTCAATCATTCCAATCTCACCCGAGCATCTCCCTATACAACGACAGACTGACCCTCCAGGAGATCCCACAAAGCATCTCCAAGACCTACACCAACAAGGCCAACCTTTGCCCCCCGGACAACAACCTCTACCCCCACTACCCTCGTTCTGAAATGCTTAACACACACCTACCTTCCAAAACCAATCACAGGCATGTCTCAGATGAGGCCCCACAACCCCCTGACCGATACCTACCCCCGCCCTCCCCGTATTACTATTCCCTACAAACAACTAGCAAACTGAACTCTCAGTCAATGACTCGCAGCGCCCCCACTCTACTGACGCGCCAGAGGCGGCTGCCTGAATGACATCTTGACTTTCCACACCCAGTGCCCATGGCTACCCAGTGGGATAGCATAAGCAACACCATCAAGAAAAGCCAATCTCTCTATCCCGAGCTCTCCCCGTCCTTGGACAACCACACCCAGGACAGCCAGAAACCTGAAGCCCCCACCCCTTCCTTCTGGGAGAGGACTCAGAGACTCGCTATACTAGAAAAAATCAGCTAAAAACTGTAATAGTGAGCCTCAACGAAATCCTACTGAACCTCTCCTCACACCGGAATTCTCGCCAACGCTCACACACTTCACCCGCAAACACCATACACGCTAGACCTCCCAAGGCTCAAAGGCACAACTGGAACACAACTCCCCTCTAGAACAAAACACTGAGACCCAAAACAGCGAAAGCCGCAATGTTCACGAGAGAACTTGTCACCACTTACGACTTATCCCCTATGGGCTCCCGAAATTCCAAGATCCAGGTTATCATTGGTTTCAGATGAGACCGCCCCCCACCCAGAACGCCAAGACCCCCTGCCTTCCTCTCTACTATTCCCAGGGCCCCCCTAACGCAGAAACTCAATAACGAAGGGACCACCAAATGCATGCTTATAAACTGCAGATCAGCCATGAAACATGCTACAGAACTGGCAGAAACCATACTCACCCATGATATAGGCATCACATTCATCGCAGAAACTTGGCTGAATGAGTTCTCTCCCCAATCCATGGGTATGCTTGTGCTCCCTGGATTCCTAATCATCAATAAAGACAGAAAGAAGCAACGAGGAGGGGGTATTGCAATCATACACAAGAACACTATCTCCGTAAAGGAAATTGACTCCTTAAATTATAACTCATTTGAATGTAGAACAGTCACCATTAAGACGAATGTTAACAATTCACTACCATGCCATCTCCTTTACCATCCACCTGGTAACACCGCCGCATTCGGAGAACACCTTCCTGACCTGATAACTCACTGCACACTCCGGAATCCCAACAGCATAATACTAGCCGACCTCAACATACACCGGAATGAGGAAAACAATTCACTGATCCAATCCATAAACTAACTTCTACACAACAATAACCTTACCCAACACTGCACAGCACAAACAGACAACAGAGGAGCAATCCTAGATGCTATTATTGCACAAGTAGGCACAGTCACTATCAACCACATCCTGCCGGTTGACTGGTCCGATCATCATATCATTGTATTCCACTTCAACCAATCTACTCAATGCCTGCCCAGCACGCAAGAACCTCCCTGTTGGGCGAGAAATCTAAGTCACATCTCCCTTACTGACCTGGAGGAAAGGGTATGCTCACTCCTTTCCCTCCACCACTGTCAACTCCTCCACAACAGAACTCACCTCCCAATACAATACAACTTTGACTTCCATCATGGACCAATTAGCCCCCTTGAAGCAAAAATGAGTCAGGAACACCCCACTGAGATCCTGGTTCAACACGGACATAAAGTCCGAAAGAAGACAGCTGAGAGCTGCAGAAAGACTCTGGCGTAACAATCGGTCCACAACCCACCTCAACCGACTCAAAGCAGTACGCAGGAAATACAAAAAACATATTAAGAACGAAAAAAAGTCCTTCTTCTGCAGTGCTCTAGACAATTCTAAAAACAGGCCAAAAGAACTCTTCAATCTCATCAGACAGCAAACTTCCAAACCCCCCCCAACCTCAGTTCAAGCCTCCAAAGACCTATGTGGGAACTTTGCTAACTTCTTGGATGGTAAAATCACAAAGATTGAGCTCTCCCTTGACGCACAGGCCCCCCCACAGCATCCCGCTCACTGACACAGAAGCTACCACTCCCAAGCAATTGGAAATCCTTCATTCCCAGCTCCGAAGTGGTGATCTCAAAAATGATTGCCAGCTCCACTCCATCATCGCACGTCTCGGACCCTATTCCTGCCCAACTGGCCAAAAAGCTCAACTACACCCTAGCACCGATCTGGACCAAGATCATAAACAGCTCCCTGAGACCAGTCATGCCCGATTGTCTCAAAATCGGACAAGTCACTGCACTATTAAAAAAAAAATGGGCTCTGACACAAACGGTCCAAACAACTTCAGACCAGTCTCCAATCTCCCTCTCCTAGCCAAAATCATGGAAAAATGTGCTCCTCCAACTTGCCCAACACATGGACGGCAACAACCTTTTAGACCCCCACCAATCAGGTTTCAGACAAGGCTGCAGCACAGAGACAGTGATGCTGAATGTCATAGGTGATATCCACAACTTACGAGACAAAGATCAATGTTGTCTACTCATTCTCCTAGACCTATCGGCAGCCTTCGACACGGTTGACCACAAACTACTCATTAAGGTACTGCAAGAAAGGGTAGGAGTGGATGAGGTAGACTTACAGTGGTTCACCTCCTTTGTACAGAACCGCACCCAAAGAATAAAAATCAATAACTTCTTGTGTGACTCACACCCAGTCAGCAGGGGTGTACCCCAAGGATCAGTTCTTTCCCCACAACTTTTCAACATCTACATGGAACCTCTCACCTCCATACTCAAACAAGCATTGGCATAGCCAATAGGTCTCGCCTTTGGGACCTTATAAGTGTTTAGCCATGCAACAGTTGCATAACTAAATACTTATAAGGTCCCAAAGCGAGACCTATTGACTATGCAAAGCGGCTGTGCGGTCGCGAAAGTGATCACGATCAAACATCAAAGCGGCCGCGAAAGTGAAAGTAATCGCGGTAAAGCGCGGCGCCCGCGCACATGCACTGTGGCTCTAGGCTGGCCTGGTAGCACTTTTTGGAGCCCTCTCAATACGTCTTGCCAGACCAGCGCATGCGCTGGGTCAGGCGAGACCTAAAAAACCTCTATGCGGACAACACCCAGATTTATCTCGAAGCCTCCTCCATTGATGACATCCACAGACTAAACGACACTCTAAAGGAAGCCAACACTGGCTATCACTCAATCACCTGAAACTCAACCAAGACAAGACTGAAATCCTTCTAATTTCCAATAAGGAGCAGAACCCTCAAATAACAGAATGGCTAAAAGCCATTGATGCTCTCAATTACAATCTCACCCTGGCTGACTCCGTAAAATCACTGGGAATCACTCTAGACCCAAAATTAAACATGGGCAATCACATCAAAAACTCAGCTAAGAGCACCTTCCTCAACTTTAAACTGCTCAACAAAATAAAACCCTTCATCCCTCCCAACGACCTCAAACAAGCCACTCAAACCCTGGTGCTATCCAGACTGGATTACGGGAACGTAACCCTCACCGGAACAGCAAGTCCTACTTAGCTTCCCTTAAATCAACTCTGAATGCAGCAGCCAGAATGGTCACCGGAGTAAGGAAATTTGAACATATCTCACCTGCACTCCCGAGTACTAAAATGGTTCCCAATTGAAATGCGTGCCAACTTCATAACTGCCTGCCTCACGCACAATGCTCACCACACTGGGAAACCCGCCTACCTGGCCACTAAACTCAAGAAAGCCGGCCAGGCAAGGAGCCTCAGGAGCACCAACACTCTACTCCTCATCCCGCCAAAAAATCGCAAACAAAAAACCTCATCTCGATCCTTCTCTGGGAACGCGCCCAAAATTTGGAATGCCAACCCTGTCCAAATCCGGACTACTCCCTCCTTTTTAAAGTTCAAAAGGCAGCTCAAAGACTTCTACCTCAACCGATCCTTTCCGAATGGTCAGCTGCCGCAGACTCTTGCCCATTGCAGCACTCAGCCACTTTGACACCTAGACTTCTACCTCACTGTACCCCCCTTCCGGAAAGGGTCCCCCTCCTGAGTCAGTGTGTATTTCACTCCTATATTATGTGACTTTCTGCTATCTTAGCTGTAATGTGCTCGGAGACCTTCGATTCGCATGGAATCAACATGTATACCATTGTTTCCGCTATTTTCGGTCTAATGATCTCCCCGTAACCTATGTTGTAAAGCGCTCAGATACCTTCGGGTCTGGCTAGCGCTATATAAAACTCATAAATAAATAAATAATGAAGGACTACAAGTACCACAATGCACTGTAATATGGACTTATTAAGAACGGTGTGTTGTGTAAAGGTGTAATGAAGGTTGTCTAGCCAATTTAGTGACACATAATCCTTCATTTGCAATAGGTTAGTCTGGAATATTTGTGTTTTCTAAAGGGTAGCCCCGCCAACATGCGAATGTACAGCAGCATTGGTTTAATTCACTTTTCCAGTCTCCAGAACAGGGTTTTCCCATCAACACTAGTTGACAGTGATACTCAAACATGCAGAGTCTTGTTGATAAGGGGAGAGTGCATGAGTTTTTATTAGTAATGTGATCGTGTCAGGTGACCTTCCAGGAATTATAGTTGGTAGCGAAGTCCTAATGTGGTCACAGGTCACAGGTCACAATACAGCCAATTTTTGCTGCTGGGGATTCTTGCTGCTAAAAGAATCACTCTGCTAAGGATTTACTTTTACGCCTCTGGGGACATTTCTGCTAGGTCTAGATGACATTTTTCTGCTTGGATCATTGACACACTTGGAAATGTCACACGTTGGTCCACTGTAAACAAGAAAATGTTACACATAAGCAGACTAGAAACTGGGCAGTCCTTGAAAATCACCCTAAGAGGCAGTACTAAAGTGTACTTACACTGACTGAGGGCACTGCTGGGGTAAATAAGCTAGTACACCTTTAAGCATTTCGTCTAGTGTACACAAAGCTTCAACCAAAAAAAAAAAAAAAACAGAAAGCAAACACATACAAAACTATCAGTTAAAAATCTATCAGATTTATTTTTAACGTTACAAGCAAGACCACTCATGATCACGGACAAAAAATGATCTTTGCCCTACGAGGAGGGAAACACTTTATTTGTGGAATGAAGGAAAAAAGGCTGATTATTAAATTACATTTTAAATACACTTGAATGAACTAATGCATTAAGAAAGGACAACTTTTTCAAAGAGGTCTGAGATACATGGGTAAACAACAAATCTGTGAAGGAAATTCTGGACATGAAAAACTTGCACTGTAGTGTGTACATTTTAGTGAATCAGACGAGTAAGCTAAAGAGCTTGAAAAAAATTGGCAAAACAGAAAAGTAAATTAAACATGTTTCAATACCGATCTTATTGCACCTTCCACCATGAAGTTATGCCTAGCATTCTTCAGGAATTAAGCCAGAATTGTTTAAACAAGGGCATTTAAATAATTACATCGAGAATATATCAATTCATGAAAGACTGTTGGTGAGTAAACTCTTAATTGGGCTGCAATTTCAAAGTACGCTGTCAATTTGTACAACTAAAAAGTGAAAAACAACAAGTTGCCAGGGTCTGTCCACATGCATATTAAATAAAAGTTTTAATAAATAATAAAACACTTTAAAGATGAAATAAGGGATAATACATTGACATTTTTAATGTAATCAACAAGGATAGTGAAACCATTTTAATTAAAACACTGGAATGAAGGGGTAGACTGCCTGAAACAGGCTTCTCCAACGAGTAGCTTGTGAGCTACCGCTAGCTCTCCAGTTACCTTTAAGTGGCTCTCCTGTGTGCAGCCTAGTCAACTACATATGAAGCTTATGCTTGGTTGAACTAATATATGTACACAAAAATTGAAAAGCATGTGTCCAGGGCCGATAAGCTGAGGTGTGGCGAATAATGGTTGATTTTTCAAAATCGACTTAAAGCGGATATTAGAGTTTTAAAATAATATAAACTTTGTTGGG
This sequence comes from Triturus cristatus, assembly GCF_964204655.1. NCBI lineage: Eukaryota > Metazoa > Chordata > Amphibia > Caudata > Salamandridae > Triturus > Triturus cristatus. The sequence continues at coordinate 169,785,477 of NC_140580.1, read as the reverse complement.
AAGATTTATTACTATTATTATTAACTTGGTGCCAGGGGCATTGTATCTATGTCTGATATGTATTACCCATGTAGAGGCATTCCACATTGAAAGAGCGTGTTTACAATAGTACTAGCGACCTTGCCTGATACACTGAAGTGATCACTGCTGATAATCTTTGCCTATGGTGGCAACTAATGTCATCTTGTCTGACGTGGTGACTGTTACATCTCTAATAATATTTGTAACTCGAGAGGATATTCACTGAACATAAGAAGCTTTTATTACAGAAAAGGTTGGAGACCCCTGGCTAAAACATTAGTGGAATCTCAAAAGATGATACATTTTCATCCTCCAACCAACCTTCTTTTTTCACTGACTGATTTATAGTTGAACGTGTTTAGCATATTGTAATTAGCTCGACAACATCTCCTTATCCTCTACAAACATAAAACTCTGCAACTGTGATATGTAGCATTTATTTGATCTGATGTGCAATATACATTATCGCTGGGAATGTATATTTTCGAGCCCCATTGTACGTTGACAGTTACATTGGAAGCGGTATATACTGGGTGGATTAGTACCTCCCGATTGAGAGTTCTGCACCCACTACTACTACATGTTCTCCCTTACAAAGCCCCGAACGAATGTTCACATCCTAGCACAAATTCTGTCAGGTTCTGATGAAAAATGAGCAGGGAAAATAATGCAGCACTATAGCACAAGTAACCTCAAAATGTTTGCATTACCGGCGAATGTAGAATCGGGGGTGGCGTCGTTGCTTGCAGAAAAAAAGTGCTGGCACAACATTCATGCGTCTAAAAACCTGATACCACACATCTGTCCGATTTCATAACAGATGTTTTAAATTCGGAATCTATTGCTGATTGAGCTGCAGCTGTTCCCTTTGAGCCAATTCTTGTTGACGAATGGTTTCCTGAGCTTCTCGTTGCATTTTCTCCAGTTTTTCTAGCGTGACTGATTTTAAGGGAAGCAGTTTGGGTTTACACAGCACCATGGCTGGCACGTCCTCCACACAGAGCTGCCCTGGAGGTCGAAGAAAACACAATAAAACATTATTACCAGATGGAACTATGAACTTTCCATGGGCGTACCTCAACTTGACATAGTTGACAAAAAGGTAAATGAGCGGTTTCATTGTGGGACTCGTAGTAAAATTCAAAGTAAAGAGCTGAATATCTGAAAACTCGATTTTCTATTATAATTATCTTATGCAGCATCAATCACAAATCGAATGCTCCTCCAACACAACCCATTAAACAACACGGTTTACAACCATTCATCACAGTTCCAAGATGCCAAGTATTTAACAATCACTAAACTCGCAACAGCACTCAGTATCCAACAATGCCTAGTATTCCGGCTGTATCTATCCTTCGCCTTAGCGAACATACCATGGACAGCACCATTGCCAAATAGAGCAAGTGCTGAAATCTCAGCATCACATTCATAAACTCACACCAATTTTCATAGCCGTCCATTTAGAATAAATGAACTTAAACATACCACACTTAGACGTGCACAAGGTAGCCACAATAATCGACTAATGGCCACTATTAGCAGAACAATCTCCTCAGGGTACGTAATGGACAACCTTTCAAACACTGGTATAACAAAACAAACAGCAAAGACAAATCCTACACATTCTTACACATAATAAAATACAAGGCTCCGTAAAGGGATGGGACAACTCTTGATCACCCCTCTACCCAATAAGAATGTTACTAAACAGTAACTTAGGGGGGTGGGGTGGGGTGGGGGGGGGGGGGGGGGGTTGGTGGCCAAGCTGCCGACCAAGATGGCCGCATAGCTTTGCAGCTCTGCCGGCATCCCCACCATCCTGGCCACCTACTGACCCCTTTCTTGCCATCCTCGTGGTACAGCCACATAATTCGACTAAAACAACACCAGGGAGCAGATTGATATGATGAAAAAGGCGAGGGCATTGTAATACTTGCCCGAACGCACATCTGCGCCGTTGTGGCCTGCCCAAGGCCTGGTCCGGCCCAGAAACGATCGAGCGGAGAGGCGCCAACAAAGCAGCCCTCCTGCAACTATGCCACATGGTCGGGATGCCCTGGAGGAGGTGGTGGCTCAGGGACTTGAGGACCAAGACCCTTAGAGGAGCAGGCTTCTGGCGGACTGGGCCGGTCGCACCTGGGGAGCCCGGAGGAGTGGAGGCCTGCGGTGTGAGAGGGCAGCTAGGGAACACGACTGCGGAGTGAGGGGACGGACGCCTCTGAAGGAGCTGCGAGTGTGCAGAAGGAATTGCGCGGCTCGCCCAGGAGAAGCGTACCACAGACAACAAACATAGGCTGAGGTAAGACTGGCCCGTGCTCTTCCCGGAGGCCCTGCAGTGACAGGGACAGCGGGTGAGCCAGGTAACGGGCCGAGACAGGCCTGCGTGCTTTTTGGCCATCTGCGCCTCGCCTTCCCCCCTCCCAATGCACTAGCCCTGCATTGTGCCTGCGGCCTGAGCCGGCGAGTTCACAGTCGCGTTCAAGTGGGATAGGCCCCGAAACTTGGACACCACAGACCATCTTTGTTATTGCATGGGGCCGTCATTACTCGAGATGCCACAGCCTAGTCGCACTCCTCAATACCCCAGTGGTATCCTGGTATCTCTGAAGACGCGAGGTGGCCTGCGTACACCGCTCCCTGCATGCCCTCGTCGGTGTCTGCTTTCTTTTGGGTGCTCTCCCCTGAGCCTGCGGCGCTGGTGCCCAGTCTGAAGGCCTGTGATCACACTATTACCTGACTGGCACATACTCCCCAATGTTGGACTGCGCCTGTCGGGCTGGACTGGGGGGAATCTGGACCAGCTGCAAACAACATCCGCTCTTCTGCAGAGACCATGGTCTTGCTTGTCCTCCCCTGCACGGCGTGTGGCAGAGGGCCCTATCCCTGTGAGTCCCACTGTTGCTCTACATTGTGACACCCCTTTTGAGAATGTTGCTGTAGATACTTCATCATTCATTGCAACACTGCCTACAGTGCTTCGGGAAGTCTGACCCTGACCTCCACTGAACCCTGTCCTAGGCCAAGCTTACGGTTCGCGGAGACCCTAAACAGCGCCGGCTGACTTTTGACAAAACCAAATCCCCTAATGTCATCTCGGAGCCAACGATGGCGGAGGGAGGGGGTGTACCTGATGCCTCTATGGCAGCACCGCCTGGCACAGATGCCATTATGGCTGAATTAAGATCGTGGTTCAGAGCCATGGATGGCCGCTTTGACACCTTAGACAAAAGGCAGGACATAATGGGCGAGCGTCTAGATTGACATGAAAGGAGGCTCAACATCGCTGAAGGCAGGGTCTCAGACCTGAAGGATGGAGCGGCACAGTCGGCCAAGAAGCTGGACTGTCTGGAAAAAGTCATGAAAACAATTGCTTTGAAGAATAGAGACTTAGAGGCAAGAAGCAGGTGAAACAATATCTGTATATTGGGAATACCCGAATGCATGAACACTGGTCACCTAGATCCGTTTGTTGAGAGACTATTGAAGGATATGTTTGGTAAAGACTCCTTCACGTCTTCCTTCGTGGTCGAGAGAGCCCAACGCTCTCTTGGACCGTGACCAAATCCTGGGTGCCCACCGAGACCACTTATTGCCCGCCTGTTGAATTTCAGAGACAGTGGTACGGCCTTACGGTTGGTGAGGGAAACAGGCCAATTCAACTGGCAGGGGTACTCTGTATATCAATTTCTGGACTCACCGGCATCAAGGCCATGCTCCGCAATCTGGGGCTCTGCTATGGGATGATCTACCCTGCTCGACTTCGGGTGGAGGTGCATGGCAAGCTGCGCCTATTTGATAATCCAACAGATGTACAAGACTTGTGTCAACAATACTCTGAGAAACGATCCTCATCGTGGCACAGCTAGCCCGGAGGCTCACCGTTAGACATCCACTCCAGTGCTAGAGCAGATCTCTTTTCTACTGTCTGACATACTAAGTCATGGTGAAGACACTGCTGTGTATAGACTGCGACTGGTCATAGGAGTATACTGAACGTCCACTGTTGGCTGGGTCTACAACACTTGGTATACTATAATGTTTTTTTCCTGTTATTCCTACAAGTTGGGACCCGACGTGGCATTGCCACCCCTCTTGTGTGGTACACACATAAGCAGATCAGATACTGCTTTCTGTTGCGAGGGATGTCTTTCTTATTTCTGCTGGGGTGGGGTTTTCCCCGGGGTAAAGAGAACGGGGATGGGTGGGGGGTAAGGGACAATGTTGTTTGTTGGGAATTGATGTACTTATACCATTCACAGATAGTACCGTACCACCAACCACAATCACATATGCCTTTACACCCATCACTTAATGACGACATACAATAAGGTACACCCCTTTGCAGACATCACTTTAGTAACATGGAACATTCTGGGGCTTAATAACCAGTGCAAGGGAAAACAGGTTAACACCTACAAATACGATATCTGCAACGACATCAGGCAGACATCGCCTTCTTGCAAGAGAGCCCCCCCCCCCAATGTCATAGACCAATTTGGCATCCACATTGGGTCAACACCGCTTCTTCTTCACCAGTTATAGTTCATATTCACAAACGATTGCCCTTCCTGCGGTCTCAGCTCCACACTGACACAGAGGGAAGGTACCTATTGGTAACTGGACAGCAACTGGGGCACCGCATCCTATTAGTAAATGTATACGCTCCAAACCCTGACAGCCTGGACTTTTACCTACACCGCAGGCACAGACTGATATGGTCGAAGCAAACCATATATGTATGGGGACTTCAACATATTACTCAACTCTGGACTGGATAGCACCTCACATGCTCCGTACACTAAGCCCCACGCAAGGCGTACTCTACAGGAACTTTGTTATGCATACACACTAGTGGACGCCTGGTGCCAGCAAAACCCTCTCCAACCTGCATACATATCTCTCTATGCAACATAACACATAGAGCCGCCTCGACTGCTAGCTGCTTACGGTAAACAACGTTTACCGCAAAACTTTGTCCCCGCAGGGAATCACAACGCGGTCGTTACAAGGACCGCCTTGTGACTCCGCATACCATTACTCCGCAAGTCGGAACAACGACTTGCGGAGAGGGGGGAGGAGAGGGGGGAGGGGAGGGAGGTGTTGGATTTAAAATCCAACACCTTCCCTAGTGTCCGCAAAGACTGGAGTTGGAATAGTAAATTATACTATTCCAACATCCAGCGCCCCCCTCCGCAAGTCGTTGTTCCGACTTGCGGAGTAATGGTATGCGGAATCACAACGCGGTTGTTGTAATGACCGCGTTGGGATTCCCTGCGGGGACAAAGACTGCGGGATGAAGAGATAGATTTGCTGCTTACATCTACCCATAACCCCTGGATGACCTCCATACTGCACCTTCTTCATACACTCTTCGACCACTCCACTGTCATACTAAAGCTACACATCCCCAGGGTGGGAGGTGTCGAGAGACAGTGGAGATTCCCAGGGCAGGCACTTCAGGACGATTTACTCCATACGGAACTCCGTATTGCTATAGTAGAATATTTTGCAATCAATAAGGGAACTGTAAAATTGTGGGCCACCCTGTGGGAAGCCTTTAAGGCATATTTGAGGGAGGTCTGCATCTCTAAAGACGCAACACCCTGTCCCAAATTGAAGGAAAATTAGCTGCACTAGACCGGGCCCAGGCACAACACCCGTATCCATCTTATATCCAACAATGTGCCTCCCTGCTCTCCAACTTCAAGGAGTTGGCTGACAGGGAAACCCACTACTTAGGGAAATATGCAACGGCCTGGAGATACGGGAAAGGGGAGAGACCGGGATGTACACTGACCAGGCTGCTGAGCCCCCCCCCCCCCCCGGCCAATCCTATGTATCCGCCCTCTGACGGCATGCTTATCTCAGATGCTCTAGGTATACAGAATGAAATACTTGCATACTATACTGATCTCTATACTTCCTGGGTGTCGGAGGATGCCACTGATAGAACACAATAGCTGGAGGAAGTGGCAATGGTATGGCTTTCCACCACACATCAGCAGTTCCTTGCTGAGCCGTTAACGGTGGAGGAAATAAAGCAGGCAATAGACCCCATGAACGGCTCAAAAGCGCCGGACCTAGATGCATTCACTGGAATCTTTTACAAAACATACAAACACCTGCTTGCCCCTCACCTTTTGGAATTATACAGGGAGGCGTTATAACATGGTATACTCCCGCCTACTCTTCGGGAAGCGGAGATTATTCTACTCCTTAAACCTGGGAAGGACCCGCAAGACTGTGAATCTAATCGGTCACTTTCTTTGCTGACTCTCAATAATAAAATATTAGCGAAAATGATAGTGAACAGTCTTTCACTCCTCTTTGAGCAAATCATATCACCTGCCCAGTCGGGATTTGTCCGGCATCGGTCGACAGCTTTGAACATGCGCTCACTTTTAGCGGTATTACACAGAATAGATAATTTAGTAGCAGCCGTAGCGGCACTCTTAGGCGCTGAAAAAGCATTCGACTCGCTTGAATTGCCTTTTGTGTAGGACTCTTTACAAAAAATGGGGCTCCCCCTGGGTTTTACCTCCCTTTTAAACTGCTATATAAGCAGACCACAGCTCGCATTCGCCAGAACGGAACGATAACTGCAGCACATCCTTTATCACTTGGAACTAGACAGGGTTGTCCTCTATCACCAGTTATTCATCATAGCTCTAGGTCCTTTGATACGTCATTTAGAAATGAGCCATCTTCATAGGGGTCTGCAATTTAAACCTGGCCCGCTTTTCGTCACGCTGTACATGGATAATATCATCCTTTGTATATGACATCCGAATGTCAATCTGACACCGATCCTCCGGGAGATAATTCAGTACGAAGCCCTGTCAGGCCTGCATATAAATTGGGGCAAGTACGAGCTCTTCCCCCCCCCCCCCCCCCCCCCCCACATGGTGGTGGCGACGAATCCTGTAGACAGCGAAATATCCCCCTGCTGTAGTATGACACCACTACAAAGTATTTGGGGATACATATACACTGAAATAAAGCCCAAATCCTGTGTCTTAACTATGGACCCACGGTAGACAGGCTGACTGATCAGGTAGAGCACTGGATCCGGCTACCCCCCTCAATAGAAGGCAGTATAGCGGGTATCAAGATGGTGGTAGTGCCCCAGTTTTATATATCTCTTTCACAACATCCCATCCCACCCCACTGAAAAACACATTCTTTGTGACGCTACGCACCACCCCCACGTGCCTAATTTGGGAAGGAAGACAACCATGGATTGAACGCAGAGGCTTTGATGTTACCAACCTCCACCTCTATTACCTGGTGGCACAGTGCTGCTTCGCTAGACACTGGTACCACCCAGACGCCTAAATACCATATGCCAAACCTGAGAGACCTAGCTGTCCCTATACCGCTAGCTCCAATACTACCGGGTGGTTGTCTGCATGACCCGCACGACATTCAAACAGTGTCTACAACAAACTGGGTTTGAGCGCGGCTGCTTCAGATGACAGGCGGCCATTTGTTGTCCTCCCTGGCAATTCCACTGGCCGCTAGTCCTTGGATGCCTATCATACAGGAGGCTTTGGTCCAGTGCTCGCTCTCTAGATGCTCCTTGAATACATTTGGGGACTTTTTCTTCTCACGCACTGAAGATGTACGTTTCCAATCTGCTCCTCCGATGGACCATTTTGTACTGAGGCGTCTGCCGGGGGCTTCTTCGAACCCATGTGTCAACATACCCCCTAGAGCCAGATGTGTTTCTACCCCTGACAATTATCCTAAACGACAGACAGGAGGAACCATCTCATCTCTACGCTATACTGCACCAGCTTGGCCATGCGTCCTACCCAAGTTGCCAAAATATGAGCTGCCTGGGAGCCAGATCTGGGATGCCCTTTATATGACCCGAAATGGTATGCTTGCTGTGCACAAACAAGATTGGTGTCCCTCAATCACCGCCACAAACTATTACACTTTAAATTTCTCTGGTGCGCATATGCCACACCCGCTAAACTACATCGAATAGACCCAACTCGCATGCCTGAGCAACCCAGGTGCGGATTTTCCTCTAGCAGACTTTGCCCACATGACAGGGACCTGCAACAGAGTTGCGTCGTACTGGCAGGACATTTTCACCGAACTTTCCCTTATGACACAGCTTAACATTGAACCTTCCCCATTGCTGACACTAGTGGGTTATGTGCAGAATATTGCAAAAACCTCACGCCGGTTGGTAGCAATTGCCCTGCTCATTGCCAAAAGAGAAATCGCCATACACTGGAGCACCAAACACCCACCTAGTAATTGTGTGTATCAGTAGCTTAATCTACTGAGACACAAATAGCGAGCTCTATGCAGCTCTACAGCCACCCACGTCTAGACCCCGCAACTTCTAACAACCACTGCAGACCTACCTCCTCACTCTAGACACTGCTGCTGATGTGCAATCACAGTAAACAACACCACTCCATGCAACAGCACTGACACTGGCAGCGTGAATTAGGCGCCAGAAATTTCCCTGGGTACAGCAAATTAACCAGATGGGTCTTCGCACACCAACCACAATAAAACCACTACAACTTGACTGTGGTCCATGAGAACTGTAAAGGGGGCGGGGGTGTCAATCTCTGAAAATGACACAGGACCCATACAAATTATAGAAAGGTGGATGATTGTGTGGATGTACCCATCCTTTATTCAAACAAGAAGGCAGCTTCCCATCCCGTTAATCATCCTTCGGCCTGACATGTTTAGGAATTTTTTCTTCCTCCTCAGAGGCAATAAGTGAGCAGTCAGAAAATAATGTGCGCTGCCATAGTCCCCTGCATGCAATTTACGTAACATTAATTTGCCTTCGGTGTGCTGTTGATTTGAAGTCCATTCTCAAAGCACGCTGGTACTTGCAGTCCAATTTTGCACTGCTTTATCCCTTCAGTGGGTCTGTTTGCTCACAAATAGTTAAGGATATTCTTTATCAGCCCTCCATTGAGCCTCTGCCTTCTTTCATGCTGTATCCTGCTGCGCCATTTACAAGGAGAATTTTCGCCTCATTTGTTTCCTGGGTGGTGCGATCCCTCCACGGCCTGGAACCACCATGATAACATGTACCCAAAATTGCCCAGCAATTGAGGCCGCACTCACACTGCAGGTAGGAAACCCATCCTTTATTTAAACAAGAAGCAGCTTCCCATCCCGTGCTTTGAGAATGGACTTCAAATTAACGGCACAACAGAGGCCAATTAATGTTACGTAAATAGCACGCAGGGAACTATGGCAGCACACATTATTTTCTGACTGCTCACATATGGCCTCAGAAGAAGAAAAGAATTCTTCGAAACACGTCAGGCCTAAGGATGATTAACGGGATGGGAAGCTGCCTTCTTGTTTAAATAAAGGATGGGTTTCCTACCTGCAGCGTGTGCGGCCTCATTGCTGGGCAATTTTGGCGGTGTGTGTACTGTGTGTTCTGTCTCTCAAGCATAAGCACCATGATCAAGAGGAGATGGAAATAGGCTGAGGGTGATTAATGCATCTTGCTGAAGTGTTCTTTAAAGAGGTGCGTCTTCAACTCTATCCTAAATTGTATAATTCTTGGGGCAGTCCTGACGGATACAGAGATGTTATTGTAGATCCTAGCTGCATAGATAGAAAAGGAAAGCAGGCTTGTTTTTTTCTTGTTTTTTTACACTTTTTAGACTGCAATCTGATGGGGCCTGGCTGCGGGTGTGCCCAGATCCACCAGAAATGGTGAGCTTCTCTGCAAGATAGGCAGGAGTGCTGGTCGTGGCAGCTTTGTAAATTATGCAATTGGTTTTGAAGATGGTGTGAGTCAGTGAGAGGTGCCAATGGAGTACCATTAGGATGGGGAGTGATGTGATAATATTTCTTCAGGCCTTGGATGAGATGTACTGCAGCAGTCAGGGTGCCCCTACGGCGTCTGGAGGCCTTGAACTAGGGCATTACCAGTATCCAAGTGCAAGAGTACGAGGGCTTGAGCAGTAGCTTTGAAGTGGCTTTCTGGGAGAAATGATTGGACTTTCTTTAGAAGAGAGAGCGGATACCAGGCCATCTTTGTATTTTTGGCAATGTGTTTCTGCAGGATGAGGTTGATGTTTATGTCCAGTGAGAATCCAAATGCCATCGGCATTCGGTGAAAGTTGGGGTTCTAAGCCACTAAGGTTCAAGTCAATGAGCCAGGTTTTTACTGGGTTTCATTCATTGTTCTTGGCACATAACAGAAATTCTGTCTTGTTTGGATTGAGCTTCAGGTACGCGCTGGATATACGGATGTAGATGATGAGCAAACAGTATTTGAGGCATTGATGTCTGAAACAGATGTTGTTGGTGAATCTTGATGCTCTTATCTGCGAAGGGAGCACCAAGCAGCTCCATGTATAGGTTGACAAAGACAGGAGACAGGATGCAGCCCCAGAGGACTACAAAAATAGGATCTTTTGTGACCTGGACATGCTGCACAAAGAACACGTCTGATAAATAGAGGCCTACATCTGATATTTCCATAAGAAGCCCATAAAAGGTAATGTTTCCCTTAATCTTGCTCTATATCACGACATAAAAATAAAACATAAAATACATTTATATATTTGTTATTTTTAAGGTAAGCAATAAGAACAATAGTTACTTACCTGTAATCTGTGGTTCTCCAGTATTGGTGTCTTTCATAGATTCACATGCCTGAATCATTCCCCGTCTTCGGAGTGGGAGTCCCACGGTACATAAAAAAGCATAATTATGCATAAAGTAACCAAAAAACCTTGGTAACATAAAACCAGGAAGTAAAGTAGCCCTAAGCTACAAGAAAAACCTTCCACACTTATGACTATCAAAGTCATTATGTATAGTCCAAAATGCAGCCAATCAGGCGACAGCACCCACCAGAATGTTCTCCTCAGAGGCTCAGGCTCTCAGATTTTCTCACACAGGAGTGAACCAAAGTATAACAGCCTAAATAGCCTCTGAGGGGAGATGGGCGGGTTGCATGTGAATCTATGAAAGACACCAATACTGGAGAAACACAGATTACAGGTAAGTAACTATTGTTCTTCTCCAGTATTTAGGGTGTCTATCATAGATTCACATGCCTGAATCAGAGTAGATAGCAGTACAGAACATAATGCTCATAAGACGCTCCTTTTGTACCATAGTAAATACACATCACCAAAATGTATAATTATATATAAATACATCTGTGTTCAACATATGCAGAACAATTTCAAGATATAGAAACAGTATGGAATAAGCGTCTTATAGAAAAGAGCATAGTGGAGGAGGGAGAATAGAGGCTCACCTTATTTGAAAAGATTGCGGAGAACAGCTTGTCCCACTGATGCATCTGCATCGCTTGAGGCTTCCAAACAGTAGATGCTTGGTAAAAGTGTGTCTGTTGGACCAGGTTGCCGCTCTACAGATCGGATGAAGAGGCACGCCGGCAAAAAGAGCGGTAGATGAAGAAAATGCTCTTGTAGAGTGCGCTCTTGGGGTTGCCTGCAACGGTCTTCCCGCTTGTTCATGGCATAAGCAAATTGCAGCAGAAATCCAACAAGCTATGGTTGGTTTGGAGACAGGATGTCCTTGGCGCAATCTACCATATGCTACAAACAGTTGGTCTGATTTACGTATCGTTGCTGTCCGTTGTAAGTAGAACTTGAGACATCTTCTGATGTCAAGGGAATGCAAGGCCCTTTCCGCAGCTGTGAGCGGATTTGGGAAAAATGTCTTTAAAATTATAGGTTCATTAAGATGAATGTCCGCAGGAACTTTTGGCATGAAGCTGGGATTAGTGGGTAGCACTACAGATTTCGATGTAAATTGCCGGAAAGGTGGATTAATAGTGAACGCTTGGAGGTCACGGACTCTTCTTGTTGAGGTCAGAGCCAATAGCAAAGAAACTTTCCAAGAAAAGAACTTTAAGTCCACTTTATGAAAAGGTTCTAAGGGGTGCCGCATAAGTTGCGTAAGCACTGCATTGAGGTGCCAGGATGGAGGTGGACGTAGAATAGGGGGAAACATCCGAAACAACCCCTTGAAGAATTGCTGAATGACTATTTGAATAGAGAGAATTAGAGCCATCCTGCCGAAACCTTGAAATTGCCACCAAGAAAACTTTCAAAGTAGAATGGGAGAGGCCCGATCTCGCCAAATGAAGAAAGAACGGTAAAAGTTGTTCTGGTTTTGCATGAATAGGGTGGATATTTACAGATTGACACCACATGCAAAACCTCTTCCATTTTAGTTTGTAAGTCTTAATAGTAGCAGGTGCTCGAGCATTAGCTAAAACTTCCTGACAGTCCGCAGGAATATTTAGGATGTGCGAATTCAAGGTGTTGAGGAGCCATGCCGCTAATCTCAACGATGCTGGGTCCGGGTGACAGATCCGTCCGTTCTGGATGGACAGAAGGTTCGGTATTGGCCGAAAGTGAATGGGTTCGCACTCCGAGAGAAGGAGAAGTTTGGTGAACCAGTATTGGCGAGGCCACCTGGGAGCAATGAGGATCATGCGGCAAGGTTGTTTCTTGATCTTGCGGAGAACTCGTGGAACCAAAGGAATCGGTGGAAAGGCGTAGGCATATATCTGCGACCAGTTCATCGAAAACACATTTCCGCATGAGTTTTTGTGGGGAACCCAACTTGCAAAGGATGGGCATTTGCGGTTCTGGCTGGTCGCAAACAGGTCTAAATCTGGGCGCCCCCACTCTCTCGAAAAACTCTGTTTAAGGTTGGTTGATGTAGCTCCCACTCGTGGGTGGATGTTATGGACCTGCTGAGGGAATCCTCTAGAACATTGGCGACCCCTGGAACATGAATGGCTGAAAGGCTGATCTTGTGACGAATCGCCCAGTCCCAAATCTCTTGAGCTTGTTGAGATAGTAGGGCTGACTTTGTCCCTCCCTGCTTGTTCAAGTAATGCATACTTGTAGTATTGTCCGTTCAAATTAGTACTGATGTTCCTCGGATGATGGTTCGAAATGACTTCAGAGCCTAGAAAATGGCTCGTAACTCCAGAAGGTTTGATATGCCACTTCCTTTGCTGGAAAGTCCATCTGCCGTTGACTGTCATTCCTTGCAGTTGCGCCCCCCATCCCTCGAGGGAAGCATCTGTGGTTATTGTGAAATCTGGCATTTCGGCCAGAAATGCACATCCTTCCCTTATGTTCTTTGACTCTACCAATGAAAGGCTTCTCGCATCCGAGGAGTGATGCGAACAATGTCGTCGAAAGACCCTGAAATCTGGAGCCATTGAAGGTTGAGTTCCTCTAGCAATGGCCTCATTCTGTAACGGCAGTTGGGTATCAGAGGGATGCAAGAAGAAATCATCCCTAGGAAGGACTTGTACAAACTGACTGAAACGCACTCTTTTGACAGCAACGAGCGAGCGAGATTGCAGATCTTGAGTGGTCTTTCTTTTGAGACGAAAGCCTGAGCCAGCAGAGTGTCCAGTGTGGCGCCCAGAAAAGTCTCTCAGTGATGGTCAGATGAGACTTTTCGAAATTAGTGGAGAGACCCAGAGATTGGAATAATAATAGACACTTCTGAACATGTGCGTTTGCTGTTTGAAAAGAATTCACCTTGATAAGGCAGTCGTCCAAGTAAGGGAAAATTTGTAAGCCCTGTGGGTGAAGGTGTGCGGTCACTGGTGCGAGGGTCTTTGTAAATACACGGGGTGCTGAACGAAGTCCAAACGGAAGGACTCTGAATTGAAAGTCTATGCCAGCCACTCTGAACCGTAGACATTTTCTGTGTCTGGGTAGGATTGGAATGTGGAAATAAGTGTCTTGGAGGTAGAGGGTGGCCATGTGATCCCCCGCCGAAAGCAATTGGAGGATTTCTTGAAGTGTTAACATTCGGAAGGATAACATTTTCAGGTATTTGTCGAGGGCGCGAAGGTCGAGAATAGGGCACAATTCCCCCGACATTTTTAGAATCAGGAAAAATCTTGAATAAAATCCTGTTCCTCTTTGTAAAGAAGGGACCTTTTCGATTGCTCCTTTTCGAATCATCAGATTTATTTGGGGAAAAAAGCTCCTTGCGATGAGCAGGAGGTGGTCCTTTGGGAGGAGAGTTTGGGGGAATCTTTATGAACTCCAGAGCATGACCTCTGGCCACTATATCCAAAACACACTTGTCTGTTGTAGTTGTGGACCAGTTCGAGTAAAAGTGGGATAGTCTTCCTCCAATTTTTGACTGGGGTAACGGCAGAGATGGTGGCAGGTGGCCGATCTCATTGTTTTTTATTGGAATCCTGTCCACGATAGGATGGCTTCTTTCTTGATTGCGAGTAGGAGTTACCTTGCTGACCGTATGATTGCTGTCTGTAGGGTTGAAACCTCTGATTACTGTGAGAGGTTTAATAAGATCGTTGTTGATTGTAACCTCCCCTATTGGAGAAGGATCCACGTCCTTTGGCACCACGAAAGGACGACTTACAAAATTGCAGGCTACCAAGAGACCTCGCTGTCTGTGTCTTTTTTAATAGCCTGAAGGGCCTCATCAACATGTTGGCCGAATAGTGACTCCCCATCGAACGACATGTCAATGATCTTGGTTTGGACCTCTTGGCGAAAAGATGTCGATTGCAGCCAACCTTGTCTTCTCAGTACTGCTGCACCCGCTAACTGCCTAAATCCTGTGGATGCAACATCCTCGGCTGCGTCAATGATTTCCGCAGAGGTACACTCTCCTTCTTGTAAAATCTTCAAGGCCTTGGACTTGGAAGGTTCTGGCAGCATGTTAATGTAGGGGGAGATGTCGGACCACATTTGCCTATGGTATCTCCCTAATATGGCTAGGGAATTTGCAGCACGGACAGTCGTCGCAGCCATAGTGGAAACCTTTATTCCAATTGAATCCAACCGTCTGCCATCCCCGTCCGGCGGAGCGGTTATAGGCGAAGAGGGGTTCCTGGCCCGTCTCTGCGCCACTTGTGCGATGACAGAATCAGCTTTCAGCTAGCCGATGAGGCATGCAGGTGAATCATTCGGCGCTTTATTTTTTTTGTCTAACCGAGGCAAGACTGCAGGAAGAGAATTTGGTGCTGCCATGATCTTCAACCCTTCCTTCCAAATGAAATCTAGGATAGGAATTGTTCTGACCTGCTTCCGTGGTTGGTCTTTAAAATCATAAAGAAAGCAATCATCTTTCTTTGTCTCCATAGGTATGAGAAACCTCTTCGTTGCTCTCTCCATAAGGAGATGAAAGCCTCTGATATCCACAGGAGGAGAGTCCACGGGAGCTGAAGCGGACGGTGATGGGGTTTGAATTTGGTATTCGTCCCACTCCGAAAGAACAGACTGATCATCCACCTCTCCCTCTTCCCTGTCATCATCAGTTGTATTGGCATCATGGGAATGTCGAGATGGCACTGGAGAAGGTGGTCTAGGAGATCGTAAAGGAGTTACAGGAACCCTTGGCATGGGCATGGATGGAAGAGACTCCGCCGATTCAGATGGAGGAAAACGGCGGTAATAGTCCTGCAACATATATTGCAAATTATTAATCAAGTCCACAGGCATTTGTGTTGTGGGAACTGTGACAGGAGCTGGCGCTTGAGGCTCCGGACAAGGTTCCTCCTCCTGGTCGTCATCTTGGTATTTTATAAACAATTCCGACGGACTCCTAGCAGTGCGGAATCTATCATCCTCTCCTGATTCCTCTTCTTCTTCCTCCTCAGAATCTAATAATTGCTCAGGCAACTTCAATGGAGAAAGGGCGTCCAATAAGGAGCTACAACGTTGTAGTAAAGAAGCTGCCGTTGTAGGCAGGGCGGAGGAAGCAGTAGCCGATGTTGCAACCAAACTTGTAAATCCGTGCAGGAAGACAAAAGAGGTGTCGACGAGTGTGCCGTCGATGGAGCTGGCGTCAGAAAAGTGAGTGCCGACGAGGCAGTCTTTGTCGACGAGAGGTTCGCTGTCGACGAGGCAATCTTAGTCAACGAGGAGGTCGTCGACGAGGTAGGCTTCGACGACGAGGTAGGCCGTCGACGAGGTGGCCGTCGACGCAGCAGTCGTCGACGAGATCTTCTTAACCCTTACCGTCGACGGAGCGCTGACGAGAGATCATCTCCTTCGTCGACGAGATGGGTCGAACAGTCACGGAGACCAGCGTCGACGGAGAAGAAGCAGATGCCATGATCACCTTGGGTCTGGGCAACGAGAAGATAACCCTCGACGTAGAAGTAGCGTCGACGATGAGAATAGTCGACGGAGCTTTCTGCTGAGGTAAATCTTGGTCAGGAAGTCTTTTTGATGTCAGAGACTTTCCAGACTTTCTCGGGTGCGTAGCAGGCTTAGATTTTGAAGGTGGAGAAGCCTTTTTTGAAGAGGAAGTAGAAGGCAAGCTAGAGCCCTTAGCAGGCTGGACTTTTCTCAACACCTTAGGCCCAGGAGATGATAAATCTTTCTCAGCCATCCTCTTTCTAGAGGACATAGATGAACCAGAGGCTACACTTTCCACCTCAGATAAAGGGTTATCCTTGTCCTTGATCTACTGTAGCCACAGAAGTAGTCACCCTTCTCTATCTCGGAGGGTCTTCTGAGGGAAGGTCCTGCAGTTCTGACAATCCCTCACCTCAGGATCCGGATAGAGGCAGTAAATGCACTTCTTGTGGGGGTCTTCTGAAAATAGCCGGAGCTTCCCACAAGATTCACAAGGCCTAAAGAGAGACCTTTTAGAAGATGACATCTTGAAGATAAGCAAAAAAAAAACAGAAAAAAACTGAAGTACTGAGCAGAGCTCAGGGAGACTCCCTTCACACGACGTGCGGTAGAAAATCTGAGAGCCTGAGCCTCTGAGGAGAACATTCTGGTGGGTGTCGTTGCCTGATTGGCTGCAGTTTGGACTGTACATAATGACTTTGATAGTCATAAGTGTGGAAGGTTTTTCTTGTAGCTTAGGGCTACTTTACTTCCTGGTTTTATGTTACCACGGTTTTTTGGTTACTTTATGCATAATTATTGCTTTTTTATGTACCGTGGGACTTCCACTCCGATGACGGGGAATGATTCAGGCATGTGAATCTATGAAAGACACCCTAAATACTGGAGAAGAATTCAATCATCTCAACGTGCACAAGTGTCCACACAAAGAACTGCGGATGGCACAAGCATCATTTATTTCACATAAACACAACACAGAGAAAGTTGGCAGTTCATTACGTGCAGTACCGATACAACTACACCTTAAACAAGCTTGGCATAGCCAATAGGTCTCACCTTTGGGACCTTATATGTGCTTAGCCATGATATGCAGCACAATATCCTTGGTGCAACAACATAACTAAATACTTATTAGGTCCCAAAAGCGAGACCTATTGGCTATGCCAATGCTTGTTATTACTTTGAATTGTGTGTGCCTCCGTGTTGGGGTGAGGTTTTTCTATTATTTGAGTGGGCGAAGCAATACAGTGCTGTATTGATGGCATGACAAGGTAATACAAGAGCTATGTATAAAAATTTAAATAAAATTCCAATTGAGGTTTCCTTATCACAGCTTCTCATCAGAATAAAAGGAACACTAATCATAAGATAAAAATCTTTGAAAAAGTATGCCAAACAGGCAGCGCGGCTGCATGCAACCCATTTCACTGTACACACAACTTGGGAACAGTTTACCAAATATTATCCACATTTATGGGGGGGTGACAGGAAATATATGGTGTTGACGTGGGCATTTCTTTGGGTTATACAACACTGTTAGACAAAAGCTGTGGAGAAAACATTCTATATGAGAAAAATTTTACTTTGCAGTGCAACAAACACATTGTGAAGTACAAAACTAAACTTATCAGTTTTATATTGCTACTAAGGAATACAATATAAAAAAAGTTGATTACGCTTTTTCTGCCAAACACACAAAAGGTGATAGGAGGAATGCTTGCAATTTGTCTAACCACTGGCAATCACTCGGATAGCATTCCAACCCATTGTTCTTTTTCTCACCATGCCACCTCAGACTAGGCCCAGCCAATGAAAATTAGTCTTGGTCTTGCTATAATAGGAACAGTCCAACCCAAACTGCCAAGCCATATTCTCTCTGAACCAGAACATAAGCAATTCAAGAGCAGTTTCGGCTGATCAAGCCTCTTTAGTCGGATGTAGCTTGGTTCCAGAGGCACAATGATCAAGGGTCCCACGTGTCTGGGCGTACATACCCATGGCCACGTAAAGTGTTGCATCTAACCGGAACACAAACAATTCGGGACCGGTTTCGGTCTGATTGGGCTTCTTCAGTCAGTAACTTCATTTGTTTTTTTTGGTCATTATGTTGTCTCATTGTATGCAATCCTTATCAGGTTTCTCGTATGTCAGCCCTTAAAGAGAAGACACAGTGTATTACAAGTAGCATTAGAGTGCCATACAGCTTATTGGGTTGGATAAGTCCTCTGGTAAAGATGTGTACGGCTGCCCTGATTGCTCAACTGCACTGTTGTCTGGATCCCTAAAGCTTATTTTTTGTCATAGGCGAACACGGATCCTACGTAAATGCCATGACATAGGCCCGTCTCAAGGTTTGCGGTTTTGTTGGGCAGGGAGGGGCGCTCAATGAGCAACCCTCATAGTTTTGGAAGGCTAGTGTGTGTGCTGGATGCATGGGTACAAGTAAAGATACAATATACATGGAAGACAGTGCTGGGCTGAGAGTGTGCTGTGAAAGTACAGTGAGTGAGTGTGCCTCCAATGGTACATTGTATGGAGGACCCTGGGTTCCATTTTGGGAAACCCAGGCCTGCCTGGTAAAGAAATGTGCCTGTGCAACGTCACTAAGAGGTGCACTGAAACAATGGAAATTTCACACTAAAGCAGGCTGAAAACTTGGAAGCTTTTGGACTCCTGCTGCCGTCTTTTCATTACATATACAACGTCCCTCTTCCTAAAGCAAAATCTCTTTGGAGACTTTTTTTTAGCTGATTTTTAAAGCGCCTTACATGAGCACCAGTTACGTTACACAAGGACACATTCATTTTTTTGGTAGGCAGATTAAGTGATTTGCCCAGAATCACAGGTTGTGGAGTCAACCCCGAGGCTCGAACGTTGATTTCGCAGCTCCAAGGTCGGCACTCTAACCGTGAGACCACATCTTCTCCCCGCAGATTTAAATAACGTGAACACTTATATGCAACAAACAGAATAAGAATGGTTCTCGAGCTGGACAGTTCGTCATTTTATCAGTGTAACCAAAACACAATATTAAAATCTAAACAGGTGGCCACTCCTGGGCGAGCAAGTATGAGGGGCTCTTTAGTCCTGGTCAGGCTGTTGTAAACCTGTATGCCTGTGGGATATCCTGCAGGTAGTACCCAGGTCGCCTTGCTGCTGCCCCTACTTTTTTTTTTCTTTAAGTTCAAAAACCTTTATTGACAAAAGGAGGATACACAGGGCGGAGTCCGCCGTTCATTGAACACAGACAAAGGACCTCCAGTCGGGCAGGACCCTGCACTGTAAATTACACAGCCGTTCAGCCGACATCCCGGGGGACCGGCGGCGTCATAATTACCCAACGTAAGACAAGGTCACTCTGTGAAGCCTGGCTGCGTAATGCAGTGATGCCCCAGCAGGCCTATGTAGTGGTCCGGGTGGAATCCGTCTTGCCGAAGGCTGTCCTCCAGAACTGGCGGACCCAACCACTCCCTCATGAGGTCTATACACAACTCAAACACTCACCCCCCACCCCTCCCCACGCACGCACAATGTCGATTCTACCCTAACTACCTCGCCTGTGTGTGTCCATTGTCTCGACGGACACGATCAGCCAGCCGCAGCACTCCTCACCCGTCAGACAGCCCACCACTCTGCTCTGTATGGTTACTCGCTCGGCGCCTCCGCTACACAGACCCCTTCGGGCCTACTACCAGCCCTCTCACACGGCCATCCGAAAAACAACCAGCGCGGCACACAAACCCGCACCTCTCATCCACACATTCACCCTGGGTCAAGGTCAGATGTCAATGCGCCCTCCGCAGGAGCACGCGGTAGTTGCGCCACCTCCTGGGAGCTCCCTCCAACCGCCCCAGCCGTAAGATACGTTCTGTATAATCCCCAGAAATTTTTTGGGCGACTCTTTGGCGGCAGCAATTCACTATATATCTCAGCCTGTGTGCTGCAATACAGCATGTCGCTGGCCCAACGCTTCTTGGTGGGGAGGGGCCCCCTCATCCAACAGATTGCAACAACTCTTCTAGCGACAAGTAACGCAATGTCAACCAGGCGCCGCAAGGCCACCGGAAGAGGCCGGGAGTACCCCAGCAGTGCTAAGGCTGGGTTGGGGGCCACCGCAGTGCCCAGAACACGGCTCAGCTCCAAGAACACCTCAGTCCAAAACTTAGCGACTCCCGGGCAGTGCCAAGCCATATGAATAAAGTCAGCCACTGGGAAATGGCAGCGCTCGCACTCCGCAGAAGTCCGGAGCCCATACCGATGTAGTCTTTCCGGGGTATAATACACCCTCTGAAGGAACTTAAAGTGCACCAACCTGTGCCGACCGTTGAGAGATATCGTCTTGGTGCTGAGACAGCAATACCGCCACATCTCGTCCGTAATCTCTAAATGGAGGTCTTCCTGCCAGGCCAACCGCGCCGTGACAGACTGACGCTCCGGTCGCCGGTCTACTATTCTTTTAAGGTTCAAGATCAATTTGGGCGGTGCGGTCGTTTTGATAATGTAGGTGTGTTCCGGTATCTCCTGAGGCTCCGCCATGCCGGGGCCCAGCGCCGCCGACAACGCCAGCCGGACCCTATGGAACTGAAAGCGCTGCAGGAGAGTGGGGGTGGATGGGACCGTCCCAAGCTGGTCCCACGTTTTGGCAATTCCGCCCACAAATAGGTCCTCCATCCGCGTAATACCCAGTGCATTTAATGCCTGGACAACTCCCCTCTCCCTTAACGGGGGAAGCCAAACCACCCACTCCACCAGCAGCAGCGGTGAGTAGAGCAATGCGCAGCCATGCGCCTTCATCAGCGCCCGCCATGCATGCGTCGTGGTTTTGAGGGAGTCCAGACACCCCACCGAGCGATCCGCGGGCAGGAGGGCGACCGCAGGCAACGGAAGGGGGTCCGCGAACAGACGTTCCAAGATAAAGTGGGGGACATCCGCGCTAGCATGTATCCACGCGTGTAGGTGCGCCGCCTGAGCGACCCTATATTAACTCTCCAGGTCCGGGGCCCCCAGACCCCCCTGTCATACGGAAGAGTGAGCACCTTCCACTGTACTCTAGGCTGTTTGCCCCCCCAGGCCAGCTTGATCAGGGTTTGAGTTAGCTGCTTAAAGAAGGCCTTGGACAATACTATGGGGATGTTGGTGAAAAGAAACAAGAATCTCGGCAAGACGACCATCTTCATGATGGCTATTCTGCCCATCAGGGACAACGGAAGTCGATTCCACGACTCCACATCTTCCTCCAATTTGGCATACGCAACTCCATAATTTTCTCTAAGGAGCACCTCAGGGTCTTTATGTAGCCGGATCCCTAGGTACCGGACCGAGTCCGTTGTCCACTGCAGTGGATAGTCCATAGGAAACTGGGTCGTAACCGGCGTCAGCGGAAACGCCAACGACTTGTTCCAATTCACCCCAAGGCCTGACAGCGCGCCGAACCGGGCCACCTCCCGTAATATTGACGAAAGGTTCTCCTCCGGGTCCCGAACGTAGAGCAGTGTGTCGTCAGCATATGTGGAAATACCAATTTGGTAAGTGGGGAAATTAATGCCCTCGTACCGATGGTACTCCCTGATAGCACACGCCAGTGGTTCCGCCACCAGGGCATAGAGGATGGGAGAGAGAGAGGGCAGCCCTGCCTAGTCCCTCTGCTGATCGCGAAGGCATCTGTAACCCGGTCGCCCATGCGAAGCCTGGCCGTCGGTTGATAATATAATGCTCCCAACATCTGCAGAAAGGGCTCCCCCAGTCCTACCTTCCGTAACACACGCACCATAAAGGGCCATTCCACGGAGTCAAACGCTTTTTCCATATCAAGGAAAATGGCCAAAGCCTTGTTTTCCGGGCGCACATGCTGCATTGTCCCCAGTATCGTACGAATGTTATATGTGAGATTTCTGGCAAGGATAAATCCCGCCTGCTCAGGCGCCACAAGTTCCGGCACCAGCAGCGCCAAACGCGTGGCTAGCACCTTAGCGTATAACTTCGCATCTACCTTAAGAAGTGAGAGCGGCCGGTAGGACCCACACTGGTCAGGTGGCCTGCCTGGTTTCAAAATGGTTACGAGAAGCGCTTCGCGCATAGAGTGCGGCATGCATCCCTCCTGGCATATACTATCAAATAAGGTGATCAGATGGGGGAGGAGCTTATCCTGGAAAGTTTTATAAAAAGTCACCGTTAGCCCATCAGCTCCAGGGGCGCTACCAGCCTTCATTCCAGCGAGTGCTTCCAGGATCTCATCCTGCTGTATGGGGAGCGACAGGAACTCCCGCTGGGAGTCGGTTAGAAAAGGCATTTTGATATAGCTGAGGTAGTCCTCTTTTTCCTCCTCCATCTGCGTTACCCTGGCGGTGTAAAGTCCCGCATAGTACTTCCTAAACTCAGCGCCGATCTCCGCTTCACCTGTGACCACTGCACCATCCCCAGTCACCAACTCGTCAATGACCAGGGGTGTCCGGCTATTACGCAACATCCTCGCAAGTAGAGCGCCTGGACGCTCACTCTCCCCATACGTGCGGGGCGTGGCATACTTGCCCATATGTTGCACCTCCCGGTCGGCTTCCGCATGATACTCCGTAACTAACGCTTGGATCTGAGTCTCTACAGCGGGGTCGGGAGACAACCGTTGTCGCTCTTCCAGCTGCCCCAACTGGGTCTCTAGCACCTTAAGTCTCCCACGTATAAATTTCAGTACCCCGGAGTGCTTGGACATGGCCATGCCTCTGATGTAGGCTTTAAACGAGTCCCAGACCGTATGGAAACTCTGAACGGAGTCCAGATTGGTGGCGAAGAAGGACTCTATATCCTCCGCCAATTCGCCCCGGAACACCTCGTCTAGTAGCGAATACGGCGGAAAATGCCACGTAAACGGAGGGATACGCTGAACAGAGGTGTCTAATAGTAGGAGCAGCGGCGAGTGATCCGAAAGAGTACGGGGGAGGACCGCACAGCCCCTGACCATCGCGAGTAACGACCGTGACATTAGCCAATAATCAATTCTGGTGTGGACGTCGTAGTGCGCGGAGTAGTGTGTATACCCCCCCCCTACCCTGGTGTCTAAGTGTCCAGACATCCACTAAATCAAGCCTGGTGAGCTCAGCCTGCATGCATAAAGCCGCCGCCGCGCGACGTGTCGGACCCGAGGAGCGATCCAAAGCCGGGTCAAACGTGAAATTAAAATCGCCCCCCCACACCGTGCGGGTGTGTGCATAGCGGCGGCAGCTATCAGCCAGCGCTGCATAGAACTCAGGGTTGTCGTAATTAGGTCCGTACACGTTGACTACCACTAGGTCATGACCTTTCCCAACGCAACGGGCGATCAGATAACGCCCATCCGAGTCAGCCTCCAGTACCGACAGCGCCAATTTGGAGCGAGGGTTCACCCAGGTGACCACCCCCCTGGAGTGTGAGGTGAAGCCGGCCGCAACACTGGTTCCCGCCAGGCCTCTTGCCCTAAGCATGCAGCTCGTAAGAGGGAGGTGTGTCTCCTGGAGGAGCGCAAGATCTATATTATGTCTATGCAAGTAATTCAGTACTTTCCTCAATTTACGGAAATCGTTCAAACCCCTCACATTCCATGTCAATGCTCTCAGGGACGCCGCGCCTATATCACCGGTCAAATCCCCAGGGTCACCCATAGCAAAAACCCGTGCTACAGCAATGACGTCCACACAGACCAGAGTACCACGCAGCCAGCCGACCACAACCAGGCACTTCAATCTTGGTTCCAAGCAAGGCAGCAAACAACCCACAATTCCAAAGTACGTGCGCCCCCCCCACCTCCAACCCCAACCCACCACCCCACCCACAGCCGACCACCCCCAACCTGGCCAGACAGTACTCCCACACACCCCCCCGCCCCCCAGAACCACAAACACACCCCTCAAACATCACTCCAACCAAACCCCACCAGCTCCCTACTGAACTACTGCGCTAGGGCCGAGGTTACTAGGCACTGCAATAATCACAATCTGGCAAGACGCCAGGCAGTAGCTCGTCTCCGCCGCCCCGCCCCCAAGTAACCGAGCTGCATAGCGAGCCACGCTAAGTCTCCTGTTGGGTTATAAGTGGACCCCCTACGGCGCTCAGCTGCGGTCAACTTCACTGCCCACCAGGACAACACAGTTAGCTCCGCCAGGCCCGCACCCCGGGGGACGCCCCACCCAGGATCACAAATCAACAAGGCCAAACGGTAAAGCTCCCAAAACTAGTTTGATGGGGGGGTCCCCGCTCGATGACACACAACCTGAGGGCCAGCAAACGACAAGCCCAACCCAGTGTCAAATCGCCGGAGGGCAAATGTCCAGGGCCTCGTAAGGCCCTAACACTATTTTCAAGGCAGCCACGAACGTATCGTCAGGAGAGGCACCCCGCAACGCGCAAGTGCCGGTACCATCAGCGGCAACAGTCAGATCAAGCGCAATTCTCCCACAGCGTAGGGAATCCCCCGCTCAGAAGTCCTGACTGAACAGTCTAAATGTGGGCCATGTACGAACTCCCCACGGATCTTAGTCTTGACCCTCCAGCCCCGAGGTCCCCTCGAAAGTGTCCCCCAAAGCTCTGGGGCTATTCTGCCGCTCCCTTGACCATACCTTCAGGGATTTCTGAAGTTCCCTCGGGTCAGTGAAGAAATGCGAGTGCCCTTGCCTGTTAATCCGGAGCCTCGCCGGATAGAGCATGGCGTAGTCCAGGCCGAGGTCCCGAAGCTGTTGTTTATACGGTGCAAACTGACGCCTCTCCTCCTGGACCTTCGCAGTAAAGTCTGGGAAGAGCGAGATATCCATGCCCTCGTATTGCAGCTTGCCTTTCTCCCTGGCCATCCGAAGAGCCACGTCCCTGTCCCTGTAATTCAGGAGCTTCGCGATGATCGGCCGCGCCGGCGCCCCTGGCCGAGGGCGCGGGCCGAGCGACCTGTGAGCCCTCTCGACCACGAACATCGGAGAGAACACATCCTCACCCAGCAAGGCACGCAGCAGTTTCTCAATGAAGAGCTCCATCTTCCCAGTCGAGGTCGATTCCGCAACACCCGTTATGCGAATGTTCGAACGTCGTGAACGGGCCTCCAAGTCCTCTGACTTATCCTGAATGACCTGTAGAAGCTTGCTGAGTTGTTTACGGTCCGCGTCCCACTCTGTTTGGGCCTCTTCCACCTGCGAGACTCTCCTCTCCGCAATGTCCAATCGCTCCGCATTCTTGTCTACACGCTCCGACATCCGGTCCATACGATAGGTGAGGGCATCTAATTTAGCGTCAATTGCGGTCAGGCTGCCCTGCAGGCCCTTCTCCATCGCCACCAGCATCGCCTTGATGTCCGCGCCTGCCGGGGCCTCCGCTCCTGCTCCGCCATCCGGAGTCCCCGGCGCCGCGCCAGTGCCAGCAGCCCCCTTCGGTCTGCGCGGATCAAAGGATAGCTTGGGCTGTGTTTTGTCGCCTTTACCCATGGCTATGCCTCTCCGTCGCCGCTCCGCCAGAACCACGGCCACCAGTCAGTGCGCCACTGCGCAATCCGGGCCGAAGAAATGTAAAGAGGCACCCAGACCGGACCACCAAATCTCCTCCGGCGCTGACCCCTCCAGTCACTCCTGCGAAAGGCGCGGCGCCTCAAGGTCTCTTCGCCAGGGGTACGCTCGCTCCTCACGGCAGTCCAGTCAGCCCCCCGGGGCGCCCTTCCATGTGCGCCTGGCACCACGACCCAGCCGGGCCAGTCAGGGCGCTACTCCCCCGGGATCAGCCCGGCGAGCAACACTGCGCCCAGCGGGCGGCGCGGCCCAGCACTCCCAGGCTCCCCCACCGGAACACTCCAGCTCCCGGGAGGCACAGCAATGCACTTGTCCAGAGTCGCCGCTCGGACCTCCGCGCGTCGTCAGCTCCCGCGACTCCTCCGCCCCCGCCGGAGCCCAGCGGACCACCTCAAGGGCTGCACCAAAGAGCACTGTCGCACGTCGTTGCCGCCGGCCCCAAACGGCCGCACAGGACAGGGGGCACTCAGGACTCCAACGCAACTCAGGTAGGGCCGCAGTCGCCAGTCACAGCAGGGCCAAAGGGGGGAGGGGGACGGCTCGCACTCCGTAGCTCTAGCGGGGGCACCCCCGAGCTGTCCTCACCTCCGCCGATCAAGCCGCCGCTCCTCCGTCGAAGTCGCCGAGAGACCGGGTCTATGTCCCTCCGGGCAGCCACACGTCGGCTCACGCAGCACAGGCAGCCACAGACTCCAGCCCGGGGATCGAGGCCCAGGTCAGCGTGCGCTCCGTCACCACTCGCCGGCGCTCCGGCCGTAACCCCCGTAGCCGGCAGGAAGGCACAGCTCAGGTCACCAGCTGCTGCAGGGCTTCCCCCGTCCGTAAATCACTGCAGCCCGGCAGCAAAGGATAGTTGGACGGATAAAAACGAGGAGCGGGACAGAGAGCTCCGCGCTCACACGTCCGCCATCAACGCCAGCAGGCTCCGCTCCCGCTGCTGCCCCTACTTATAGAGTGATAAGAAACGCTGCTTGTTACGGGCACATGGACTCGCCACTCCTCGCCGAACCACGCACAGCATCATATCTGCAATCTTGTCCAAATGACCGGGCAGAAACAGAACGGGTTCTCTGGCCTGCTAACCAGCACCTCTCCCGCTCAAGCGTGGAAACGGAACATGCTGTAAGCCATGTAAATTGGTGGCAGTAGCTGGTCCTGCCTGGCGCTACACGATACACTTGAAGCCATTTTAAAGTGCTCAATTTCCGTATTTGATGTATAGAACGCTCATGAAACAAAACGCTTTATGGGTATTTGGTGAAAAAAACACATGCGAATGTACTTTTTGCGTGGTTTGTGGAGTTTTCAGTGTGCCTCCATTTAAAATATTCCGACATTTAAAACTTGTTACGGGCAGCGCATTATGATGTGGTGTCTTCAATTACAATGTAAACAACGGCATGCTTTGAAACGTCGTGTGCTTTCTTTTTTTCTGCTTAACCATTTAACGGTACAACAATTCAATAGCAAAACTTCATTATGGCCACTGAAGTGCGCATGGTCAACTACGTTCTGGGGAGGTGTATTTAAACGCACAGTGACGAGCGCAAATACACGCAAGGGATGGAGTTCAACTGCGACTTTTTTTGAGCAACTGAAGGGGTGCATTTATAAATTCCGACGACTTGGTGTATTGAACTTCACACTGATCTGCAAGGTCGTTGAGATCTGGGTTGCTGTGTTCAGCGTAGCGTGCCCGCTTCGAGAAATGACTGCCGTGGCGGCTGGTGAGGGAAAAATGCTACCGCCGGCCACAGCTTGCAGTGCATGTGCGCGAGTGGTGCGCGCGCAGCAGTAATCACGCCATATGGCGCCTCTGCTCAAGCGCGTGTCCGCGCACATGCACTGCAAGCTATGGCCGGCGGTAGCATTTTTTGAAGCCCTTACTTTAAGTCTCGCCAGACCAGCGCAAGCGCTGGGTCAGGCGAGACCTAAAAATGGATAGTAATACCTTTAGTGACAAGTATTTGCAATGCAATAGGACTCACATTTGCGAGAGTTTGAGCTATTGGCATTGTAAATGACAATGCCTTTTATTTATGTGTTGGTTTTTAAAACATAAATGAAAGGCATTTTCATTTACAATGCCAACAGCTTAAACTCTTGAAAATGCGAGACCTATTGGATTGCAAATGCTTGTTATGCAGGCATGCAGTTTGTGGTTATACATTTTTTTGTGCCGAAAATGGTTATTAATAACATTTATAATGGATACATACATATGAAGATATAGGATTATCAATTAACATTTTAAATATATAGGTGTACTGTCTCACGTGGTCTCCTGGCACGACAAACAAAGCTCTTACTGAAAATAAAATTGGCACCTTTGTTAAGTTTAAAAATAGAAACTGGTATTTTATAATGGTCTAATGCCGTTTTCGTCTCTCTGGAGGCAGCCACCAGTTGACCAGCCAAATGTGGCATGTGAAGCTTTTTGGCTTTGATAGGAAGATATCCCGTGCCCGTGTTAATGACAAATTAACTAAAATAGTGACTGACAACTGCTTCTCTGGCACTCCACGGCTTACGACTGAAGTGTCAGTAATGTGATGAAGGCTAGACAGAGAAACAAAAGCTGTTACTCCGCGGTGCCAGCAACTCGTGAGCCCCACCCCTTCCTTGGGCCCAGGGTGCTCATGCCCAAATTTACAGTCCCCTCTGCTAACTGTGGCCAGCGAGACCCCACTAGAGAGAAGTCTGGTTCGATGTTACTGCCTGTGACGATCAGCTGTAATGGTAGTGGGTTTCCGGCCTGCTGTAAATATTGTGGAGGGGGTGCGGAGGCAGAGCCCGCTAGGGAGATTACCCTCATAGATCCTCCGTCTTGGCACCCTAGGATTCGGGTTCACAGATGGTAATCAACTGGGCCCTATGTAAAGAAGCCTAATATCCAAAGCAGCCCGTGCCCACCTATTATCCACCACATCCATTCCTAGCGCATAGCATGTCTGACTATAGCCCAGTAATATCAAATACTGAGAAAGGAATGACCCTGCATTTCTGTGAAGCTGAGCGAGAAATACTAGGAGCAATAAGAGTCCTCCTTTGGATTTATTTGGAAAAAAACATGAAAATGTATTTAAACCTATCTCACCAAGTTCGTCATGACAATAGCAAATTAATCAATCGTAAATTTGCTATTACTTAATAGTAAATTATTTGGTTGAGGACCAAACAAAAAAAAAAAATAACTGTGCCTACATCAATTATCAGCAAGTGATTAATCAACACAATGGATGAACAGAAAATAACAAGGTTTCTACGAACAGTTGTTACCATGCGAGTAAAATGTGAGATTATCGTTGAAGGGATGTAGAAAACGCAAGTGGGAAGAAAAAGTTCTGACTAGTTGTCAAAGGAGTCAATTACCAGGCGACCTCCAAATTCATGTTTTGTCGAAAAGTAGACCAGACGATATTTTGACCTCTTAAACAATTTAGGGATGGTTTTCATCAGAAAAGGGTCTGGTAAACTTGAAGTAGCACCCCTATGATGGTGTTAATATCAAGAACACTGTAGGAAGCCATAAATCGGGAGTACCCAAATGTGATTCAAATACTGCACTCACAGAAACGCAGTGACAATTTGACCAGTTAGGAGGCTTCGTTGTGAAAATCAGTTGCTCCTGTCAAACGAATGCTCTCTTCTGATAGGCCAGCATCCTGGCTGCTTCGAATTTACGTTTGATTCCCAAGGCCTTGTTGATACAGTTCGATACACGTTTAAGCGGTTTTTAAACAGAACAGGAACTCAGCACTTCATTGGATGGAATGCAAGCTGTTGCTTACGTCAGAGAGTAAATACCCATACCGGAGTGGGATTTAAAACCCTGTGCCAGCCCCTAATGTGTTACACGGTTATCAGTAGCACAGGTCGTTGAGCAGTATGCTTTAATTATTATTACCAGTTATAATCTAATAATCGCATTTACCTTGAAAGGATGTGTTTACGGATAATATATGTACCAGTGACTGGAAACGACACAGACTGCAGCACTGAATGCTAACCCAGTGGGATTTATTCAAACATTCACTAAAGCTTCCAATATATATACATTTTGCCCAGTTCATTGAACAGAATGCTAGAAATGTGTATACAAACAAGTACATTGCCAGAAACTTAAAAAGCGCTCCGATTACAGGAGAGAGAGAAGAGAGAGGAAGAGAGAGGAAGAGAGAGGAAGAGAGAGGAAGAGAGAAGAAGAGAGAAGAAGAGAGAAGAAGAGAGAAGAAGAGAGAAGAAGAGAGAAGAAGAGAGAAGAAGAGAGAAGAAGAGAGAAGGAGAGAGGAGAGAGAGAGAACAGCAAGGAGATTTCTCCTTGGGGACACGATGGGCTGTGCTGCTTCTCGGAGAGGGCGGCAGAGCTTACTGGTCAACTCACCAGAGATCTTGATGCTCTTCTCTCAATTCCTTTGATTTTTTGTTCAAAGAGGTCAAAACAGCAGAAGTGAACCGTCCCTATTCTCATATGTGCCACAGTTTTAAGCATTTCACACAGCCCCAACAACTCAGGAATTAGCAAACATTTTAATAAAAAAAAAAGCGTTAGGAGAGAGCGTGTCCTGTCTGCTGTTGCAGGCAGGACAAAGCTATCTGAGAAAATAGTGCTAGGAGGCTGTAATTAATGCCTACCGAGCAACAACACACGCAACAGGGGATGTCGCCATGGGAGGTTACAAAATGAAACAAGGAGGGACTCCTTAGCCTTTTGAGCACAGTTTACAGTGGACAATGACAAAAGCCAATGAAAAATATGGGCGGAGAGTGGACGGGGATTCAAGTCACTAACTCAATACAGCATGCATCGCAGAGCTGCGCTTGCGCTTCCCAGGCTCGACCTAAATAAACATCAGGGCTGTACCCCCTTAAATTGAAAAACTATCACCCTAATGTAGACCTTGTAGTATATACCCATCTGGGCCCACTTTGATTCTTCCTTGGTTACTCGTATTAGCAGCTTTAGGCTACCTTTGCTTCGCACAGCCATATATAAAACATTTGTTTTTGTGACACAATATTATTTTAGAAATACGCTGCACATATTTGTTACTCAGTGACTCTTCTTGGGATTTAGTCTGAACATTTCATTCAAGGTCAAACAACATGGTGTACCGTTCTCTTGTGCCGGTCAGCAACATCTCCCAACGTTTGTAGATATAACACAGTAGCACAGCTGCTGTTTTCTAACACAATAGTTCTTATCATATAAACTGTGTCTCAGTCCCTTGGAGAGCAGAGGGGAGAATTCCAGCGGAGAGACCAGTCGTAGAATTGAGGCAGCAGCCTTGCGTAAACTGAATTTACACCTATGATGTGGACCACCTAACCACACATACCAGGAATGGGGTTTGGCGCTAATCCCAGAGATCAATAATATATCCCTGTGCTTACATTGTGAGGGTAGGCCTAGATAGATATATTAGTTGCCATGGTCGGGTTGTTCATTGTTTACAGCCTGTTCGTAACATTGAATACTTTTCTTAGTTGTATTTGTTTACGAATTGCACAAACCTGTCTCAAAATAGACTACGATAGTTTCAATAAATGTATTGTAAACTTCCTTTGTGTCTTTCTTCTGTTTACTATAGCCATGCATGAGTGAGAACAAAAGGTGAGGATCTGTTTCCAAGGTTCACTTGGGGACTAGAGGGTCTAGGTTTGCCTAAATCACCTGCTACTCTGGAAAGGTTAGGAGTGCAAATGAGGCACTGTGAGCTAGTCTGATTTGGGCCTACAGGTACTGATGTGGTAGAGAGACTCAGTCCCTACATTCTGAAGTCCTGTTCTCCCAAGGCACAGTTCTGTTTCTAAAAAGGATCCCTGCAACAACCAACCTGCCAAGTTTAAGATCAAGGAGAAACCATCTGTAGGCTTGCTATCCAAACATCGTGAAGACTGACATTCTTTACACAAGTGCGAATCCGTGTTCCATCCAGGACAGAACACAGAATATATAAGCGGCCATCTGGGCAGAATAATGGATATTATGAGTTCTCTTTAATCAGAAATGGTGTTTCTACCCCAAATACAGAAAATCTGTGCCACGAGTAAAGCCCAGCCTAATATCTTAAAAGAAATCTGCCACTTTAACCTGGGGCAAAGTTCCAGTAGGTAGTGAGGTCATGTGTTAGTTCCCACCAAGATTATTGTGGTGTGATTTATATATACCTTCCAGGTCAAGCCATTTTGAAGGCGTAAAGAAATCAGAACCTCAGAGACATTCATGAAACCTGTTAAGGAACCCAGAAAATTGGAAAATCTCTCTTAAACAATATGACTGGCTTCTTGTTAAATAAATGATCCACCTCAAAGCATTCAGCTTTATCCACAGAGCCTTTTACAACACGGCATAGATTTTCTATCTTATTTAGTGACCAGAGAAGCCTTGCTCCTCTGTAGGTCCTATTACAAACTGGTGAGCTTGGCGGCATAGCCTTCTGCTTTTTGGGCCCCTAGCTTTGGAATAGCCTGCCTTAAATTATACTAAATATCTCCACCTTTGGAGCTTTAGGCAAGCTGTCAAAGCTTTGTTATTTTCACAACTACAGCTTGGCCCAACGTGGTCAAGCTTGGGCCCATGCAGTTTTCCTGTTCTTGATTTTGGCTGCTATCCTCTTCTTGTCTGTCATATTGTGTGTTTCCTTTCCTAGCACCAAGACGGTTAAGTGAACATGAGCTCAAATAAATAATAATGTAAAGCTCATCAAACTAAGAAAACAGCATGGCACCAACTTTCACAGCAGTACCAAAACAAGAAAAATCTTCAAATCATGCAAACATGATCTTTTCTTATTTTATTTTCCTGTCACATGTGTTTTTCTGGTGATGCTGCCCTGCAAGTTACAATTGCCACCTTTCATCATCAGTCAAGTTGTATTCTCCCCCCCCCCCTTCTTTCCCTAGCTCATGCCCTCCTTTTTCTTACTCCATTTTGCCCTCACCCTGATCATTCACCCACACCATTTGTGGTCTTCTGCCCCTGGCCTCTATCAAGGTGCACATGACCGACAGATAATCCATTTGTTGTCTGGTGTACAGTCCTCAAACTGCCCAAAAAATAAATGGGAAAACCTGATCCACCAAAAGCAGCACACCAAAGATACTGAACGTAGCATGCCCAATGTAATTTCCTATTAAAAGTGGACAATGATACTTAGTTATTGCTGACACAAGCAACAAATAAATATTGGACACTACACTGGGCAATCCCTAGGGAATGATTTAAAAATAAATGTTAACTATATAGAAAGTGTTTCAGTATAGAGAAATCAAATTATCACCAAAATGTATATGCCTGTAAAGTGATAAGTGGTCTTTTATAAATATGTACCTAACTTCCTGCTAAGAATAAAGACAAATTACAGGCATAATCAAGTGAGCGTAGGATTGGGAAACCTAGTTCAAACAAGTGAAGGGAGCTCTTCCCCACAAGTGGGGGTATAGCTGAAGCTTAGGTCTCTTGCTTGTGTATTGCTTTGTGATATTCCTCAACGGCCCTCAGGGGGCCAGACTAGTATTACAGCTGCTGTGCCTTGCAACAAGAGTTTCTCATAGGTCTTCCCTGGGGCTATGAATCTTGCTAGGGAACACATGACATTGTTTGGAACCCAAAGAACATGTTACTTCCCTACGGTAATGCTTTTATCTGATGGATAGTGTATCTACCTGCAGATTCCTCACCTGTTGAATATCCCAAATATCAGTCTGGGTCCGAGAACGTTTTGACAGCTCTTTCACACCGAGAAGGGGTGCCAGACCCACCTCAGCACCGCACCCTTACTCTTGACAGCACTGAAGGCATAAAGCAGCCCCGTTGGCATGCTGTCAGTTTCGATCCATTTTTAGCATGCCTTTGAGGCAAATGGATGAAATCAAAATCTCTCTCAGAGAGCTGCAGTTTTCAGTAATATTAAGAGTATGTAATAACAGGACTATTTGTATATACAGCCTTGCAACAAGCAGGTGGGTGGGCATCTAAGGATTCTGCAGGTAGATTCAATATTTACAAGAAAAAGCTTCAAGGAAGGAAAGTAACTTGTTCTTCTAATGGATACTTCTACCTGCACGGCCAGTCCAGGGCAATCAGAATTACTTGGGCCCAGTTGAGACAAATCTTCTTTAAGACACAAGGAATCAAGGGTATGGGAGGAAACATGTAACAAGCATTGGCATAGCCAATAGGTCTCGCCTTCCGGACCTTATAAGTGTTTAGTTATCCAGCACAATATCCTTGGTGCAACAACATCACCTGTTGCATGGGTAAACACTTATAAGGTCTCAAATACTAGACCTATTTGCTATGCTTGTTTTCAAAGTGCCGCGAAGCTACTAAATGGGCCCAATGCGCTGGCGGCTTCTCGCCGCATGGAGCCCAGAGCGCTGCGAGAGTTCATTGCAACTACACGGGACGTTGTCAAAATTAGAGGTAAGGTGTGTGTGTGGGGGGGGGGGGCATAGCAAAGGGGTGTTCACAAGAGCTACTGCACGGTTTATATTTTTGTAGGCATGGGGAGGTTTCCATAGTATGCCCAGATGAGAAGTGAGTGCATTGTATGTGCTCAGTCTGTTGTCGCCGCACTTAAAGATGGGAGGGGTCACTGTCCACACCAAGCCCGAGAAACAAGAGGACCGACCAGAGTATGTTTGCTTATAGCACATAGAGGCGATTTGTTCAGCCCCAAGCGCTAGAGATGTAAAGCCATTGTTTTGACACGCTTTCTTTATAGTTTGTTTTCTCTGGAAGCCCAAAACTGCATAGTTTGTATTTCCTACGTTTTAATTGTGTATACTGCAGAGACTAATTTTATAACTCCTCGAGCCTTAGTTCAGTTTGTTTCACACAAAAACCCTTAACAGGAATACACAAATACTGACAAGAAATCGTGAACATGGGCATAACACTTAATTTTAAAAGTGTAAAGTGATTCTGACAAAACATTTAGAAATTGTGGCTCTTTCTTGGAAAAGCACCGCAAGAGCTTGTGGTCACTCATTACTCAGATTTGTAGAGCGCAACTGGAGGTCCTCTTCAAAGCGCCATTCTTGGACCCTTGTAACTTAGTTCTTGCAAAACTGGTAATTGCTTAATTGGCTGAAGCAAGGATTTGCCGCTGAGATCACATTAATTTTGCCATTCACGGTGTAGCTGTGTTTTTAAGGGAAGAGTGAGGGGGGCTCTCAGTGGGCTGCTGGGGGCAGGGGTGATCCGTTCTCACGTCAAAGGGCAGTCCCTTGCTAATTCCTTTTAATGAATCGCCATTTGCAGGAGGTGACAACATGCACTGGGACAGACACGGGTCATCGTAGGCAAACAATTTTGGTAGTCCAGACCCCCCTCTGCGCCCCCCTTTACTAAAAAAAATCCTTCCCTGTGATCTGCTTTGAACTCACTCACTATTCCCTGTACTCCCTAATTTCATGCATGGGGGTTAACAGACACGCCAAAACTCACCTCAGCAAAATAAAAAATAAAATGCTTGTTGATCTCGGCGTGTCCCAACATCCTGTGATCCTGGGCGGATTATTAATGTCAGAGTACTCACAAAGAGGAATTGGCCTGTGGTGACGCAACGATGCGGGGGGAGGGAGGGTTGGAAGAGTGTGAGTGGGAGCGGTGTGAGTGGAGGGGCATGGGGGCCCTCGTTTTGGTGGCTTAGGGAGGGGCAGCAAAGGGTTTAATTACAAGGGTGAACCAGGGGGGAGGTTTTTGCAGATAACAATGGAGTGGGTCAGATAGAGTACATTGCCCCCAAGTGTCTGCAATTATGGTCGGCGTGGGGTACTCTGATGAGGCGATGCAGTAAGTTCGCTTACACTAAACATTAAAAACGCATGCGTAGTACAAGCTTTGCTTATACTTAATAGTTAAAGCGCAGGCAGTAGAGCACGCTTGGCTGACACCGGATAGACAAGACAGAGGCATACGCTTGGAAGGAGAGATCCACGGGGGCAGGGGGGGCCGGAGGGGAGGGGGACAGAACCAGGAGTGAGAGAGAAGGCACTAACGGATGGCAAGATACAAGCAAGCTCACCACCCCTCTGGCCCTGTGGAGTACCGGTCCCTCCCCAAAAACATACTACCACCCAGGGCAAAAGTCCTAAACAAGCCAAAAAGCTGAACCAGAAAATGCTTTGCTAATGCTTGTTGAGACTCTTTGAACGGTTGCACTGGATAATCGGAGCAGTCAGAGGAAGCGGTGTTTACAGCTCCAGGTGTTTGTAATCCAGGCTGTAAATGTCTAGCAACACGGACTGCGGGCGCTTAGCAAGGGCACACCAGGGACCTCTAACCTCTTATTTTAATTGAAGGGGAAACTCAAATTCATGGCTCAATCTCTTAGTAATGCGAAACTCGCCTGGGAGAATGTTTGTTACTCGATAACGTGTATAGGCGGCGATTACTTTTATGTTTTTTCACTCATGGAAATACCAGGAAAACGCTCCCTTGTTCTTTTAACTGGAATTCTATTTGTATTTCTGTGGCGTTTGGTACCCCTGACCAGGCGTCGAAATTGAATGCCCCAAGGCAGATCTCTCAATGTGCTGTTCTTTACCAGACCAAGTGTGTATCGAGGGAAAAAGCTTTTCTTTCACCTGAAGAAGAGCAAACTATAGATTTGGGCGTCAGCGTGTTATTCTTATGAACTCATGAAACTTAAGCGGTGCACTGGAATTTCCTTTTTACGGCTCTGACCTGTAGAGCCGAGGTCGTGAAAGTAATATCGCACGCTGTAAGGGTGCCTGAAAATGAATCTGACGGAGGGGGAGAAGGGAGGGGGTAGTGAGAGCAGAGAGACAGAGGGGGTGGAGGAGCATTGTAAGGCTTAATGAGCCATTACAAATGCCAGATGGCCTGTGCACGTTCACGCGCATGTGCCCGCAAGCTTGAGGCCAGCAAAAGCCTCTCTGGTAGCACTTTGAAAACCCGCTTACTAATAGGTCTGCAGAGCAGCACATGCCCTGGCTCAGCGAGACCTAAAAATGGGGAAAGTCCCACTTCAATGTAAATGCTTCCCCGACATCTCCCTGCATCGGACACTGGAGGGTATAGAATTTCAGACAGTGAGCATTTCATTGAGTAGCAGACAAGTCTATGCAAGGAGCTCCCCTGCAATTGAAAGATGTCCTGGACAGCTTCCAGGTGAAGGAACCACTTGTGGTCGGCAAGATATTGCCAACTGAAACCGTCTGCTCCTATGGACAGAACTCCGGCCAGGTGATTTGCCATTATGCAAATCTGATGGTCCTGGACCCAGGACCAGAGCCGTAGAGGTTCTCTGCAGAGAAGGTGTAACCCTACTCCCCCCTTGTTTGTTGCTATCCCACATCGCTGTCATTTTGTCTTTCAAGATCTGGACAAACTGACCATGAATGGAAGTGAGAAAGGCTTTGAGAGCTAGACGCATCACCCGTAATTCCAACAGTTTTATGTGTAAAGCCTGTTCTTCTGGTGGCCAGAAACTTCTGATCTGCAATTCTTACGGATGAGTTTGCTGCCTTACGAGTGGAGGCATCCGTGATCACTTTTGCCACCAGGTGAAGAGGGTGAACCAGTTTCCCTTGAGAAAGGTTGCTGCTCACACTCCACCATTGCAGATTCACTGGAGAGCTTGATATTGGCATGGAGATCTCTATTGTGTTGGAACCACTAAAGGGCCCTTTTGGAAGCGTGCATGGGTGACCAACAGTATGCAGGAGATTAGCAGACCTGGCAGGCGTAAAACCCATTAGGACTGGAAAGATAGCTGCATGGTGAACCAGCAGAATCAGACCCTGAATGTCTTGAATCCTGCGAGGAGAATGAGGGAAGGCTCGACTTTATGTAGTGTTCTGTACTGCCCCTAATAACAGGATCCATTGAGAAAGCACTGGGAGAAATTTGGACTTGTTGATAAAAAAGTCCAGGTCGAACAACAATCGTGTTGTCACCTGCAAGTGGAGAGGCACCAACTATGAAGCCCTGGTTTGATGAGCTAGTTATCAAGGTAAAGGAATACCGGAATTCCCATCTTTCTAAGATGAGTTTCAACCACAGCCATCAGCTTTGTGAAGACTAGTGTTGCCCAAGTGAGGCCTAACAGAAGGACTGTAAATTGATAACTTCATGATACGACCATGAAACCAAGAAACTTCGAGAGAGACTGCAGGATAGGGATGTAGAACACACTGTTATTACACACGTATAACATTATGTACCCCGCAAACCTGTCAAAAAAAGCAGCCAAGCATTTTAAAAATAACTGGTTAAAATCACATCCAGAGACATTACTCTCAGATCCTTACTTTTCAACAAAGAAGGGCTACATAACCAATGACTTGATCTTCTACACCAAGCGAAGAGCCCAATGGAGGAAAGCCTTCCTCGCCTTGCTCTCGATCTCCTCCACCAGGAAAACACACATGGTCTTACCATTTCCATCATGCCGTCCACATTCTTCAAAGCCAAAGCTACTATCACCATTTATCACACGGGGCTCATCCTCATTCAATCCTCAGACCATAGCCTAAACCTACTAGATAACATCTTTCCTCGCATTAAGGACAAAGTCATAAGACCCCAGTCCCCCTCCCCTATTGTTCCCAATCACAACCAGCTTCCTAACTCCTCGCACATCTCCATCGCAAGACACTCTACGCTTTTGACTCAACCGTCATTCACACTCACC
Organism: Triturus cristatus; assembly: GCF_964204655.1. NCBI lineage: Eukaryota > Metazoa > Chordata > Amphibia > Caudata > Salamandridae > Triturus > Triturus cristatus. Next base: position 169,747,134 of record NC_140580.1, on the reverse strand, counting down.
CTAGATCCCATGCAGATGACACCTTCTCCCCTACTTCCTACTCTACACCTAGTACTGCTAACACTGCCATGTATCCTCCCACGCCTAGCAACCAGCTGCTCCACACCCCATCACCTCACGCTAACACACCTCACACCCCCCACGACACCCTTCCAGACAACCCGCAACATAATTACCTGGCTCTCAATCACCCACCAAACTTCGTACATATCCCTGGCACACCCCTCTCACTTACTTACCTGCAAATACATTAGCACACATACCTGACCCCAGACTTGATGAGATTGATAATAGTATCACTACAACAAGTCAAAGACGACCTCCAATCTATACGGGACCGGATTACTCTTAATCCTTTGATCAGACTTTTTGTAGAAGAATCCAAGCACAACACCCACAATACCTTTTTTAATCGCTCCCTTTACTACCCACTCGCCTTCAGAAACACGAATTCTTAGGATAGAGAACAGTACCTTATCCTAATGCATCAACCCGTCCTATCAGAAGGAATAACCCCCTATCGGACACAGATATTCGCGCTCCACTCGGTTCTTACGATCGCCCGCATCACACCCCCTTCACAGCGCAGTCAGAAATATTTCCTATTCACTCACTAATTCAGACCATCCCTACCAATTCTCACAGACTGCCTAAACATAATTCCAGAGGTATTGTTGAAAATAACCTGACGCTAATCCCCCTCACACAAGGGCCCAACTCTAACTTCATCAAGCCTCAAGCCACACCTTAAATGTATATTATTAAACTGTAGATCAGCCGCAAGACATGCAGCTGACATAGCCAACCTCATCCTCACTCACGAACCTGAACTTCTAATTCTGACAGAAACATGGTTAAACGAATCATCCTCGCCCATCCTCATGATATTGTTGCCCCCAAACTAGAACATCATCAGACTAGACAGAACAGATAGACCTGGCGGAGGCATCGCTTGCATGCATAGGTCAAACCTTTCAGTGAACCGCTCCCATTCACTGATTCTATCATCTTGTGAATACTTATGCCTAGAAATCAAGAACAACAACAAACCAGTGTATACATTGCACACTTTTTACCACCCCCCAGGAGATAACCTCACCTTTATTGAACATCTCATGGACATTGTTTCTACCAATACGGGACAACAAAATACACAAATATTGCTCGGAAACCCCAACCTCCATTGGAATAACCTCAATGACTCAGCAGTCAATTGCCTCAACTCTTTCCTCTCAGACCTCGACCTCACCCAGATTTGTAGCACCCCCGCACATGATAAAGGATCCATTCTAGACTTAATCATCTCCAAAGCGGAAGCCACACAGCTGGTAACGATCCTTCCCTGCGATTGGTCTGACCATCACATCACTTTCCTCATCAATGAAACAATAAAACCTTTCGCTACTCAACCCCAGAGACCCAAAATCTGGCAGAGAAATCTAAAAAATGTAGATGCAGATCTAATCACAAATTCCTTTCCCAACATCCTGCTGCCCCCCGAAGGTTTAACAGATGTACTAGATCTGACCGATCACTACTTCTGTTCCATAAACAAGGTCCTAGACAAAGTCGCTCCACTACAATGGAAAAGAACCTCTACAAAAGACTCCAAACCATGGTACGATGGTAGACTTAACGAGGACAGAAGATCTCTGAGATTAATCGAAGATGGAGGTCAACTCCTTCCTCAGGCCACCTCAAGTTGTTAAGAACAACGAGGAATTCCTACAACAGAAAGATTAGACAATCTTTTTCAGTAATCAACTGGACCAAGCCAAAAACCTGCCCAAAAAACTATTTGAACAAATCAAATCACAATCGAAGGACATACCTCACCCCTCCCAATCCAACTCAGATTCCCTACCCAATTGCGAATAATTTGCCTCCTTCTTCATGCTGAAGACAGAAAACATAAAAGCGGAACTACTCAACGACTCAACAACCCATTCTGGCATTCACATGGACACCCCTTCCCCCTCCCCCGGGAACCCTACTCATATGCGTCTCAAAGTTTAACCTTAAAAACAATGCTTCTTGGGCCTCCTTCACTTCATACAGTGAAGATGCGATAGCGAAAATGCTCACTTCTCTGAACCCATCCAACCATTTCACTGACCCCTCCCCGCTAGCCATTTAAAAGACGTCATCCCTCTGTTACTGTCAATGTGGACCAAGATTATAAACACTTCTCTCCAGCAAGGAATCATCCCAGATAACCTTAAATCTGGGCAGGTATCCCCCATCCTAAAAAAGCCAACGTCCGATCCGGCAGACCTAAATAACTATCGCCCAATATCGAACATTCCCACGTTGGCCAAACTACTAGAGAAATGTGTTCGAACACAGCTCAGCAGTCACATCGATCATTTCAACCTGCTAGATCAATACCAATCCGGCTTTCGAACTGGGCACAGCTCTGAAACAGCCATGACCCACATAATTGAGGACGCTCTAAAAATTCTGGATCAAAATGAAGCCTGTCTGTTAATCTTGCTCGACCTATCCTCAGCTTTCGATACCGTCAAGCATGACAACCTAATAAATCTCCTGAAGCACAGAATGGGGCTATCTGGGTCAGTCCTAAAATGGTTCACCTCATTCCTGCATAATAGATCACAAAGATTCAAGACTAAGCAATCCTTATCTAATCCCGTTCTAGTCACTTTAGGAGTTTCACAAGGATCTTCCCTCTCTCCCACTCTCTTCAATTTATTCATGGAACCACTTACCAACATCTTCTACTCCTCTTATGTTCAATATCACATGCACGCGGACGATACACAAATCTACCTAAAATTCCACTCACCAGAAGACATCAAATTGCTGAACGTAACGCTTCAAAAACCACAGACCTGGTTAGCTGAAAACCATCTGAAACTAAAACGCCCTCAAAACAGAATTCCTCCTCATCGCTCCCCCCAGTAAATCGACCATCATCAGTGTCTGGCTGAAACACCTCACAGCACTCAACTGCCAACCTCTCATCATTGACTCCGCTAAATCATTGGGAGTTACCCTCGACAAAAACCTTAACATGCAGAAACACATCAGCAGCACAACAAAAGGAGCAACTTATCAAATGAATATCCGAAGAAAACTCAAACCCTTCCTCCCCGCAAATGACCTCAAACTTGCTGTTCAAACTCTAGTACTCCCCAGAGTAGAATATGGGAGTGCTACCCTCTGTGGGCTACCAAGATCGACGACGGCCCCCCTAAGAGCCTCAATCAACTCAGCTGCCAGACTCATCACTGGCTCCAAAAGAAACTGCCATATCGCCCCAGACTTAAGAGCCCTCAATTGGTTACCTTTTGAAGCTAGAGTTCAATTGAAAATCGCATGCATGACACACAAGGCTATTCACCACAATGCTCCGAGCTACCTGGCACAGTAATTGGTACTATCTTCTGGCAATAGATACTCCAGAAGTGTCAATAACTTCGTACTAAAACCACAACGATTTTCTAAGAAGAAAACATACGATCGGGCCTTCTCGGGGATTGCCCCAAGGATTTGGAATGCATTACCCCCTGAAACCAGACGGAATCCCTCCACTCTATCGTTCAAAAAATAAAAGTGAAAGCTATTCTCCTGTCCAAGTTCACATGAACTATGTTTACATGCTGTCATTCTTTGTATGATGTGTTCGTATCATAACTATTTTTCGTTTCTGCCTATAATCTGAGTTTTATTTGCTATATCTGCTTGTAAAGTGCTCTGATAACCGCAAGGGTCTTGTCCGCGCTATATAAAACCTCCAAATAAAATAAATAAATAGATAGAGGTGGGCAACCTGCAGATCGAAAGACACCATCCAGCCTTCTGCTTCCAGCGTTAGCAGAACCTGAGCCAGGGACAGTGTTTTTAACTTTTCTTTTTGAGGAACCAGTTTTAAATCCAGCGGTATAGGATTTGACAGAACACTGTCTTTTTTGGAGATCACAACGTACCAAAGTAGCCTCCGTGACCACTTTCCTGATCCTGAGCCAACTCCACTGCACCCTTTCGAAGCAAGGATTATACTTCCTGTTAAAGGATATGCATATAGCCCATGCTGCTGTACTACTGGTTGGAGAGGGATGGAAGGTGATGATTGTTGGAAGGGAAAGGCTTACCCACTTTTCCACAATTTGCAAGACCCAAATGTCTGAAGTAATGGCCCTCATGCTTGGAGAAAGTAGGAAACCAACGGGTTGAAAGGGTTGAGATAAGACTGAACTAGGGCTGCTTCTCCGCAGTGGCTGGGAATCAGGAGGAAGAGGGAGGAGGCAAAAAGGGTAGAGCACACTGTTTCCCTTTGTCCCGCACTCTGTAGCTCTTGTAGACGGGGTCTGAATACCGCTGGTGAGTATACTGCTGTTGTAATCGAAAGGCCTCTCTCTGCTAAATCCTCAAAACGTTTAAATTGTCTGATGTTGCTGGACTGTTTGCAAACCTAGAGACCTTCCAGTTACTTTGCTATGTTTGAATCGTTCTAAAGCAGATTCAGCTTAAACCCCAATGAGTCTAGAGCAGACATAGGGTATGTCCATCAGTATAGCTTGGAAGTCTTGTGAAAACCCTGAGCTTTTTAACCAGGCAGGTCTACCCAGGAAGACAGACCTGGCTAATGTAACAGAGTCTGCAGTATTGAAGACCAATTAGATTATTTACTTCGTTGCAACCTGACCAACACCATTCAGCCCTGAAAAATGTGTTTGGAAGTCTGATGGTAATTAGGGTTCTGTATGTGCCGACTCTAGCAGTGTATGGACGTATATGCTCAATATGCATGTTGCATTTATGGATGCAAGAGCCATACTCCCTGCTGAGAATCTCTTTTTTGCATATTGTTTCATCTTTTTGGATTCCCGGTCTGATGGGGTGGACAAGAATGATCCTGGAGTTCATTTGGAGGAACAGGATGCTTGTACCGCCAGACTCAAGACTAGGAAGACAAAAAGATATGGTCTCCATGAGCTGGTTTACAGCAACGAGCGATGGATCTGGACACAGTGTTGCAAGTTGTTGGTTTCTCCCATATGGGTTCTGTTAAGGAGGCCTCGATAATGGGAAGCAATGGTTCCAACAAGTGGAAGGTACTGTGATACGAGGTGACCTCTGGAGGGGGAGGGGGGGGGGGAACACCAGCTGGGGATTTAGTAGCTGCCATTTCGGGCAGATTCAAGGCAACTGGCATCTCTTATCCCTTCAAACTCTGGATCCTTTTATTCCTGTTCGATGATATCCTCTGCATTAAGATCCTCCTGAGGGTCAAAATCCCCAAGGAATGATCTGCATTCTTTGTGTCTCTCTTCGAGAGTGGTGTACTGTAGGGAAAATGTCTGACTGTAAAGGCTTCCATGAAGTGTCTGGCTGAGCTAACATATGTGGTGCCGGAGGAGTTGTTGGTGTGAGGTAGTAGCAGGAACAGAGTGAAGAGAGCCGACTGATCTGGCATTGGGAAGCCACTCAAGGAGTAGGCCATCAGTTCCATGGTGTACTAGATGGGAGCAAAGCTCTATTAAATATCTGTAATATCATGTTCAAAAAGAGACAGATCCAAGAGACTGTTGAGAATGTCAGATATGTCTAACCTGACTGGAGCCTCGAAATCAGCGCAATAGTTGGCGTGATGTCATGACTTGTCTCTTTTCTGTTTTGTGCTTTCTCTTCAATGACTTGGAAGATGGCATTTTCGGCATACTCAACGTTCATTCCTCACTCTGGCCATTAACGTTTTGGTTTCACGTTCTTTGAGCGAGTTTGTATGCATTTGCAGCCAGGAACTGCAGGAGTGTTGTAGTCGGATCCAAGGCACCAAAGGCAGATGGTGTGAGGATCCATCACAGACATTTGGCTGTCACAGTCTTTGCACTGTTTGAATCCAGAAGGTTTATGCGGAGACATGATGAGGAATAACTGCACCTATTATAAAATGGGAGGAAATGTTGAAAAATGGTTCTGTGAGGAGATGTGAAGAGTTCTGGATCCCGTTGATGCCGCGATGGAAACAAGGGAACTGATGCCTGCACACTGACGGCAGCGCTTTATGGCTCCAGTGAAGTCACAAGGGAACATGTGCAATGCTGCGGTGGAGTCGGCACCCTCTACAGGTGTGGGAAAGTTTCTAGATCGACGCTTAGGATATTCAAAAGGTGAGGAATCTGCAGGCAGAAATATCCACCAGAAGTATTTGTGTAACAGTCTGCATGACCAGACATACTGCAACCATCCCTACAAGGGCTATTCTACTGCACATCAAACAAAAGGGGATGGGATGAATGCTTGCAATTTTTCTAACCACTAATCACTGGCAGTAGCATTCCAACCCATCTTTCTTTTGCCCATCATGTCATCTCAGTTTGTGACCAGTTTGGGCTGGACTGTTCCTATTGGAGCAGGGTCGAGACTGATTTGCATATGACTGGGTCCAAACTGAGATGGCATGGTGGGCAAAAGAACGATGGGTTGGAATGCTACCCTGAGTAATAGTCAATGGTTAGACAAATTGCAAGTAATTCTCCCTTCACCTTTCGTGTATTCCATTGCACATCCTGGTGTAATTTGCTCTGTGTGGCTTACTATGTATACACTATGCAAATGCAACATATTACTCTGACAAACAAGTTGAAATTGGCTCCTAGACACCCCATAAAGAACTGGCTCTTCTTTAAACAAGATATTACTCCACCAGATTGCTACAATAGCAGTTATCATGGAGGCAAATGTCCTGGCACAATACCTCTGTGGCGAGACTCAGATGACACAAAAACCAGATTGTTTGTCTGCTAAGACTTAAAGACTCCTCTCTTCCGAGTGACCTACAGTTATTACTGTCTTCATCTATACTTAAAACCTTGCTATACATGTCTCATAGACAACTTCAGCTCATCGTCTTACACCTTTGCCGTTAATGTGCCTAAAGTGGCCTGCCACCTATTAGCTGTCCTGAAGGCCTCGTTTCAAAAGGCTTTACTGATGACCTATTCAGGCACTTTTGAGACAGGTAATTACCTCTAATTAGACTTGGTCTCATCCAACTTCTCCATCTGGTATGGTCAATATTCCTTTTGTTATCATTCCTCACTGTAAATTTCTGCATGCATAAAAGGTTGGAAAAATACCTACCCAATGAGGTAACTGTTGTTACTTATTATTTGTGTAATCTTGACAATACCGACCTCCAAATCCATTTAAAGACATCAGCAAAATCGCTGGATTCTAAAACCGTGTTGCTTTTACAAAATTGAGTGAAATGCATGCTTGTGGTTGAGTGCACATGCTGCCTAGAGCTTAAAATTATATTTTAAGTCCATCTAAAATAAAAATGTTTGTAGATACACTTCCATGGTGCTTATTCAGTTAACAAAGAAAAATATCTTTCCTCAGGTGATGATAAGACATGTTTTGATTTTTCAGGAGTGGACTTGATTACTAAGAACGTGAACCAGCTTTGCATGTTTAGGTTTTCTGACTAAGGTCTGCTGGCAGTTGAAAACCTACGCTGTACCGAAGGACGGAGCAGGGTAGGGGAGCGGAAAGAGTTATGCACCACTTTTGGGTTTTTACTACTTTTGCAGGGACAACTTGGAGACCCGTATGTACCCAACATTGTGCGCCACTATGAGAAAGTGTACAATGTTAGGCTGTCCATTACAGAAAGTTGCGAATACAGTATTTGGACATTCTGATAATTAAGCAGTTATAAAGAAGGATGTATGGTAATGTGATCTGGGTCAAAATACTATAAGAAAAACACACCACTAACCCTGCTTGGGGAGCACCTCACGAAACATTGACTTCACTTCCGGCATCGTCAATCCTGTGCTGAGTTGATCTACCTCGAAATAAAGATACAAAATAATAATTATATACAAAACAAAAAGCAGTTTCTTCATTGGTTTCATACTTAAAGTTGATAATGATTTCAAGAGATCACCGTATCTGTCCTTCATCTGTCCTTCTCACCATCAACATATTGCTTCTATTTTAATCAGCACTAATAATTTCAGTAAAAGCGATTAGACTGTGCCACAGCTCTTATAACACCTGAAACTGGTTTTGCCACAGTGTAGGAAATTCAGCAGCTTGGAGGTGGCCTTACCTACATGCATTTTTTTGTTGTTCTTTATGATACGCAGTAAAACTCAATGAGCTACAACTTCTAAGCGTCCTTTTTGTTTTCTCTCCCATCACACGTTTGTCACTCGAACTCTTAAAATGATTGTCTCTGCCTTCCCCAATTCTCAGCCATGTCTTTGGCAATATCCATGAAGAGATGCGGAATGGTCTGATCACAGGACTGGCAGTGTATTCTGTGTTGCCAACAGGGCCTCCCTTGCATGAACATCAACTAGGTTAACTCTTCATTTACAGAGTGACACTGCAGAACTGTGAGCCCACCATAATCGCCAGATTTTCCATTTTTAGTGGCATAAGACATTAGAATTTAGGCACTAAAAATCCCATTATATCATACATATAAAATGGCCATAGAACAGCCTTCACGATTCATTCTTTCTCGTTTTACAAAGACTAACTGCAAATTTAACAACTATTGGTTTAAAAATTACAAGCACACAAAAATAAAAACTTAAATAAAATATGTGAGTGGAAAACCCTAAAATCGCTCCTACAAAAATCGTATAACCTTTCCTAATTACCATGACCATACACCAATTTTCTATTTAAGAATCTGTTGTCTGATTTTCGTATACTGGAATTCAGATTAATAATATCAAGCAATGCGGGGGGATTCCCAAAATGTGTATGCCAATCAAACTGATGTCTCATCACTAGCAAAGTTAAAGCTCGAAACTAAGCTTTTATTTAGAATTTTTCATGTCAGTTTTACTTTTTTTCCAATACAGTACAGTCACAGGGTACAGTTCAATAGTGTTTCTCAATTTTCTTCATTAGTATTATAGTAAAAATATTCATGCCACGGTCTGAACTTTTCAGGGGCCCCAGGGTCGTGAGAGTACCTTTTGTTGTTAGTTTGATCATTGGACAGGCACTGTCTTACTTGTATTTCAGTTTGGCTGCACGGTTTAAATGGTGCTCAAAATCGTACCTCGGAACACAGTAAAAACCTCGCCTAGTGTGCGATCTACGGTGCTCATAGCTGCCAAGGTTTCAGATTGATATGTGTGACATTTTCATAATTTCAGTGTAATTATGAGTGACATTTGAATGGCTACGAGAGACACTTTCTCAAGAGAAAAATCAAGCAAAGAATAAGGGGAAACAAAAATATCAGAAATTACACCTATTTGAGCAACGAGTAACTGTAAGAAGATCGTAAAAGTGCTGTAAAGCACCAGAAACAGAAGGGCACTTAGGAAGTAAAGTGGTGGCAAGAGGCATACTGAGTGGAAAAGAAGCATTCGACCTCCCTGGTGGAAAGACTGAGCAGCCTGGACGATGCACATGACCTAGTGTGCCTGCTTCTAACCAGTCCCATCAGAGCCAAAAGAAAGACCAGATTCTGGGAGGGGGAGAGCAGCATTTTAGGAATTATGACAGCGCTGTGATCAGTCTGAGCTAGCTGAACCCCGAGATCACTGCAGAACATCCATGGCATGGAAAGGGTAGTAAAGAGTGTGGCTGTGATGGGGAAAGCTTAAGTTCTTGTAGCCCATGATAGCATGGGGTGGGGGAAAATGAGAAAAAGAGGGCTAGCTGGCAAAGTACGGAGTTTTTGTGGCCCTTTCCAGAGACAGATTAGATCTGTGTTAGATCCTTTACAACATGATATTTGAAACTTAATTAAAAAGGCATTTTAGGTTGCAAAATACCAATATTTCCATTTTTAATCAGTACATCCAGGTAGTAGGAATAAAATGCTAAACATTATATGTGGGCATGAGCGGGAGCCAGCTTACCCTGTCGTGAAAGGGAGATGCTCAGTGCGAACTCCAGATCGTCCATGATGCAACCGTGCTGTGTAGTGTTCTGGTGAGCAAAGGAAGAGCCTGCACCAGTCGAAGAGACTTTCAAGCTATCACAGTGCACACACCTTGGCAGATCTTGCTGCATGGGAGAACTTCCTCAGTCCAAGACAAAGACTCAAAACCTAAAAAAGCGGAGTGGATTTCACTCAGTTAAGTAGTGCTGGACGTGCTGAGCTGCCATAGCGTTGCCTGTGGGTGGCACCATTTTAATTTCCTTGTAAAGTGCGTCAGTACACTTGGAGTTGCCTGGCTCCACTTCATGTTGGCAGCCATCTTAGGTTGGCCACCACCATCTTTTTAATGTTTTTATGGTTTCGTTCTCACACTTTTATTTTAATTTACGTTTACTTTTGCCAGTACTTTTATCTGGGAGAGAAGCCTTCAAGACGGGAGCGGAGCTGCTGTGATCCAGTTAGTGATTGTTTGCCCCCCCCCCCCCCATTTCTCGGCGCCTGTCACGCAACAGCCATGCCCCCTTCAGAGGCAGGCTATTTATGCATGCCAGTAGCATGGCAACACCGCTGGCGCGAAGGTGCGCCAAAGGCAAGCCCATCCGTGCCTAGATTTCACAGCCATTTTAGCAAATTAACTGCCTTCGTTCTCTTTATGATATGCTAACTTTATAGTTATAGGTGACCTCAACCTTCATCTAGAGGGCGAAATGTGTTTGTCGGCTGCAGCACTGGTCGGGGATTTAGAGGCCCTTCAGTTTACTCAGTTGGTGCGCGTCCCTTAACATAAATTGGGACACACATTGGATCCTATTTTTTCTAATTGTTGGATCCACCTCTTCCTCTTTTATGGTATGACCACTGCAGAATACCTTTCCAGATTTCTCTGACTACACCAGTGCAAACTTCAAACGTAGGCAAGCAGGTTAGGATATAGAAATGGGCCAAGCTTACACCTGCCATCTTTACAGAGGTGCTAGCAGCAAACTGCCCTATTTTGATTACAGATTACACTGTCTGACGAACCAAACCGGCAGCGCATTGGTTCAATGAGGAGTTACTTACTTTGAAAAAGATCTGCTAACGCCTAGAATGTGTATGGCGCAGAAACTTCAGCTCCAATGACAAAAATAATTATTGAGTGGCATTGAAGGGACACGCCGGGATGGCGTCACCATGCGCTTTACAAGCTCCTTTATTATTATTATTAAGCATTGCTCTTTTTATGCTCGAAAAATTGAGCAAGCCCAAAACTTCTCTCAGGAACTTTTCTATATTGTGAAGTCGCTATCCTCTGGATCACATCTCAGCATCTACCATCCACTCAGAGGAACGTTGGAAATCTAATGCTCACTTTTTCTCTGAAAAAGTTTCTGCTATCTGCTCTACTTTCCCAGAGGCAGTTAGAGATGCTCCGTGTCTCGAAGTTTGGTTTGAACCATCTGCCGTTAGGGTAGGACTCTCCAGTTTTAATCCTATAACTACAGATTCAGCTGCACCATCTGACCCTGCCTCGTCCACTATCTTAGAACGAGGAATGGATGCAATATTACCCATGCTTCGTGACCTACTTGACAACTCTTTTGAGCTGGGTCAGGTTCCTTTGAGTCAGAAACATGCTACCATAGCATCACTATTAAATAAGCCATTACTGGATCCTACAAAGTCGGAAAATTTCAGGCTCATCCTCCTGCTCCCCTTCTTAAAGTGGCTGGGAAGCATATAAATAAACAGCTTTCGAGCTTCATTGAGGCTAGAGAACTGCTCCATGGGACCTAGTTGGGTTTTCGCCCTCAGTTTAGCACAGAGTCTGCGCTGTCACTAGCCTCTGAATCCATCAGGCAGGTCACTAACAGGAGTAATAATGCGGCTTTGATAATGCTGGATCTGAGAGTGGCCTTCAATACCGTGTCCCTCTGCTCGAACAGCTGTGGAACTATGGAATTGGAGTCAAAGCCCTGCAGCGGCTAGCTTCTTTCTTACAAAACAGCACTTTACATGCGACTTTAAAACCTTTTACATCTGAGGTTTTTCTGCTGCAGCAGAGGTGTCCCAGGGTTCAGCATTGAGTCCCACTCTAGTCAATCTCTACATGTGCCCCCTAGCTACTATCAACAAGCTTTACGACTTCAACATTGGGTCGTACGCCAAAGATAGCAAGCTTATTATCACTCTGTCTCTTTGTGAAAAAAACACAGCGTCTCTTACGATCCTGCGTGTCAGAGCTGGCTGAGTGGATGGACTACAGCGGTCTTAAACTAAATGTCAGAAAAAAACAGAAGGTCCTTATCCTAGGGAAGCACCCATCAATTTGGTCCTGTCTGGGGGCCAGATTCACTTGGGCCACTACCTGACCCAAAGTCTAAAGTTTTTTAAAATTTTTATTTGTTTATTGGTATTTCAAGAAAAATGCGATATACATTATATACAACAACTAACAAACCTGGTGTACCAGTCCGAATTATAGCATAGTTCAAAGACATACATTGATCGCCCGTCATTATGTGCCCACCACAGCAATACGCTACCAGAGCCCCAGGAGCAGTATACATGAAACCATAAACATACAGAGGTGACATTATCTGAATAGAATAGCAGTGTCCAGAGTGCACCCGGCAATCCCCATCTTATACACATAGCAGATCCCCATGCCATATTAATTATACATCCCCAGTTTGGACACCGGTGAGTCCAGCATCCTCATTCACACTCGTCCTCTCCCAAACCCAGGTGATAAACGGTTCCCATACCTCTCTGGGTCGAGAAGTGGGTGGCATCAATTCCCAGAAAGTGGTTAGCTGAACTTGACCGTATGTAACCTCTCTAACCCATTCCTTTATCGTAGGCTTCCGCTTCCTCTTCCAGTGCACTGCAATTTGGCGAATAACAGCAACAACGCATGTAATTTACGTTTTTTATGTGCGTTTCCTTAACATACCCCAGCAGTCCCAAGAGCGGGGGCAAGGACAAACCCAGGATTTGATTAATAGACGTGAAAATCTGGGACCAGTATTCAACAAGTACAAGACATTCCCATGCCATGTGGAGAAAGGAGGCCAAAGCCACCCCCCAACAGCAGTCACCCTCTCTTAGCCCCATTCGAAGTAAGCTAGTAAGTGTTCTGTAATACCTATGCAGGAATTTGAAGTGGATCAACCTAAGCTTGTAGTTCGGAGATAGCTCATTCAGCTGAGTGCAACAGTATGTCCATTGATCGTCAGACAGCGAGGGTGATAACTCTGCGTTCCATCTCAACAATGCATTAGGTCTGATCACTGGGGCGTCTGTTTGCATACGTGTGTAAAGTCTTGTTATAAGCCTACGTGGCAATGGGGAATGAAGCATGTTCTCCAGGGCCAATAATGGGGGCGTGGGTTTGGGAAATCACTGCGCAATGCGCAGCAGGCAGCCCGTAGTTTGTGATAGAGGAATATATCCCTGAATGAAACCTCCTGCCCCTCCTCCGACTGGGGGGGGGGGGGGGTCTCTAAAGGTGTCCACTGGGTAGAGGTCCGCAAACGTGGGAAGTTTCGTCTTCTGCGCAACTTTTTTACTGATCTGATCTAGCCCAAAGTCTAAAGTTAAGAATCTCGGAAACTGGTTTGATGCAAGTCTCTCGTTTGATGGTCAAATCACCAGCCTAGCGGAAAAATGCTTTGGGATCCTGAAACCATAAAAAAGATCCTGGGACTTCTTCCAGAAGCCACTAGAAAGTCAGTAGGCCAGGCTCTTGTAATGAAATGACTGGACTATTGCAATGTGTTGTTCCTGGGAGTCTCACAATCCAGATTGTTGAGTCTCCAGAGAGCGCAGAATGCGGCAGCTTGATTGATGTTTAACCTCCCGAACCGATCACCTATGGGTCCCGCTCTCGCCACATTGCATTGGCTGCCTCTGGAAAAGAGATTGTGTCCTTTACAGCTATGTGCTACTACCACAGAATCCTTAATAGGAAAGGGCCCCACTATCTGCACTCTTTTGTCAAACTTTAGCTGCCCGGCAGAAGTCTCAGATTTGCAGGGGCCTCCTTAGCCTGTATTTCTACAGTGAATAGAGCACACATGGGAGGATGCTCTTTTAGTTTTTTAGCTGCACTGAATTAGCCTTCCGGAAAAAAAAACAAAAAACAATAAACTTGGCTTTTCAGAGAGACCTAAATGGTTAAATCTTAAGCACGCCTACTTGGTTCTGCATCTGAGAGTGAAACTTTAGCGCAGGGACACTTCGGTAGAAGTAACCAGGCCCTTTATAAATCACTTTTTTTTTTTATTAATACCCATCCATGGTGAGTACTTGGATCCTCATCAGTGCAGTTCTACTCTAGCACTCTGCCTTATCTTTTGCCAGATTGCATTCATATTTCTTTTAGCACCTCACAGCTTCATGGTGGCACACATGCTGAAGTAGAACAGAATTGAGCTTCTCAGTACCCACAGTCCTCAGGAGTACACATTCTGCACGCTGCAGAGTCACTTTAGGGATTCTTGGATCTCACACTCCCAGAGCAGGTCCTCCTTTAATGTACTGCAGGAGTCTACAGCTCGCCCCCCACCCCCATCCCACGCCATTCATGGCTCCTCTTTTTCAGAGCACCAAATCCACACTGACCCTCTGGCAAGTTGGTCAGCTCTCTCCCTCACACATGGGTGCAGTCAATCTCTCCTGGCAATCCTGGTTGAAACCCCTGCATTTCTAGTTCTGATCCTGACAAGAGGAGTTTACGCTGAATGCGGCAAAAGTGGCACAGAGCGAGATTCTGCACCTTATTTATATTCAAGTTGGACACAGTGGTTGAGTATTCCAACAGTCAACTCTGTGACTGGTTCTTGGCAGCCGTGTCAGCTATACTTATTTCAATAAGACTGGACACTGCAGCTGTCTGTTAAATATTACCCATGTATAGGTATTTCAAATTATGAAAGCCTTTATGTTCCTGCTGCAAACTTGTCCTGATGCACGAAGGTAATTACTTATGGTAATCTTACTTTTGGTGGCCACTAATGCAATTTTGTGTGATGTGGTCTCTATTATTACGACACTAATAAGATTAGTAGCTCCGGATGATTTTCATTGACTATAATTTATGACATAAAACGTTGAAGACTCCTGGCCTGATGCAAACGTCATGAGATAACGGTGGGATAAGTTGACACCAGGTTTTGGAGCGACGCAATAGTTGATGAAGGGATCATGGTCGGACTTTATAGTCTAGGGTCTATACTGATGTCAAAGTCTATTATTGGATTCCTATGGTGATGTGACAGACTGTGACATCACAGTTATCTGTAATAATGCCTTAGGCTTCAGTCTCTCATAATGAAATTACGGTCGGACATAATTTTCCTGGAGCAATGCCACAGATCCCTGAAAGAAATCAATAAGCAATCGCGTTTGTTAGATTCTCTTTTAACACAGTTGCCCTGTTACTTCTTTTTTGGTTGCTCGTCTAATAAAATGCAACAACGTACATAAATGGGGTCAACTGGACCAGCTAGCGGTACCTCCGCGACCCGTTGAAGGCATTTGCTGTACTGCACAAATATCACCTTCATTTTTGTCTTGAAACGATAACAAGCATGGAGTTATAGCAAATTAGATATGGTTGAGTGAGAGTGGATGAAAAGCTGTGTGTAAGAGTATCGATGAAAGTGAGTGAGATAAGAAGTGTGAATGAAAAAAATGGTAGGGGAGTATAGATTAGGGATTGTGGGGGAAGGACTGTTGTCACGGTATTTATTTATTTATTTTAAAAATTTTATATAGCGCTAGCTTGACCCGTGGGTATCAGAGCGCTTTACATACATACTGTAAAGAGAAAACAGACGGGAATTGCATTACATAGTAGGCAGGCAGTAAGGAAGCAAGACAATACAAGACGGTACAAGACAATTAATTAAAACGTTTTCCAAATTACTTACAACGGCCGTCAGTGAATTCTACCAAATTTCCGCTGTCCCTTGTTGATATTTTAACGGATAAAAATAATCCCAAATCTTGGCGACTTCCGGATCCCACCACAGCCAATCACACGGCAAAAGGTATTCTGGAAATCGCCAAGGGGTCTCGTAATGTGTAAAGAAACCTGGGATTGGCACATTCTCTACATCTCAGCCAATCGTAGTGCGTAGCAGAGACTTACGAGGTACTCATTGGCTGTAGGTACTCATATGCGTCAACGGTGTATAAACACTGATCGTTCAAAAGTATTGGGAGCACAGTTTAAAGGATAATCATGGAAGTGAAGCGGCGTTTGATGGGAAATCGGGTGGTAGTTGGCTAATGGCTTGTCAGTTTCAAACGTTACTGACCTCAGGTGGAGATCATTCATTAGTGATGGTCGGACCGTATGACGGGTCAGTCATCCTAGGCGGCAGTCGGATTTCAAACGGGTAAATTCACGTCTGAAAGAGGGTTGCAGCCCAATGGTGGCGAGGAAGTGTTTTGTTTGTTGTAACTCACTGGCCGAAGTGGGCGGGATCGGCAGGGTACGGCGTGCCCCTACTTTTTTTAATTTTAATGAGTCCGTTCCCCTACTTTCATCTTTTAAACATGCGTCCCGGACTGCCAGAAATCGCAAAGGCCGATACTTAACGCTCGGCTTTTGGGGAGAAGGAAAAGGACTCTGTCTTTTCTTTCGTTCCCAGGGAAGACAAGGCAGTCCCCCCCCCCCCTCTCTTTGCCCCCCCCTCTTCCCTCTCGTTCTGTCTCGTCCTCATTTAGTGAAAACCGAGACTTCAAAAACGGTTCTCTCCTTTCTTTCCTCCTTCCGTTTATTTTCTCCCCTGTGAAATGGATCCAAAAAAGAACAAGGATTGGCATAGCCAATAGGTCTCGCTTTTGGGACCTTATAAGTATTTAGCTATGCAGCTCGATATCCTTGGTGCAACAACATGAACCGTTACATGGCTAAACACTTATAAGGTCCCAAAAACGAGACCTATTGGCTATGCCAATGCTTGTTTTTTTTTTTAGTTTCCTTTAGCAGAAACGCTGTTGCAGTTTTCCACTCTCTGCCAGTGTTGCATTTTCCTCTTGTCTGTGATGAAGTTGCAGTCCCCTCTACCCTGACATGTTCCTGAGTTTTTCCCTCGAGTGTGACACTGTTGCAGGGTTCCTTGTCCACGACTGATCCTTGAACGACCAATAGACTTTGGCAGAAAACTAAGCACGAGTTAAATCCCTGTACTGCTGATAAAAGAGTGAATGCAGTGACGTCACCAGTGTGTCATTCGTTCTAGAGCAAGGATGGAAATGGTCCTGGCGGCAGTTTGAACAGTGAATGCATCAATAATGAGGCATCTGTGGACCCTCAGGCCCCTGGCCCCAGTGCCACTGCACCTGCTGCACCAGTGGGAGCCACGCCCCCGAAAGAGTGAAAGGTGCGCCGAGAAGCGTGAGAGGGAGCTAATGGACAACACAAGGAGGCAGAAGCAAAGGGAGGGGGGAGCGACGCGGAGAATGCCGCTGCCCGCGTCCCACGCAGGGGGACATCAACAGGGCAGCCCTCTAGTGGCCACCCGTCGGAGCCTCCCCATCCCCCCCCCCTGCTCCGCCTCTCTCGTGAGGCCGCGCCTCGGGGAGGGGAGGCCCCCAATGGGTTTGGTTTGGGGAGGCGTGCCGCGGGGCTGGGCGAGGCTAGTCCCCCCTTTTTAAGCATCGCACCCCCGCAGATCGCCCTCTGCTTCCTGCGCTCCTCCTGGCCACGCTTATTTGCGCCGGACACGCCGTCGGTCGAGTCGTGGTCTCTCCTTGCTGCCTTCCCGCCTTTCGCCGCGTCGCCCCAGCGCTGGGTCCTCCTCGCTGCCCTGCACACCGGTTCGGTGACCGGTTCGGTGAGTGTGGTTGCTTTGGGCAACAGAGTTTGTTGAGGTGGTGCTTTTTGTGGATGGCGGCGAGAGCCGTTTTCGCGGGCTGTGCAGGGCGGAGGGCGAGGAGGGCGGACCGTGTTGCGGGAGAGCCTGGTTCGAGTCCGGTCGCTAGGAGTGGCGGCTCGGTGTCCGATCTTGGCCAATTGTGGGGACGCGTTGGATCGGAGGCACTGTGGCATTGTTGTTAAGGTCTGATCACTGTGAGTACCTGTTTAGTGGCGGAGCGCGTTGGCGTGTTATGCCATAGCCACTGCAAGTGCGGAGCGAGGTGAGGCGCCCCATTGTCGTCGGGTCGAGTTCACGCTGTATGGGTGTGCAGGGGTTGACTACTGTGACTGTTGAGCATGTGTCTTCGGTTTCATATGCGTGGCCCTCCGATTTCTTTGACGATGCCCACGCAGCGATGGGTTGCTGTGGGGAGGTTGAAGAGGGCCACGTTTGTTGCTTGGCTGCCCACGTGGGGATTCTTGTGGTGGGTCGTCGCGTCCTCTCGGGGGGGCTCCACATGCTGCCTGGTGGCTGGCGCACATGCAGCCAAGGGGTGTGGAAGCGCTCGGCGGGAGCGCCGTATTTGGGACCCCACCTCGCGGAGCGCTTTGCGTGGGCGCCACATTCAGGGCGGACATGGCGGCGGTGGGGGCTTGGTCCCACATCCCCCTTCGTCCAATTTGTGGAGCGGTGTCGCGGTTTATGGATTGCGATTTTGGGGCTACGGAGATCTGTTCTGTGATTTGGCTTGTGGGGGCACGCGGCCTGGTCGTGCATGGCCCCGACTCACTTTGGGCCCAGGGCCGATGGCGTGGGCGTGGGAGGGGGGTGCAGTGCACACTCGGTCGCTCCGGTCTTCTGTCCTGGATGGCGGTGGTGGATGGGGCACCCACTTGGGGTCGACGGCTCGTGGTGGCTGGCCAGGGAGCAGCTTTCGCCATTGTTGGCCGTGGGTTGTCCCGGCCCCCCTAGTAGGTCCATTCCCCTGTTTGGAGTCGGATCGTGAGAGCCCCAGTCGGGTCTGCCAGTGTCTTGTTGGTTTTGCATGGGATGGGCAGCAGGCCGTGGCTTCCCCATCGGTGGCCAGTGCTCGGGGGTCAATGAGGGCTCCATGGGGGTTGGCTACTGTTGAGCCGATGTCTCCGGTTTCATGCGGCGCGGCACTGATGGTTGCAGGAAGGGTATTTTGCAGTGGCTCGTTGTTACAGGAATGAGCCTTCAGCTGCATCTGTGTTTGCTTCTGCCGTGCTTGGCGGGGTCGGGGGGGCTGCTGGCCGCGAGTCGGGCCTCGGCGGCGCTCCTGCCGCCTCTCTGGGGGAGTGGGCGCGGGGCTCAGTGTGTGCCCCCATCGACGGCGCAGCCGCCTTTGGGGCAGCGGATCAGGGTTGCTAACGTTTTGGTTTTTGATGCGCTCCGGGGCGGTTTGGCAGAGTCGCGCGTTGTGTGTGGCGGTCTGACCCGTGGATGAATCGGGGGGGGGGGGGGGATGTGGCGCCTCGGCCAGCCTGCCGACTTTGGGGCTGAGTGCCCGGGTTCGAGCCTCGGGGTCGCTTCCGCTTCCTGTGATTCTGGGGCGGGTCGCTTGGTCTCTCCGTGCCTGATGGTGTGGTAAATAGGGGGAGGCATCCTTTGTTGCTTGAATCTGTATCTTGGGGTCCTAGTGTTCAACGGCGAGCTACAAGCGTTCATCTGGAGCTGCTTACACACCGCAAGGCATACATTGGTGAGCATAGATTAATGTTGCAAATGGGTGCGCTCATGTTAACAAGGTGACCCTACCCCCCACGCCAAGAGGCGGCGCTGCCGCAAGATTGTCAAGGGCTCAGAGTGCTGGGGGGGAAGTGTGAGTGCAGGCGCATTGAGTGCGGGTGCTGCATCGGTGCAGTGTTCGAGTGGGTTTGTTGTAGGCCCCTTGTGCAGGTAGCAGTGGCACCATTGGGAATGGGGGAGAATGCATACCTCTGTCAGCGCCGCGCTCGGAGGCTGTGTGGCTAGCACAGAGCTCTCCGGATGTGGCATTGTTGAAAACCGGGGCGAGTGCGCATGAGCGATGGTATCTTTTCGTGCATCTGCCGGGTCCTCGGTCAGCACCACAAGGCCCCACCGTGCGGACACGAGGGGGCAGAGAGTGCCTGGGCTGGTGTCCGGTGCGCAGTGCTCCGCCCGCATTCTTGTTTATTCTACATGCCTAGCTATGGATTGGCAAGGAGTTTAGTTGCCCGTGCTTCACCGGGCTGCATGTTGCCATGAGGCCTTCATAGTTGGGTTGATTGCAGGGAGTGAGCTGCCGCCTTAGATTGGAGAGTCCAGGTTCGAGCTCAGAGCCGTTCGACATCCGGGAGCTTGGACCTATTGATCATCCCCCCGCGCTTAACTAAGGGTTTTGAGTTGGTTGCTGGCCCCTTGTAGAGCCAAGTTTTAACTGTCCGAGTCTCGCTCGCGACAGGCCTCACATAAATGTCAAGATAGTTTGTGTTATTCGTTATCTTCCCGGAGAGAGATCAGGAATTTGTATAGTGGAGGTTTTGACTTCGGTGTAGTTAGTGCAGAGGGTTAATATGCCCGCTGCAAAGAACGTGCGCCAAGTAGATTTCAGAGTGCGTATGATGTAAATAGGTCAGCAGGTTACTGCGTTCAAAAGAGGCATTGATTGTTATTTGCAATGTATATCTTATGCCCTAATAGTGGACAGTGAGCTACGAACGCTCATCCTAGAGCTGCATGCACACCGCCATGCATACATTATTAGAACATTGATTAATGTTGCAAAGAGTGTTAATTGGGCTAGAAATCGACTGAGCTTGTGCTTCTCCACACCAAGCAGCCTTAAACTATACTGCCTGCCAGTAGGGAAGACACGAGTCTCCTACACTTTGAGTCCTTTGGCTCAGGTAACATTTCCTATACACTGATTCACATGCATATGATCTATTGGCTCGGCGGTTTTTGTGTGAGATGCAAAGTTCTCGGACACCCTACACTGGTAGGAGTGGCGCTATATAACTAACTCAATGCATCTGAGAGTGTGGTTATGGAAACTTGGTCAACTGTTAAAGGGGGCTAGTGAGAGAATCTGTAGGGGAGGCGGCATTGGGGGGGCGCCAACAACATTCTGGCACAGGGCGCCAGCATCGCCAAGGCCGGCATCGCCGTTTACCGCGAGAGGGCGTGAGTTCTACAACGCTTTTAGGGGCGTGCTGAATTACATAAATTACAACCAGCATAGCGCAGGATACAAACCAAATTATTTCCGGCAACTAAGTATAATTTTCTAGGGATACCCAATGAGACTTGTTTGTTGGGCAGAAAATAACAGATTTTGAAGTTTAGCTACTGAGACTTATGCAGTCCATGCGCAACTAGCTAGTGCATGGCCCATTACGATATGCTAGAGAGAACCAGGCCCAAAGTCTCAGCGCCTTATCAATATGCAGTGATTCTGGGAAGATCACTTACTCTCCCCGTGCCTAATAAGAAAGGAGTGTGTCCTTGGTGTGGCGTAATTTGGTGCCCAGGTAAAGCGCGCAAACACTCAATACCTTTCTGGTCGTGCAGCACTACCATAAACTGAAAAATATATATGGTACCAAATAGTCTAGCATGAGGGTGTGTTGCAGACATATTAGGGTAATCTGCAGCTCACTAGTCACTTTATTTTAACAAGATAAGCTGTTTTGCATAGTGTGGACGTCAGTGATCTGGCTTTGTCATTCGAGATCTGCAGCATGCGCTTTACCTATTTCTGATAGTTGGGCTCCGTAACAAGATATTACTCACACATAGTTTCAGTATGAGCACCCCCCCTGTGCCAGCCGGTTAGTGGATAGCCCTAGCCTGGACTGACACAGCCAGATCTCTACAGCAGCCGCCTGTGTCTCCAAAATACCGTAAAATAAGTTCTGTTTGACACCATAGGTGTTTGGCGGTAGTACTGTAATTTAGGTGACTTTCTGTGCTGGCCGAAATGTGCGGGGGTAGCAAGCTTGGTTCTTACTAGATCAAGGTTGGAGACGGGTGTGTCAGGGAGGGCCGTGACACACTAAGCTAGTGTGAGTGGGTGGTTCTTGGTGCGGGGCACCACCTCTTATTGTTCAGCTCCGGCGCTGGTGACAGGCTCCCAGTTAGCACTGTCGGTCTACTTTTAGAGCGTATCGCCGCAGCTCGCAGTGAGGAATTCAATCTCATTAAGATTGCTATTGCCTGCTGCACAGGCCGTTCTATTAGCGGTGGGAGTATGGAATAGTCTTTACTGTTGGGCCTTTAACGCTGCAGCGGGCCTACTAACAGCTGGTATAGCCCGCTAAGGCGGGCTATAAGGCTGTACTCTGTTTTCTTTGTGGAAGGGTTTTATTGGAAACCTTCTGAATGAGACAAGTATTGGTATAGATACATGTTGTTATTTGCCGGTACAGTAAACTGGCTACTTTTACTACCACTTTCGTCGAACAATACGGCTTTCCAACACAGCATGGTTTTCAGAGTCTGATGTAAGATATATAGGCATTGTTGTCCAAACATCACGCTCAGATTGGTCCCGGTAATGTAATTCTTATTGCAGCCCACACGCTGGTGGATCTACAATCCATGCAAGCAACCTATGGGGCAGTTTCCCAAGCTCGAGTTGAGTTAGTGGTCTCTCTTAACTTGAAGGATGTTTCATTCCTGGAAGCCCTGAACCAGAGGCCACCATCACTATTCACACTATTGGCCACAAGCTTTCCTTCGATTCCTGGCTTCAGGTTGAAAACGCATGGCCTTATATTTCAAATGTACTCTTTAGCGGGCCACTCGCCATTCTAATAAGGAAGTAGGCTTAGGCTGATAGTGATTAAGATAGTCACATGTGATCAAATATTGGTTAAATGTTTGGATTTGGAATATCGATGTTATTATTGTGCGTTCCACGCTTGAGTATATACAGAGTATTCAGCGGCCTGAGCTGTTTTGAGACAAGCTGAAGGCCTGGGTTTGTGGGTCATACATAACATCTTGAAGGTTATTCTCCCTGTTCCACAGGGAGGCAAGGTAAAGCCCAGAGTAACCTGGTCTACCAAGACTTAGCCTGGCGCCTCTTCTGTGACCTTTTGAAGTTTGTTTATTTAATTTATGACGGTGACAGATGCTATCACAGTTGTTGATAGGCACCAGGGCTAATATTTGGTGTCGCCCATAGATGCCCTGTGTTGGGTGAATGATATCTGAGAGCTGTACTCCTTAGAAAAGGACATTGCCAAATAGGCAAGCCAATGGCACATCAAGTGGTTATGAATAAAAAAAAAAAAAACAATACTGCTCTCTTTTATCCATTCTACGATATTAATGTGTTGGCGTGAAATGTTCACCTTCACCACGTCACGACCCCAAGATTAAAAACTACTTGTGGTGTTCACCAGGGACCCCCCCTTTAAATGGAAACACTTTGGGGGAACAAGGTTTATTACACTAGGTCCCAGATATTGGAACTCCCCACCTCTAGAGACGAGGTACTGCACTGACCTCATGACTTCCCGCAAACTCCTAAAACATGGCTAGTTAGACAGGTATATGAGTAACATACCACTCTAACAGGTTCCAGAGTAGCGCCAGGGAACCAATCTGGTACGGGTGCCCTACAAATTCAAATTCAAATTTCAAATTTATTTATTATGTTTTGGCTCTCGAGAGGGCCACATAAACGTATACAATACACAACAACAAATACACAAAAAAATACAAGAATTTAAAAACAAAATTCAACCCGTCATAGCTATACATCAGAAAATCAATCTAACAAAGCCGGACAGACAAAATATCACCAGGGATATTAATAAATAGCTAAAAATCCTTTAAAAAAGTTAAAAATATAAGAACAAAACATTTCGTTCGGAGGACAATAAAGTGCATGAAGGAAATCCTTTAAAGTGACAATGCTAAGGCGGATACAAATTACTTTTAGCCATCGATTGCTCAAATTACGTAACATAGGACAAATCAATAATACATGCATACAGTCCTGGGTGTTCAGTTTACATAAATTGCACAAAGCAGAAGTGCCATGCCATTTGGATAACAGTAGATTAAGTGGAATTAAATCATAGCGTAACAAAAACCAAAACCTACGTATCCCATGCGGTAGATTCCATAGGGCATAGGGTTGTGGCTGTTTCAACCTATAGGAGGAGATGAGAGGTTCCACATTCCTTTTATCACCAACTGATTTTTTATCGGAGAGGAAACAAAACTCCCACGAAGCCTCCTTGAGGACATGTTTTAACTGCGTGGAGGAGTAGGAGAATAGAACACCTTCATCAAGTTTCAGTATCTTTACAGCCCTTCTAAAGTTGCTTACGAGTTTAGAGAACTCTTTAAAATTGCCCAAAAGTTCATTTTTGAGGAGAACTCGCAGGGTGCCATCTCGCGCTCTAGCCAAACTGGCCACCCATCTTATTAGGGCGCATAGACCCTGAACCCAGGAACTCCTGAGTCCAAAGTCAAGCCTACAGGCGGCTAGTGGGCAAGCATTGTTTAGAATCGAGAGGGATCTTAAGAGTTTCCCCTCAATCTTATGGCAGAAGTCCCAGTTTTTCACCTCTATTAATTCAATACCATACAAGATAGTTGCGGGGATTTTTACTCTAAAAACTTCTAGAAGACTGGAAAAGTGTCTTTTCCCCGTTGCCTGGTATAAGGACTTTAACCCATTGCCATGGGCAAGAGCTTTGCGGGAGCAGTGCTCTATATGGAGTTTCTCACTCATATTGGCCGAAAATATTTTTCCCAAAAAAGTATAGGAAGTTACGACCTCCAATCTATGCCCTCCAATAGCCCAACCGTAATTTGTCGAGCGGCACTTCTTCTTACCAGCTATACACATCACTTTACTTTTGGTAATATTAATCTTCATGTAATGCTCACCAGCGAAGGCCTGTAGAGCCTGTAGCCGATTTGCAAGACCAATTGGAGTCAAGTCAAGAATCAGAACATCATCGGCATACATCAGGCAGGATATTGGAGTCCCTCCTATCATCGGGGCAATCCCCTCACTGGCAGACACGGCAGCAGGGAGGTCAGCCGTATATAAGGAGAACAAAAGGGGTGCCAATAAGCAGCCTTGTTTAAGGACATTCCGAGATGGTATTTTGGCCGAAAGCCCCCTTTCGCCCCCCATTAAGACCCTGCACCAGGTCTCAGTGTGCAGAGCCCGCACCAGTTCCAACAGGGGGGTAGGGACACCAAGCGTCGCCAGTTTTCTCCACAGCGTTCCACGATCTACTTTATCGAACGCTGTGGAGAAATCAATGAAGGCGGCATATACCACTCCTCCTCTCACCTGGACATATTTATCTGTGATCACCTGAAGGGCGGTCAGGTTATCTAGCGTACCATGCTCCCTTCGGAAACCAGTCTGTTCAAACGGCAAAATATTGCCGTCCTCGACCCAATCAGAAAGAGATCTAAGGAGACATTTCGCAAAGACCTTTCCGATGGAGTCGAGGAGTGCAATCAGGCGGTAATTACTAGGGCTATCCCTTATACCCTTTTTAAAGATAGGGACCAAAATACTTCCTCTCCAGGACGCAGGAACAAATTTGGAGAGATGGCACGCCTTAAACAAGGGGTACAAAATTTTGCTCCAACTTAAGGGATCTTGTTTGAGGACCGTCATAGGAAGCTCATCCGGTCCCATGGCCCCAGAGGGCCGCATATTTTTTATAGCCGTCTCGATTTCCTTCTCTGAGGGAAGGAAAACCAGGTCTTCAGGGGCAGCATATATGGAATTATCAATACCTGTGGTCCCGTTCCCTGCATAGAGCTCTCGGATATGAGAGGACCATACCTCTTCTGGTATAGGAATGGGGGTGGGGGTATGGCGCGTACCGCATCCCTTCCCAATTATTGCCCAAAAGTCTTTAATATTACCATGTACAGCAGATTCCCTTAGTTTAATCCAGACTTCATCCTCCCTTTCCTTTTTAATTTTTTGCTTGAGTCTGCTTCTCTTTCTTTTTAACCTGGCAATTTCTTTCCCACGTTCCAGAACCCTTTCTAAATACTGTTCGCGAACTAGTTTATTTATTTCCCTATTCAGGGTACGCAATGTATTGGGGACTACCTCTCCTTTCCTAGGGGGAACAGTTTTTTTTGCGTACAATAAAATCTTTCGCATAAATTCTTCAAAATAAACAAATTCGCTACCATTCCACTCGTTTATTACCATTAGGGTATCGGCCAATAGGTCCTGCACCCCATTAATGGCGGCAACGTTCCAGAAGCATCTTCCAGAAGAGGCATGGAAGGTAGCCTCGTTGCCATTAAGCGACCAAGACGCCGTATTCAAAGAATTTAAAGACATTGTTAAAAACAATATACTATGATCGCTGAGTGACGTAGGTATAATCTTTAGGTCCAGAATATGGGGAAACAGGCCATAGTCTGCTATAGCATAGTCCAAAATTGACGACCCAAAGGGGGATTTATGAGTATAATTAGCGGGGACGTCAGATGGAAATCTTCCATTTAAAATAATACCATCCCCAATCGCTAATTCTTTTAACAAAATCTTCCCTCTTTTATTTGTCACCAAGTTCTCAGGGAAAAGCGTCTGGGGAATAAAGTGAACCTCTTCCTTAACTTTATTCCTGAAGAGTTTCAGACTAGCATTTGAAATTTTGCAATTTAAATCACCTACAAGCAAAATTACAGGGGAAGATGGGGAATTTTTTATCTGTTCAATATATCGGAGAACCTGCTGCAAACTATCATTAAAACGCTCCTCAGGGGGTATATACACATTAAAAATTACCATAGGATATTTTTCACCATTATGGAACAGATTTTCTAGAGTTATTGTGTGGAAAAGTCTACTAGGATCAATATAATGGGAGAATCTCCATTGCACTTTATTTGACAATAAGCAGGCAATCGCCCCCCTGGCATGCCCTTTCTTAGAGGGCGCAGCTGGTACTTCCAGGACATAAAAATCTTTTGATGGAGTTAGCATATCAATGCACCATGTTTCCTGAATGCACAATACATCCGCACCCAGAGAAGATAAAAAAGCAAGTTTCTCTGGGCAACTGTGGAATCCAGCCGCATTCCAGGAAATTATTTTTAATGCGGTGTTAAAGATGGTGAAACAATTTGGGGTTATCCTTTGTTTTTGTTGATAATGCACTATGGAGCCAATTCCACCGGTTATTATCATCTATGAGTGAAGAGTTCTCAGTTAGTGGAAGTGGCTTCACGTGCGAAACTGAGCGTTTTCCCCTAGAAACCCAAATTTTTAGGTCTCTAAGGGGAGAGGTTACCCCGTTTTGCTCACCACCCCCAAACCCCTGGTTAAATAAAAGATTTGGCTTGCCTGGGTTGGAGATAGGGAGAATGTCAATGCCTAGGCGCTGAAAATTTTCAGCTTGTTCTAGTATCAAGTTTGTTATAATAGGCGAATAAAATTTCACCCGTATACTCAATACCCTACTTCCACCCAACAGAGACACCAGTTCTATGTCTCTAGATTGAATATGGTAGAGACTTTCAACCTCACTAAAACGTTTGAGAAGCCAAGCTCTATTTAACAAAAGGTCAGTATCAAATAAAGGTACAAAATCTAATACACGTACGTCCACCGGGGCCTTAGTGATATTTACAGATCGGGCCGGAGGACAGTAATTTTCCGACTCTAGTGTTACAGCAAAGGGGGGGGCCAAAGGGTTAAGAGCCCCAGATGGATAAGAAATTGGCACTCCTAATGCGCTCCGTGAAGGAGAGCATGGGGGAGAGCCCCCTACTTGCGGTATGGCTTCCTGAGTAAACAGACTACGTTGTTCGTTTTCCCCCTCTACAGAGGTTAAACTAGTTAAGTTCAAATCAATGTCCACCTTTAAGGAAGTAGAAGAGGGCTCCACATTGATTTCATCATTCTCCCTTGCCGCTGAAATATTTTGGAAAATAATCCTCCGCTGCTTTTTCTTTCTGTATTTTCGAATTGGTTTCCTCTTGTTACCTTTATTAATTTTTTGTTTACCATTTTTTCCCCTTTCTTCTTTTACCTCCAGTTTATCGTCCAGGGATTCTTTTCCGCACTCAGGCACAAAAATAGGAAACAACTCCTGGACCACTTTAGGGCCAGGCAAAGGTTTATCCTCCTCCTCTATCTCCAGAACTGTGTTTTTGATGCAGTTGGGAGCTGCAGTAAGAGGCATATCCTTGTGAGGTTCCAGAGTAGGCGATTCAACCTTCCTATCCAGTTCCCCTCTAGTATCTCCGGTTTTCCCCTCGGACAAGTAATGCTCAGACTTGGGGGGAGAGGCCTTCCTCATATCAGGCGATTTCTGCAGCAATGTCTTTAAAATTTGAGTGACTGATTCAAGAATACAGTCCGAGCTGCCTACAAATTTCCCCAAAAGCAGTAAGATTGAGGCGAGGAGTTGTTCCATAGCGATCATGAACTCAGAGATCGGCTTTTCTCGTACTTCCGCAGTGCAGCTATTATCCAAGAGATTAAGGTCAGGGCTCCTGGAAATATTTAACAAGTCGGATATTTCATGGCCATTTAACGAAGGGGTGCTACTATACAACAGTAACCCCGATGGGGTGGCACCCGCTGAAGCTTGAAACTGCTCCAAAGACTCCACTTTAGCTGGGCTTACGTAGCGTCCCCAAAGTTCCAGGTCATTAGATAGTGCAGATAAGTCACCCCCCGGCCTATCATTCATAGGTGACTGAGGGATCGGTGGTATATGCACTGGATCACCTACGGTCATCATTTTCCCCTCTGTGGAGTCCCGTAAGGGAGACCCCCCTACCATTGATTGTGGGGCCCCATGCTGTACCAGAGGCGGTTGGGGGTGTATGATGGCTGGTGAATGAAATTCCAGAGCTTTAGTATCTGTTCTTTCTGGCGTGACAAGTTTGGATTTTTTTTGACCAGCTAGATCCCAAAGTTCAGGTAGTTGGCATTGACCTTTCAACGGTGGGTTATTCACTGATTTGTTTCTTGTGCGGGTGGTAGTTATTTTTCGGCCAGGTTTTTCTCCCACTACCCTTCCTGAGCGTAGGGTTTTAGACATTTTACACACTATTTTCCACAGTAATAGACTTAAAAAAAAAAAAAAAAAAAAAAAAATGTAAATAAGTAAAACTGGTAAGAAATCTGGAGTGACGTCAGTCCCTGACCGGCCAAGTAAGTCCGAGATACAGTATAGCTATGACAGTACACAAATCATTCACAAACCTACGAAAGCGGACACAAGTTCAATGTGGCAGTAAGAAAATGTAAATGACCGGGCCCAGCCCAGCCTACCTCGATCACAGAGGGCCACAGAGGGCCCGGCGTCGCCCGCGCGCGTCCCGCGATGCGCGGTCTTCCAGCGATAATGAAGGCAGGTGAGGGGGGCAGGTGAGGGGGGCGTGGCGGCGAGATGTAGCTGGCCAGTAATCAGTTCTCAATTCTCAGAGGGGTGCCCTGGGCCCAGACCGCCCCCACCTCGTCCTCACTCGCGTTAGCTGTTATGTGGAGTGATGCACTGTGGGTATAGTAGTCCTCCCGGTGGGTGCACGTCGAGGTGACTTCCTGCAATGTGGTCACTTGTTCATCGCATCAACACTGCAACGTTTTCCGCAAGGGAGGTTAGTTTGGTTTGTATTTGTGCCCCGCCGCTATCACTCTATGTGCCACTCCTCCTCGGCTCCGCGGTAGCTGTCTCCTCTTGCTCTCCTCCTCCCTTCTGTTTTCGTGTTTGACCAAACGGGTCCAAGCGAGGTCCGGGCAGCTCTTCCACAACCGCGACCCTCGCAGGTTTTTCCTCCGCTCTACCCCGCCGCTCCTCTGCTCACCTCGTGTCGCTCCTCTCGGTTGCAGGGAGACCGGGAGTTGACAGTAACGGCAACGGCAACGGCAGCGGTGGTGGCAGGGAATCGCACCGCACAGGCACCAGCGGTCCGGCAGTCCGCTGGCTCGTCGACTCCGCAGCAATGTCTGCTTGGGTTGTTAGTTGTGGCGCCTACCACCGAGCACAGTGCGCCGTGCTATGTGCTGTCGTCCGTGTGGAGGGGCAGCTGCCGATGGAGTCCAATTAGATGGTGCCTTAGGAACTCTGGGGCCACACTGCGCTGCCGCTGCCCGCCTCCTGTTGCTGCAGCTCACAAGTAAACGAGGCAGGACAAATGGGTGGTTTGGCCGGTCTGGCCAGGCAGGGCAGCCTAGCCTAATTAGACTAGTTAGGAGAAGCAGCACTCGACAGCGGCCCCCTCAGCTGACTCGTCCGACTCGTGGCCAGCACACTACTCTCTGTACTCCGGCAGCGTCGTGGGACCCCCGGTTCACTGGCACCGGCGGGAGAATCAGCGGGAGTCAGCGGGAGACTCAGCAAGGGAAAGAGCCGATCGGGGCCGAACAGTTTCAGCGTCCTCCTGCTCGCGTCCTCCCGCTTCGCTCTGCGCCGCAGCTTGTGCAAAAACGTGGCTTCTGGTGCCCTACAAATTTAGTATAACATAACATAACAAATGTTGGATGGATTTCATAATCTTTTAGGAGCAGAACATAATGTGTTTATTGCACAAACTGAGAGATTCGAAAACAGAGCTTGTGGAACCACACAGGATGTTTCACAAGGTGACAGCAAGCCATACTGTTGGAATAAACAATTAATGAAAAGAAAATTACACTATTTTGAAATTAATTACATAGACGTCAACAAGTTTAACGATATTTTGGGCTAAATAGTTATGGTTAAAGGTGAGATAAGGTTACATCGTTTTACAAAATCAATTCTAAGCAATTGCAGTTCAAGTTGTATCAGTCAATAACAATTGTTGTGGTTAGCATTAGGTTTTGAATTAGGGAAGGAGGTGCTGAGCCAATTTAATTATTATAACTGATTTGACTTCTACATAAAAATTAGTGCAAATTACATGTCGTCTTCAGGAAATAAGCTTTAATTTTAAGTGAATTAAAAGTAGGAATGAACCGAAATATTTCAATAATATTTATCTTAGTTTGATTTTATATGAACTATTGAAGAACAAGGCTAGAATAAGACTCCATCATCTACGTTAATGTAACTTAACTTGCAAGAATATTTAATAAAACCTGTATTATTTGGTAGTTAAGATGATTCCCAGAATGCTGGGTCATTATTGGCAGTAGGGAGGCCAATCCAAGGAGATGTTGCTGAGATTGGTCATTGGAAGTAAACAATAGGATAATAATACAACGTGAAAGGAAGAAAAAGTAGGGGTTAATGGCCGAAAAGGTAAATACGGCAGAGTTAGCAGTTTTATCTGTTTAATTGATGTTTATTAGCATGCTGTAGGAAGGTGAGATTGTCTCAACGAATCACTTGCCAATAATGCTGTCACCAGCTAAGTTTGTGGCATTAACCATTCAGAGACAGTGACTTGAAGCAGCCAGGGACAGTGAGTGTATGTTTCCCGTGTGCTGGGTGAGAGTACAAAGACAGAGGCTGTTGCCCCCATACCGTCTGATGTTCACATCTTTTAAGTGCCCATCCCATCATTAGATACCCGTGATGTCAGCTTGTGTGGATAAACGTAGGGAAGGCAGTTAACTCACACGTTACCTCCATCTTGCTTTACTGTGCTTAGCTGTTGGAAACACGCTTCTAAGCCAGAATGACCCTAGTTTGGCCCAATTGAAAATCACAATGGGATTTCATGTCCATATACGCCAAAGCCAGCTCGTAGGGGCAGGGCACCTATTACAGCGAAGGGAGGAAGGGGGGGCTCTGGCAGCGACGGGAGCCTCCCCAGAGCTGTGGCGGAGTTACAGGGCGATCTGGAGGCAGAAGGGTACAGTAAGGGTACCTCTGCGACAGGCGGTACAGTAAGGGTACACCTGTCAGGCACAGTAAGGGTGCCCGAGCCAAGGTCCGGGAGCCGAAGGAGGTTCTGGGAAGACCGCGACGGCGCCCCGTTAGTCCTTCGGGCGGTTGGGGGGCCTGACCAACCGGGGGTGTGCCATAACACGCTCCGCCCCTGTTAAAAGGGGCGGGAGTATTAGACAGATCACGTGATCCAAAGGAGGATCTGAAAAAAATGTGCCGCACTGTCGGGCATCGACCCACCGTGCTTGCTGGCTCGCAAGGCGGGCGGAGCAGCGAGGGGCTGCTTGCCCTGGATCGCCCGTAAGATAACCCACTTATCGTCATACTTATGTTGTATGAAATAAACCTGCAGCAGTTCTTCACCCATAACGAATGTGTCAGTGTAATCTTTGGGTGACGTCTGTGCATGCGTGTTGAGTGGAGCGGATGAAGGTGTGGTCACTATGCCGCTGCCCGCGTCCCACGCAGGGGGACATCAGCAGGGCAGCCCTCTAGTGGCCACCCGTCGGAGCCTCCCCCCCTGCTCCGCCTCTCTCGTGAGGCCGCGCCTCGGGGAGGGGAGGCCCCCAATGGGTTTGGTTTGGGGAGGCGTGCCGCGGGGCTGGGCGAGGCTAGTCCCCCCCCCTTTTTAAGCATCGCACCCCCGCAGATCGCCCTCTGCTTCCTGCGCTCCTCCTGGCCACGCGAATTCCCACCCTTTCCGCTTACCCTGCGCGGCGGAGGCAGCGCGCTATTGGAATGTAGTAATGTTTTTTCTTGCGTTGCAGGCGGAGTTACAGGGCGATCTGGAGGCAGAAGGGTACAGTAAGGGTACCTCTGCGACAGGCGGTACAGTAAGGGTACCCCTATCAGGCACAGTAAGGGTGCCCGAGCCAAGGTCCGGGAGCCGAAGGAGGTTCTGGGAAGACCGCGACGGCGCCCTGTCCTTCGGGCGTTTGGGGGGCCTGACCAACCGGGGGTGTGCCATAACACGCTCCGCCCCCGTTAAAAGGGGCGGGAGTATTAGACAGATCACGTGATCCAAAGGAGGATCTGAAAAAAATGTGCCGCACTGTCGGGCATCGACCCACCGTGCGTGCTGGCTCGCAAGGCGGGCGGAGCAGCGAGGGGCTGCTTGCCCTGGATCGCCCGTAAGATAACCCACTTATCGTCATACTTATGTTGTATGAAATAAACCTGCAGCAGTTCTTCACCCATAACGAATGTGTCAGTGTAATCTTTGGGTGCGACTGTGCATGCGTGTTGAGTGGAGCGGATGACGGTGTGGTCACTATGGAAGAGAAATGTGTCTTCCCCGTTCATCTTACTTTGTTTTACAAACACGGTGCTCGCAGTCTGTTTTCATAACCTCTCCAGTTGTAGAACACTTCCTGTACATAGAGGTTTGCTGCTTGAAACTGTTAAGCTGCTATACATACTGGTCTTTGTGGCGCAATCGGTTAGTGCGTTCGGCTGCTAATCGAAAGGTTCGAGGGACGCAGAGGTTTGCTGCTTGAAACTGTTAAGCTGCTATACATACTGGTCTTTGTGGCGCAATCGGTTAGTGCGTTCGGCTGCTAATCGAAAGGTTCGAGGGACGCAGAGTTTTATGCTATCAGAAATGTAATCTGCGAAAATCACACATTTTGCATAAGATTAAGGACTACACTGGAAGCTTCCCCCTCATTTAATTCCCAGCCTTATAAACTCTGTTACGTGAAATCCACACAGCGCTTTCTGTGCTCGGGTTTGAGCTCTGAGACCCTCTCCCAGATACGGGTGGCCGCGAGCCCCGCACACAGCTGCAAAAAGAGCGTCATGCAATATTACTGCGTTAGGGCCACCTCCATCCTAGGGTCTGTTTCGCATGGTTTTTGTGCTGTTGTTGTTGGCGTGATATAGCTTTGTTCGTTCCACGGGTGTGGTGCGTTTTCTTTTTTCCATTTTTGATGTAGAAAGTTGTAGAAACACTTCAGCAAATAAATAGCTGAGTGGATGACGTTCTACATGTGATGGTGGAGTGTGGATGGTGAACGGTTGATGAGCGGTATCGGCCATGTATGAATCTGGGTTGTGTTGATTTCCATGTTTCCTGCTCGTCAAGCGCGCGAGTTTACAAGAGTGCGTGGGGTAGGTGTGTCGTGATTAGCAGGGAGGGTGGTTTTGGTAGGTGATGCAGGACTTGGGGACTACAAACCCTTTAGTGGGGTAGCATGACGTCTACGAGATGCCCAGTGGGCCAGGTGGTGATGACGTAGTTCAGAATTTCATGAACAGTTGAAAATATATGAATGGTTTAGACCCCGCGGTGGTATAAATTTGAAAATCGATACAATCGTCAGTCTATTTGGCAGGTATGGGGTAAGACGGGGTACCGTAAAAGGAGATGTGGGCAGTGTTTATGAAAGGAGCAGGTTTACGGCGCCTCGAAGCGCCCTTGCTATCAGCAACCTGAACTAGGAAATAGCTGCAGACGGAAATGCATGTTTATTGAGACCTAAATTATTCTTCAGAGCAATAAATGTTGGCTGCGTATGTTGGTTGCACCAATCCTTAATGTGCCCGTGTTATGCAAGGGTTATTGCAGGATCCGTAGTCGGAACCTAACAATCTAATTCCATTAAGATAAGGGGGCGGGCCCAAGAGGCTGGACGTGAAGCAATCTGCATCCTGACCTCCCCGGGCCGCGGCAGACTCCGCGGAGCCAGCAATAATGGCATAGTCCCATTATGGCACCAGGCCCCACCCTTACCACAACAGAGTATGCATGCATAAATAAATAAATACACAACACAACTTTTGTTTGGGAAAAATATTGCTGCAGGTTTATTCCATACAAAACTATGCAATATGGTGGGTTATCTTACGGGCGATCCAAGGGCAGGCAGCTGTATAAACCTATGCTGCCCTGCCCGCCTGATGAGCCACGCACTGTGGAGAAACCAATCAGCGCTACCCTTATGGGGGGGTGATCCCCTTACTGGATCACGGGTGATCCCCTTACTGGATCATGTGACACATTGGTCCCTTATTACTCACGCCCTTTTCAGGGCGGAGCGTAGCAAGGCAAACCCCAGGTTGTTCAGGCCCACAACCGCCCGAAGGACTAACGGGGCGCCAACGTAGTTGTTCCAGGACCCTCCAATGGGGTTTCTGTGATTTGGCTCTGGCACCCCTATTGTGCCCTTGCAAAGGTAAACTTTCTGTACCCATATGCTTCCAGATCGCCCTGTAACTCCGCCACAGCTCTGGAGGCGGCTACCGTCGCCTAAAGAGCCCCCCCACCAAAACAGTTCCTTTCTCACTGCCACCTGCAACTTTCCGGGCCATATTCATGTCCTGTAAGAACAGATCCAAGCCCACCTGTGCCAAGTGCACCCCAACTTTGTCACAAGCTTTGGGGTTTGCCCGGCATGGCTCATGCCTGATGAAGCCAAAGCCCCTTGCCCTGCGAATTTGCGCATGGAGCGGTGCATGCTTCTCTGGGAATGGACCAGTGCCTCGCATGCCCTGCAAGGATGTGATGGCCTCCAGGAAGCACATAAGAACATACCTTTGGCCATAAGAAACTTGAATAATGTCAGGAGCAATTCCAAAAGCTCTAACTTTAACAATGCCGAGACCATTGCATTATAAATGCTTGTTTTTGTTAGGCACGAGGAGATTAATTGATTTGCCCAGAATGACAGGATGTTAGCGTCATTGCCGCGACTCGAACCAAGTTCCCCATATTCGAGGCCGACAGCCCTAGCCGTTAGGCCAGCTCCTCTCCATTTGCTTTGGCAGGGAGCAAATCGGTGAATATGACATTCAACCCTAAAGGGTGGAATTACATTACCCACGGGATCAAGGACTTGTGTGTATATTACCAGTGATACTCTTAGAAATTATGGTTCCCAGTGTCAAATGAGGACTGTCCCTCCATGGACTATGAGACATGGTCGCTGGGTTTGCCACTTGACACCCTACAGGGAGGTGATACTAAACCTCCCCCAGCATAAGCTGAAAGTCTTGGGTTGCTATCAAACCACCCGAGTCCTCTGCAGTGGTTATACTGGTAAGTGGGCAATCAAATCACCATCCCTCCTTTCCTGTCAGACTGGTGCCTGTTCGGTTTTATCTGTGGTGGCTGCCCACAGACTTCCCAAGCAGACGTACTGCTAAAATTGTGAGCAGTTGCTAACATTGAGGGAAACTCACGCTTGCAACTACAGTGAGTATTTAAATTATTATGATACAGAGTGTCCAGTCGAACTATGCACAAGTAATTGACACTCTCCCACGTGTAGTCGCTGTGAAACGTTTGAACTAGTCCCCAAATTCAGCCAGTCACCCCCCTAGGTGGAGACCAGTCCTCCCAACTACTGCTAGTCTAACCCCCAGTCATACCTCCTGCTCAGGTGAATTTAGAAATTCACGACACTGCCAACCCCAGGGACATATTACTGGGCTGTGTAAATGCGGCCCCAGATGACCTTAACAATTTGCTTTGATTGGATGGGTGTTACCATGGACTAGCTGCCCACCCGCCTGCTGTCCCGGCTAAAGTGCGGGTGAATATGTCTAACACGGGCTACCTGTACCCTGCCCTTGCTTGCATAGGGCATCTATAGCTGCATCTACCATACATAGCAAGACACGACAATATAGCGAGCCCTATCCACACACAACCAATATTAAAACATGGTCCATCAGGGGCCGAAGCCTTGACTTTGCCCTCTGTTGTGTGACCTGGATTGCTCAGACCAGGCGACATGAGGACACACAATCATGTGTACCCGTTCTTCTTGTGCTACACTTGCTGGGGGATTAGTATGCTCCTCGCCTGTTTGCTCGGAATTAGTGATGGTCCCTCGTGGGGTGAAAGCTCAGGGCCTTATCCCTGGAGCTTGTCCATCTATAATTCCCCAGGTAATCTACATCATAGGTGTGTAAAGCTATTCCAGGTTCCCCCATTTATTATGGTCGCTAGGCTCTCCCCCAGTTTGAACAAACATCTTAGCTAATCGTACGCCTGCCTAATACCCAGGGCTGACTGGTTTAATGCTTTTCAATTGACATTGCCCAACCAAATGAGGCCATGCACTGAAACTTTACTGGGTTGTCTCAGGTTTCTTTTAGCGCTAGAAACGCCCCCAAGTGTACAAGATACCTGATTCTATATGGTGCCAGCAGATGTTCTTAAAGGCCCTCGTAGCCAATTGCCCTATGCAGTCTCGACAACATTTTGCGGCACCTCTTATGCGTTGTAATCGCCCCGAGTAAGTGTAAAATTATATTTCCCCACCAATGGGCTGGTAACCAGTGGCAAAGAAAGACAGAACCTGGGCATAACCTCCCTGTTTCCTACAGTAAAACAATGATTCTCTTGCACCAGTATCAACTGTGCCACATACATCCATGCCCTATCATCCGTTGCTATGCAGTGCAGCTGGCATCCAATTCAATGCATAGGCGACATATCAACCCGTTCTTGCATATTTGTGGGCAAAAAATTACATATGCCGGGAATTCAGCACTAGTACCTATGCTTCTGAACCTGGACTTGCAAGGCACACATGATTCGACGATCGTCCCAATGCTAATCGCCATATCTCCACCTCCTCAATAACGTCTGACTTACCGGGGGCACGACGAGGACTCGTGGGACGGAATAACTGTCTGAAGCATTAGCGCCAATTAAGAAACCGCCAGAAAACATCGTTATCATGCCAAAGGTGGCCTTCCCTGAAGACCGGCCCCAATCCAGTACACCCCCATAATACTACAACCCGGATGT
Organism: Triturus cristatus; assembly: GCF_964204655.1. Lineage (NCBI taxonomy): Eukaryota > Metazoa > Chordata > Amphibia > Caudata > Salamandridae > Triturus > Triturus cristatus. Next base: position 169,709,811 of record NC_140580.1, on the reverse strand, counting down.
ACACCCGGGGAGCCAACATGCGACTCTGGTAAAGGTGAAATAACGTGCCACTAACATCCCTGCACCCCAGGCATAATACAAAGTTAGTACCGCAGATCAATATAGGCGAACAAAAGGACCACCGAACACAGCTGTGCCACATCCAAGAAGAAGAACCCTCTACAGTTTGAAGCCCACTGAGGGGAGAAGTACAGTTCCCGCATACTTCGCAAACCATAACACTACGAGGAAGTAGACCTCTCTGGCGTGCCCCACCTTGGCCTCCAAACATGCACGGGTGCTAGGGGGTGGTGAGGGCAGAAAACAATGACTAACTGATGCCCCGGGTGGGCTTGCATCCCCAGTCTTGGTCCCTGGGAAAAGCTGGCTCTACATAACCATAACAAAACGTGCACATCGCGCCTTGCTGATGCGCGCACGCCACAAGTGCGATTGATAACAAGTAAATGCCCTCCTGACCTCAAACTTCAGGATCCCGTGTTTGAAACGCCCCAGAGCCCCCCACGCGTGCTGAATAAGGCCGTGCCTTTGCATGGTATTTCGCCGCTATGTCAATGCATCCCTGTATTTCTTACAAAAGGAGCACTAACCTACAACAAGCCTAACCATTGTCATAGTCCATACTTCTATTTGCATAAGGTAACTAGGCCACAATTCTAGCTCAGTTGCATAGCCAAACGTGAGCTAGCCGCCTCCATCCATAGCTGCCAAGGTTTCAGATTGCTATGTGTTACATTTTCATAATTTCCGCGCCACTGTGGGTGACATTCAAAGACTATAAATGACACTTCCTTGGGAGCAAAATCAATCAATGATACGGCGCATATCCAACCTACCCCTGCACCTTTCAGAAACATGTCAGGGCAGTGGGACCTGTGATGCGATCTGCCGGTATAGTTCTAATTCATACGATGGCACCAAAAGTCAACCCCATCATGGGAAAGAACTCCCACTCAGTCTGTACCCCCAACTGAATTCGCATTGAGTGATCCTTTAACGAACTTAAACAAATTGTGTGCTTGTGTGAAGGCGTCTGTTACGCATGGTTCATGTCGAGGCTGCTCAAACATGTGAAGTATACTGTGCTGACATCGACACTGTGGGACTGTTGTTAAGTGGACATGCTCATCTATGGCCTAATAATAGTCAAACAGTGCAGCACATGACAACGGAAATAAATTCCACCATATCTTCTCCATACTTCCACTTCTTTCAGACTTAGTGCTGGTACCAACAGCCACAGTGCCAACCGGTGGCGTACCATATGCAACATGGGCAAGCATAGAACTAGTGACTGTCTTATAATGTACTAGAAGCAACAGGTTCTATTATTAGACCCTCAGTCGGCAAGGCATCCTTGACCGTGCAGCCCAAACTCCCTGTATAAAGTTTTGAATCAAGCAAGCCGCAGGTGGCGCGCAAGCTCAGGCACCGCTGCAAATCACGTGGCAAAATGAGTACCGCCTTTACATTACATATACACGTGATTTGCCCAGGATCACAGGACGCTCCACAATGTCCGCATTCATGTTACCTGCACCCAAGTGAGCAGCTGCACATGAGCACCATATTTACATTACATACTCAGGCCAGGGAGATGAGTGATTACCCAATATCACAGGACGCGACTCAAGGCTCTGACCCTGGTTTCCTGCACCAAAGTCGCGCTTGCTAGGCAAAGATGTGGCTTCGGCGCTAGATCTCCACCATTCCAGCCGAGGATGACATAACCCCCGCTTAAGTCCCCCAGGCACATTAGTCCCCTAGATTTCAGTGACCCGGGAGAGCAACGTAATACAAAATTGTCGTCACTTGTGGCTGGCACCCCTTTCCAGCCTGGCGAAGCCAGTGAGGGCAATCTGCCGCGCCCGAACACCGCAACACGACCTGTGCGGCAACAAACTAACGCACGCATCAGCAGGGCCCAAGGCCCGACTGACTTTGTGCAAAGGGAACCCGCATTTGTATGCCCCAGTTAAAAGTGGCTATCCGGCGTTGGGACTCAGACCTGGTCCCCACTCGTCATGACAGTTCAAACCGTGGGCGACTGACGCACTTCCTGAGAGGTTCTCTCCACGTTCGCAAGCACACGGCCGTTCCTCTTCAATGCAGGGAGAGACTGGTTCGCCGAGCAACATCAGATGTCCAGCCGATGCCGGGACTGGCGCAAAGAGGACGCCAAAATGGCCGGGGGAGGCATAACTACCTCCCCCTCCTCTTTGTGCCGGAAGTGACGTATCTGGCCAGGGGACTCCTCCTATAGTCCCCCGTATTAGTGGGGGTGGGGGAGTGCCAAATGCGACTAAGGGTGGCAGCCCGCTTAGGGTGGCCCCCTGCGGGGGCCGCGGGCAGCCGCATTTCCTAGTCCTGTGCATCGTGACCGTGGTATCAGCCAATCAGAGACGTCTTAGGCCGTATTGAAGGTTTTATGCAACCCTGTGCAGCGTGACGGTGATGTACCCCAATCAGAGATGTCTCATTCCGCAAAATTAATTGTATATGATCTCCTGGGTGTGCAATGGCAAAACAAACCACGTTACACAATTAGAGTGCGCCGACGTCCACGAATGATTGAACTTGTCCCTGTAGAACACCCAGGGGAACTCGTTCAATTATGAACAATTTGTAAAGTGTGCGCTGCTAATAAAATGCTTTCATGCAAGGTCTCCCAGTTACTTTCTGCTATGCAGGCAGGACACAGACAATTACACACAACATGCGGAAAGAAGCACGCCTTCAGTGCACAGGAGAAGGGTCACATTCAGGGGATGAGAAGTAACACGCACAGGTTTCGTTTTCTTAGTATTTTTTACGAGATTCAGAGGCGCGCGTTAGACCCGGGGCACTGTTGGGTCTGTGCCTTTGACGCACTTTGCCTGTTTCAAATTTCAGTTGACCAGTTGCATATGGTTTCTGCTGGGCCCAGTTGTGTTTTAAAGAATGGACAATAAATGAGCAGCGCGGAAACAGGAGAGGGTTAAATAAAATGCCGAATGAAAGCAGCGCGCTATTGAGCACCAGTAACTCGGGCCAAGATGCAGGTGTCTTCGACTGGGATTGTTTCCTACTTAATTAAGGAATAAATCACCAACAAGCGGCCGTGCAGCCGTGAAAGCGATCGCGATCAAACATCAAAGCGGCCCCGAAAGTGAGAGCAAATGGTGTGCAGGCTGACAAATGGTGCGCGCGCCCGGCGCACATGCACTGTATTTGGAGGCCTGAAAGCACTCGTTTGCACTTCCAGATCCCCCATTTACAATAGCTCTCGCGAGAGCAGCGCTAAAGCGCTGGCTCAGGCGAGACCTAAAAACGCTTCTTCTGGAAATGTCATCTTTTTCTGACATTTTTCAATTTCTAAGTGCAGCCTTGAGTTGGAGAGAAATAAAACATTCAAAATATGAAAAGTAAATGACTAACTAACTAAAGCAAAACAGTCTGGTTGCAAGGTGGCCAGATTAATTTATTCCCACTTAACCACATTACCTCTACTTTTCAGTGTTTGCCAGTGAAGCGCTACTTTTGTTTTCTCGTCTCTATTTGAACAACATTGTTTTCCCTAGGTGGGAAAGTGCACTATTTCTGGGGGTACTGAAATACCTGCTTGATGGGTGAATTGGAAAACAAAATGTGTACAGCGGCTGTGCGTTCACAAATGTGGTCTTTTTAAACCATATTGCCTACGTTTTGTAAGGATATAAGCAATGGGAATTGAAAACAGGTCTCTTCTGGGCCCTGTAGTCATGGCCTTAACTTTTCAGGCAAAAGCACTCGCTAATTTCTGATTAATGAGTGTAAAAGGAAAAAGGTAACCATGTTGTACCTGCTTACATTTCACATGATTTACTTAATCTTGCATTCCCTACGAGTGTTTGCTTTTTCTAGGATGTTGTTACATTTTTTTAGGTAGCCTATTGCTCTTGTCTAGTGCGTAATTTGAATTGAGTCACATCCAGGTGTTTATAGCGGGTCAGTGCAGTGCAAGTTTCTCTCAGTGGGGCAGTATGGTGTTCAGTGGGGGAGAGGATGTGGCACTATGGTCAGAGCTGCTGAATTTGGAACTGGGGAACCAGGTTCAGCCTTCATGACAAGTCCACCAGACCACTCCCCCTGAGGGAGCACATTCCCATGCTGGACCTTAGAAGGCCCCGGAAGATCTTAAAAGCCCTGGTGTCTTAGCGTCAGCAGGTGGACCCTAGAAGTGGCAATTGTGGGCTAACCTTTAAGGCCTGTCCGCCACAATTCGTTCTGAAGTTCACCTTCAGTCTTGCAGGCAGGCCTATGAAGCAGCACAACAACAGTGACAGTGACTCTGTCACTGAGTTCACAGGACCCTTGAGCAGGATGGCTCTGTGGCAGTGCGACCGCACCAGGTGCTAACTTCAGGTGGGGGCGTCGTGTTTGCATGTATAAAATGGTTTTAAAAGGACTTGCTGCCTCCTTCCTGGCCTCCAACAATGTTTGGCAACAATAAAAATGTCATGATAACTCCAGTGATTAATGTTCTTCGTAGAGAGAGATGGAGTTTTGTCTAGTGACCAGTGGTCGAAGTGGGCGGGATCGTGCCCCTACTTCTCTAATTTCATAGATTGCGTTCCCCTACTTTATTTTAAACATGCCTCCCGGATGTCAGAAATTGCCAAGGCCGATAGTTAAGCCTCGTTTTTTGGGGGCGGGCGGAACGGGCAGAGAAGGAAAATGACTCTGTCTTTTCCTTCTTGCCCACAGATGACCAGGACAGTGTCCAGTTCTCCTGCCGCTGACAGCTGCCCCACCCTCTCTGTACCCCCTCTTCCCTCTCTTTCTGTTTCGCTCCTCCTCAGTTATTGAAAACCGAGACTTCCTCCTTTCGTTTATATGCTGCCCTGTGAAATGGATCCCAAAAAATAAAATATTTTTCATGGGAATGTTGTCTTTTTCTGACATTTTTCAAATTCTAAGTGCAGCCTCGGAGTGGAGAGAAATAAAACATTCCAAATATGACAAATAAATAACTAGCTAATTAAAGCAAGACAGAGTGGTTGCAAGGTGGCCATATGTATTTATTCACACCTAAACACATTAGCACCACTTTACAGTGTTTTCCAGTGAAGTGCTACTTTTGTTTTCTCCTCTCTCTTTGAACAACCTTGTTTTCCATGGGTGGGAAAGTGCATCTTTCCTGGAGGTACTGAAAAACCTGCTTGATGGGTGAATTGGAAAACAAAATGTGTACAGTGGCGGTGTGTTCATGAATGTGGTCTTTTTAAACTGTACTGCCTATGTTTAGAAAATATATAAGCAATGGGCACTGAAACGGGTCCCTTCCGGGCCCTTTAGTCATGGCCTTAACTTTTCATGCCAAAGCACTCACTAATTTCTGAATAATGAGTGTAAAAGGAAAAAGGTGACCATGTTGTGTTCCTGCTTACACTTCACATGCTTTACTTAATCTTGCATTCCTTATGAGTGTTTGCTTTTTCTAGGATGTTATTTTTTTTAGGCAGCATATTGCTCTTGTCTAGTGCGTAATTTGAATTGAGTCACATCCAGGTGTTTATAGCGGGTCAGTGCAGTGCAAGTTTCTCTAAGTGGGGCAGTAAGGTGTTCAGTGGGGAGAGGGTGTGGTGCTATGGTCAGAGCTGCTGAATTTGTAACTGGGGAACCAGGTTCAGCCTTAATGACCAGGCTCCCAGAACAATCGCCTAAGTGAGCACATTCTTCTGCAAGACCTTAGAAGGTGCAGCGAGATCTTAAAAGCCCTGGTGTCTTAGCACTCGTCAGATTATGCAGCAGATGATGTATTATGTAGCAAACATGGCAAAACCATAGTTATGTGGAAAACATTTGCAACCTAGGCTATTTTGCCATTCATGTTTGAACTGCTCTTGTGGAAAAAGGGAGGCGAAGTGCTGACGACAGAAACTCCATGGCCTGGAGACAAATGGCTTGAGTTTCCACTATTAAGGATGTTTGGGACATTCTGTGATTGGAAACGTATCCCACTTTGTGAATGTATTTTAATGTCAATAACTCATATTAAACCTTAAATAAACATATGTATCTATTGGTTAAATTAAATAACGTAATAAGCTGTAACCGGTTAGTTAAATGGGAAACAAATACTAAAAATTGGGATATTTTGCTCTTTCTGCTACACCTCTGACTCCTCCCACTGACACAATTTGTTGGTTATTCCCGCCCTCTGATTCTCCGCCCACAGTTCCCCTACTTTTTTTTCCCCCCACTTCGACCAGTGCTAATGACACCGCGCCAGCGCCCAAGTTTAAAAAAAAACAGAGGTGGGGGACAAGCCAATTTAGGCTGTATTCATGTGTCATCTCAGAGAGGCGCATTATAAGTCTATCCTGCCAAGTACCACGCATCAGGATTTAGGCTAAAGCATTCCGCATCACTGCATTAAAATTCATTGGTCATGCATATATATCTCCCTGACACACTTTGGGGATCACGAGGCGCTCCAAAATTACCTTGTGTGCAGCACTGAATATCTGTACTGCTGCTATGCATAGGAAGGAATTTAGCCTGCCGGTGCGTGGCCTGGAGGACTCGTCATTGTGGCAGGGCACACTGGGATACATTAAGGGTTCAAGTCGAGGATAGATGCATAGTGCCAATATCGGCAACACTCCCCAACCCCCCCACAGCGATATCCTGGAGAAATAATCAGAGAAGACACCTTATTTGTGGAGAAAATTGCTGCAGGTTTATTTGCATAACCAATATGCCAACATGGTGGGTTATCTTACAGGCGATCCCAGGGCAGGCAGCCCCTTGCCGCCTGCCCACCTGATGAGCCAAATTACACCGTGGCCGTAGCCAATCTGTGTTTGCCAGATTTGGGGGAGGGGATAACCCCTCCCACCGGTGGACCGCCAGTCCACCCCATTACTCACGCCCCCAGAAAGGGGTCGGAGCGTTTCAGGCAACCCCCGGTTGCTTAGGTCCAAACCGCCCGTAGGACTAACGGGGCACCGTCGCTCCTCCAGGGTCCAACGCGAGGACCTCCCTGGGAATATTTGGCCTTTGCACACTTGTTATGCTCGTGCAGAGGGTAGCCCTCTGTACCTTGCAGCCTCTGGTTTGCCCTGTAACTCCACCACAGCTCTGGGTGTGTCCACCGTCACCCCAGGGCTCCCCACCAAGATAGGCCTAGTTACCTAAACCCTGCTGATTCGAAGGCCTCCCCCAGATCAAGCAAGAACAGGTCCATTCCCACTCTGGACAGGTGTATCCCATCTTCATCAAACCACCCTATGGAGTTAGCGTGCAGTAACCTATGTCGGATAAAGCCAAACCCCCTTTGTTCGGTGAATTTTCGCATGGCGCTGTTAACCATCCTACGCGAGGTCTCCATGGCTTCCCCTGACCGTGCCCCCTGCCTCACCTGCCGGGGGGTTATTCCCGACCACCATAATTCACAGGTCCCCAGCTGGTTGCTCAACTCGCACATTGTGGACCTTATTTCTTGCAGCAGTGCCCTTCTCCCCAGAGATGCCAGATCATTCCCTCCCAGGTGTATGACCAACACATTGGGTGGAGAGTTACCCCCCCTGCCCCCCAGTCTCTGCTGCAGTTTCTTCAGCAAGCAGTTCCAGCGCATGCCTGGGTATCCCAGCCAAATAATCTCTGTGGCAGTAAGGCCGTGCCTCCATTTCCTGCTTTCTGCCCACCGTGACACTTGCAAGACATCTGAATGGCCAATCACCCAGACCTTTGTTCCTGGTAATTCAAGAAATGAATGTTTTATTGAAGACTGCACACAACTACAACATCTAAAATTGCACTTCGTTACAGTCCACTGCAAGCTACCGGCATCTGGTGCCGCAACATGTCCCCTCGAGTAACCATAATGCTTGCCAGTACCTACACACTTCCCCAAATCCTTAGGCCTTACTGTGTGAACCTCAAGACCGGATGTATCTCTTTTAACACTGGGACTCCCACCACCCCAATTGTTGGATATTGTCTGCTGGCAAGCCTGTCATAAAGGCCGAGGTAGCTGCCCCTATCCGTAAGGAGTGGCTGCAAAAGCGATTGCCCTGGATCTTGTTGCCTGACATTTCCAAACAAACCTGCATTATGCGCTGAACTTGGAACTTCGTAAGGGGCGTACTGTCTGCATGCACCAGCAAATAACGTTCTGTTGCTGGGTGCAATGCCAGGTAAGCCGTGACCAGGCACACCGGGCAATACCTGGCAAAGTCCAGTTGGTGTAGCACGATCACCCTCCTTTCACCTGCTTGGTCTGTTTTCAATCTTCTTACCAATATTGTGAGGGCGTCCCCAGACAGTGCTGTGTCCTGTCTGTTCAAGGCCACCCCAGACGTGTCCTGCTTAGACCTAGCCACCAACTCGCCAATTCTGAGGGCCCCGAAGAAGGCCAGGCTAAAGGTGGCCGAAAAGAGAGCCACTTCAAAAGCTGAATGGGTAGCCATGTGCACCCAGTCCAGCATCCCTTGCAGAGTCTCGAAATCGATAGGGGACTTATTGTCCGGTGCCTGTGGCTCGCTCCTAGCCCAGCCTTTAAGCCCCGCCCTGATCAGGATGGATATTGTGGGATCGTCCTGACCTCTTAATCTGGTGTGGTGACTGATTGCTGACAGGTGGCCTGCAATCCAAGGGTGGCTTTTCCCCTTATCCTTGGCCCATATAATGAAAGATTGTATCCTGCTCTCCAGAGATGACCTCCCTTCTTCCCAGGCTCCTGCCACTGCTCAAAACTTGGCCACACAAGCCCTATAGCGCTTACTGGTCGTAGATGCTAGGGACAGCTCGCCCAGCCCCCTCAATCACCTTTCAGCTTCAGAAGGAACCAGAGGTGTGGTGGAAAAGGGGTCATCTCCGCTCTCGGCCACGTCTCCCGGAACAGGCACCACTGAAAAAGAGAGAGCTTCAGCTGCTGTGTTCTGCACCCCCTGAATGTGTCGTGCCCTGCATTCAATATTGTTAAACAGGCAAGCCCGCACCAGTTCCCTCAACCGACAGAAGACCAAGGGACAAGACGCTGACTGGGAATTGATGGCCTGTACCACAGCCAGGTTGTCGGACCAGAACAAGACCCTTTTCACTGCCAGCACTGCAGGTTACAGATGGAACGCTATCACTATCGGGAACAACTCTAGAACCGTAATGTTGGACGTGACCTTCTTCTTGTGCCAGACATTGGGCCATCTCTGAGCGCACCACTCTCTGTCTAGGATCACCCCAAAGCCTTCTCTGCCTGCCGCATCTGTGAATAGCGCTAGTTCCGGGCTCCCAGCCCAAGGGGCCCTCCAGATGACCGAGACGTTGAAGCTCGCCAAGAAGCTAGCCCACATGCTCAGGTCTTTTTTCATCCCCTTGCTTAACCTCACCATGTGGTGCTTCTTCTTGAACTTAGCCGTTGCCCTGGCTATCCTTCGCGCAAACACCCTCCCAGCTGGTATTACTCTGGCCGCAAAATTTAGCTTTCCCAGGAAGCGCTGGATGAAACCAAGGGAGGCCTTGTCCTGACTTAAGGCTAACTGGATATGATGTGCCAGGTCCTGGACCTTGTCCGCTGGCTACCTGGACTCCCCTGGTATGGTGTCAAGTTCAATCCCCAAAAACGTTAAAACCTGCGCCGGACCCTCTGTCTTCCCTGGCGTGAGTAGGATCCCCCAGATGACTGGCCAGCTTTTCAAAGTCCCCGAGGGCCTTCCTGCAGTCCTGCGTGCCCTCACCCCCTATGAAAAGGAAGTCGTCCAGGTAATGTGTCACCCTTGGAGGCTTGGAGAGCCCACTGCAGGAAACTGCTGAAAGCCTCGAAGTAGGCACAGGAAACCGCGCAACCCATGGGCATGCATCTGTTGTAAAAGTACCTGCCCTCGAGCCTGAAACCCAGCAGGTGTTGGCTGCTCGGGTGAACTGGTAGCAAGCGAAAAGCTGATTCGATGTCTGCTTTGGCTAACCAGGCCCCCTTGCCCGCCCTCCGGACTAAGTCCAATGCGACGTCCAGGGTACACTACATCACAGAGCAGGATCCCTCCTCCAGCCCATGGTTGACCGAGTTTCCCTCCGGGTAAGACAGGTGGTGAATTAGGCAAAACGACCCTGGCTCCTTCTTGGGCACCACCTTCAGGGGAGAGACCACCAAGTTGTCCAATGAGGGCCGCAGGAAGGGGCCCGCCAACTGCCTAGAGCCCTCTCCACCTTGGCTCTGACTACTGCCGGTAGTTCCCTAGCTGATTTAAGATTGTCGGCCTCCCTACTTCCCAGGGGGCCCACATAGGGGATCTTGAAGCCCTTGCTAAAACCAGCCAGCAGCATGAGACTGTCTTGTTTGTTTGGGTACTGTCTGAGGAGCGGCAAGATGTTGTTCAGGCAGACTGGCGACGGGCCCTTAACTGCGCGCAGTACCGGGGCATAGTCCAAAGCGGGGAGGGTTGATGCTGGCACTGCCTGGTGCAGTGGCGGGGATAGAGGATGCGCTGAGCCTCAGATCGGGGGGAGGGGTGGACGGGTGTCCTGTGTTTCTGATGCGCCCCTGTAAGTCTCAGCCATCCTGCTTGCCTTTAGCGGCAGGCTGCCGCTCCTGCTGTGTGTGACAAGAGACCGCGGGGTGAGGCTGCCCAGATATGTTGCATGTGTGCAAGAACTTACCCGTTTTGTCAAGAGCACGAACTAGTGTTGAACAAGCGACATGTCCCCGGGGGAGAACTTCTGAACCAACACCCCCCCCCTCCTGAAATGTCTGCTTAAATCCGCGCGTGTCTGCTTGAAAGGAACCTTTGCCTGTCGCCTGGCCCGCCTGTACCTTGGACTGTGCCCCTGTGCTCTGTTGTGTGCGAGAACCCATGTTGTCCAACCATAGCTAAACCTCCTTCTGGTCCCACACCATCTCAGGACACTTGGACATTTTTTGCCGGAATTCCCTGTCGTAATTCAACCAGCCAAGTCCCCCCCACTTAATTGCCTCATTGTTAATCAACCTGCCGTATTGTAAAAGCCCTTGACCCAACTCTAGTTGTTTTTCCAAAATGACAGCAGACAAGATAGAAAACGCTTTCAGCCAATTCTCAATGCTCTTCTCAGGCCATGCCTGGAACTTAACTTTCTTGTCCTCCTCTTTGCCCCCAGCTTTTCTGGCATCTTGGCCATCCTGTCCGAGCATGAGCAGAGAGAAAATGTCTATCAATTCGTGCCTCCAAATTGCTTGCTTGGCCACCTGAGGTACCTGCCAAGCTAGGGAGCAGTGGCCTGACAGCAGCGGGGCTGCTGTGATGAGCCGGGTCGGAGCGGGAGGCGTGCTCAGCTGAAGTGGAGTAACAATTGCAGGCAGGGGGATGGCTGGAGGTGCGAGTGGTCCTGTCGGGAGGTCCCCGTTGCTGGCAAGGGGACTAACACAGCGCTGGAAGAATTTGGTGACCCTACCACGGTGGCCAGCGCGCCCACCGTACCCGCCACTGTCCCCGGGCTTAGTATCATTGACGGCGAAAGGATGGCGCGGGCAGATGACAGCGATTTCCCCCCCCCCCCCCTCCCGAGGCCTTAGATGACTTGCATGACCCTGGTGTGGTCGACCCCTCCTTCGATACCACTGGAGCAGCCGTGGCAGGGACCCCTCGTTCTGCCTGTTGCTCGCTCCCCTGGCTAGCCCAATCAACAGCAGCCGTTAGCGCCCCTCCCTCTCCCGTGGTTATTTCGCTGCCCAGATGCGGTGACCTGGTGTAAATATGAACTGCTCTGAACTCCGCCATAAAATTCCTCATTGTGTCCATGAGCTTACCCAGATCTTCCCGAGTGGCGTAGTTCCCAGCGGCCACCATATTGTCCGGAAGGGTAGCCGGCCCCATGGGCGAGGGAGAGACCAGCGGGGGACCAGCATCCTTGGGAATAGGTAGCTCCCTGGTCTTAGCAGGTGGCGGGTTTGCCTTTGACGTGGGCTTGCGGACCTGCTTGGGCCTCAAGGGTCCTGCCTCTGCATTGTGCTCTTGCTCTGGGGTAGGGGCCTCGCTTACGACACCAAAATCCTCCATATCGACCGCTCTCATGAGACCTGTGGCCCATGCCATTCCCTTGGTCTTGGCCATCTGGATAAATGCCGCCCACTGTGCGTCTTGGGAGGGATCTGGCAACGAGTCCTCCACCTGAGACGTCTGTGAGAATAGGGGGGAGAGCCCTGGCCATCCATGCCAAACTGCAGGCCCCGCGGTCCACCCAATCTGAGGAGACATATTTTGGTGTCAGAAAACCACACTGGACTTCACACTGTGTCTTGGTTGGACCTCCATGACACTGACATCGCCAGCTGCTCTTCCCCCCCGTACCCAATCCTTATACTTACTTAATCAGGAATGGGTGTAGGACTTTTATGCTTGCGTGCACTCTGCGTGCGAGGATGGAAAAAGGAGAAGGTTAGCTGTTTCCCCAGGCACGTCCTGAACCCCTCCCCTGGGTGCCATGCACTGTGCATTCCAAATAGCACTAACGTGGTCCCGAGATCAGCACGAAAGCCTCCACCCCTAGTGCGCGCCCTGGCCATACCTGCTCCTGGTCCCCGCAATCCCCTCTTTGTGTGGTGCCTGAAAGCTTGTTCCGATGGGTCCTGCAATTAGAAAAACGTTACACTCCATTCCTGGCAAAGCTGACTCCAGATACCCTGCATCACTGACCGAAGTGCCACAGTGTGCCCTTTTCCCTGTACCTGTTGCTGAGTCTTGCGCAGACCTGGCTTCTAGGCTTAGACGGCAAACTGTTAATCACCGTGCGAGTAACTGGAACAGAAAACAGGCATCATTAACAGCCCCTCCCTACTAGTTACTTCCCTCTGACAAAACGGTTGGTCATACATTGCTCTTGGCAGTGCCACCTGGTGGCCAAGACACCCCCTGCTGATACACCGCTAGCCTCTGCCTGAGTAAAGATAAACTTCTTGCTACCTGCACAGTTGGCGACGAACAAGTTGCCATATGACGAATGATGGCACCATGGAAAAATGTGCAGTTCCTGGACACCATGACACGAAAGGAGAAAACTAATTCAGCAATTGGGGAGGCGCTTCGACAGCACCGGGGACAGGAGCGGAATACCCTGAGGAGAACTACCCGACCCAGGGAGCAAAGCGGGTCGCAACGCCAGCAGAGGCCACGCCCACTGACACCGGGGCTTCTATTTCAACTTCTCGCGCCTCCCGCTTCGCGGGAGACGCTTCGGCAGCACCAGGGACAGGAGCGGAATACCCTGAGGAGAACTACCTGACCCAGGGAGCAAAGCGGGTCGCAACGCCAGCAGAGGCCACGCCCACTGACACCGGGGCTTCTATTTCAACTTCTCGCGCCTCCCGCTTCGCGGGAGACGCTTCGGCAGCACCAGGGACAGGAGCGGAATACCCTGAGGAGAACTACCCGACCCAGGGAGCAAAGCGGGTCGCAACGCCAGCAGAGGCCACGCCCACTGACACCGGGATTTCTATTTCAATTTACCGCGCCTCCCGCCTCGCGGGACGCGCGCGGGCGTGCGCCGGGCTAAGCCCGGGCAAAGGGCGGGCCGTCTGTGGCCGTCCGAGGACGGAGGAGGCCAGGCTGGGCCACCCCCTATGGATTTGCAGTTCAATACAAATCATATCCTCAGGTGACTGTTATATGCACACGGGCGGTTGCCTCAGCAAATCACTGTTGTTTGTTGCATTAGGGTGTGTTTAGCATTGCATAAGCATGAATAGACGTAAGGGTACGGTAGGGACACTTGATGCATTCATGATTAGGGCAGAGAGTTTACTCACGCATGAGATCGAGCTAACTGAGCGGCGATTGTCCCTAGATCTACTAACGGCTCAAAGATGCTCTTCATTGGAAGCTCTAACCCAAGGAGATATGTTACATCCCCGGCTCTCTGTATCACCTACCCTTTCTCCTATGCTTGAGGCACCTATTCCCCAATCCTCCTTATTAGTAATCCCGGACTCCCCCTCTGTTACTATTCTTAGCAGTCAAAAAGTTCGGACTCGATCCCGTAATCCTAAAATTTCTATAGAGTCCAAACATAAGGAACCACCGGCCAAACGCAAAAGGGGCCCCAACCCCACATCCAAATGCCACAATTGTTCTGGTGCTCTTAGAGTTGTTCCATTACAAATTACAACCGCTCCAACTACTGCATCTGTTGGCACCCAAACTGATGACATAACTTGCCCTTCAAGTAAAGATGACATTATGGCTGCCCTGGAGTCGGGCTTGAGAGCAATAGTTAGCCACTCCAAGGCCTTATTTGATAAAAAACGTTTCTCTTTTACAGGAAAGACTTGCATGTATGGAGCAATTGTTAACCCGGGAGCCAGTTTCCGATCTCCCGGTTGATAAACACAATCCCCTTATTATAACTACTCACACGCAGGGGGACCTTGCAAACCTAGGTCTCAGGACGGCTGATGCTAATAATAGGACCCAGTGTCCATCTAGTAGCTCACAGCAACAGCACTCTGTGATTGTCCCCTCCCGAACAGTGGACCCTGAAGTAAGACAACCCACCACAGATCCAATGCCGCCAAATACTTTTCCTAAAACTGAGGTTCTGAACCTTCCTCCTGCCTCCTATCCTTATGTGATAGTTTTGGCAGGAGTTCCCTGCCTGTCAGGTTCTAGGAAGGAGTCATGGGTGGATCTTCGAAACAAATGTGTGGATTGGCTGAGGAAACATAAAGGGTTTGACCCGGCCAGACTACACGAAATCCTAATGGTGCGAAGAGTAGGATGGGTGGGGGAATCTGCTAAGAACATTATAGGCGACTGTATTGTTATCAATTTTTGTAGTCCCCACACCTTCCGGTCCCTAATGCAAACCTGTGAGCTATTGCCGGGTCTACAGTCGAATATATGCATGTTCACCCTGGGTTATTTTTATAAACCTACTATCAATGCATATACGCCTATGTCCAAGGCCCTTCCTCTGGTTAATCGCTTTTCAGCTTTGTCAGATTTAGATGTTCCCGACTGACAACCAAGAGTGAGTGTTGAACCCCTTGCCCTGGAACAGATTGAGGCTACTCCTGCTCTTTCCCCATTACCAGTACTTGCTATCCAAAATAGCCTAGACAGTCACCCTAGGAGAGTGGTGCCAAAAGCGGGCACTTTAAATGTCTTAAGGTGGAATGTAGCAGGCCTCAAGCAGAGATTACGCGACCCCGGGTGGCTCAGCTTAATCCAAAGTCATGACAAAATTATGTTACAGGAGACATGGGCTACTACGGAACTGCACGCTAACGGGTTCCATTGCTATAACACTCTGGCAACCAAATCTAGAATGGGTCGTCCCTCAGGAGGTTTATCTATCTGGGTCAACATCACCGTTGGAGGTACTACCAGGGTTATACCAACGCACAATCAGAATTTCCAGGCTATATTATTTACCCAGAAAATAAGTTTTTTCTTGGTTAACTTTTATAATAATGACTTTAGTTCATCGCCAAATGTAAATTTTATAAATCTTTTTAACTTTATCACTACCTTGGAATCTAGGCACGACTTTGATGATACTAGCGGGTTTGTGTTGGGAGGAGATTTTAACGCAAAAATTAATGCGGCTTGTCCAGCCATAGGGGAAGGTAGCTCTGGCTCTGGGTGTCAAAGGGGAGTGGAATTGATTTCCTTTTTGAATTTACACAACTTGGAGAACGTAATGGATATAATGGCTAATTGTCTGTTAACAGTTCCCCAAGTACCTACATTCAGAGGCAGAGATTGTTTATCAATTATTGATTATATTTTTATTTCTCCTGGGTTGGCTGACCGCATTAGTGAGGCTATAGTAATTCCCATGCCTCAAGGGGATCATAACCCCATTAAGGTTTGCCTAAAATCAATCCACCGCCCGGTATATAATAAGGAATGCGGGGCTAGGAACATCTCCATTTGTTCAAACAATCTTAGATTAAAATGGAGAGGCATTAATATCAAGGGGACTTTTCAGACATTGGTCAGAGATAACTTACCCCTTTTCCTCTCATGTTTGTCTGACCTTAATCCGAATCCCGAGGCAGTTGAGGATTTTGTTAAAATTTGCTCAGCCTGTCGAGCCCAACTTATGACTCCGCGGCGCTTAGTCTCGGATGGCTAGAGATGGTTTGATCACGAGTGCTCTCTAGCCAACCGCGACTTGCGGCGTGTTTTATCTTCCTGCCCGAGGAACCTGACCGATGGGAAAAATGCTAGGATTCGATACAAACTGGCTATTACGAGAAGGAAGGAGGAGATCCTAGAAGAGCGTTGGGAGGTGTTAGCGCGAACTGCTGACCGCGGAAGGGGGGACATCTTTTGGGCCGCGGTGAAAGACTTGCGTTGCTCAGGCCAGCTTCTGACCCCAATGGACTGCACCATTTCTGGTGCAGCCTGGGTGGACCATTTTTCCCAAATTTACACCGCCCCGCACTCAGTAACAGCTACCCCTGTATTCAACCACCCCCCGTGGGTAGAAATATCATTATTGGAGGTGGAAGAAGCTATCACCCAGTGCGCGGGGAATAAGGCTCCAGGCTCGGATGGCCTCCCTATTGACATTATTAAATCTTATCCTGATTTGTGGGGCCCCCTTTTGTTGAACGTTTTTAACAATCTAACATTCACCTCTCCACCACCAACTTGGTCTTCGAGCACAATAGTGCCTATCTTCAAGAAGGGAGACCGGTCCCAACCATCCTGCTATAGGCCTATCTCCCTCATTGACAACACCCTAAAAATACTAGGCAGAGTGTTATATAATAAAATCTTGACCTGGGCCGAGGATAATAACATCTTAGAGAGCTGCCAGCTGGGTTTTCGAAATAAGGTTGGTACGGCAGAGCAATGTCTTAACCTCAACCTTATTTTGGGTAAATATACTGTAGCCCGCAAATCCCCAATTTACCTCGCCTTCATGGACCTATCCACCGCCTTCGACCTCGTCAATAGGTCGATGCTTTGGAGGGCCCTAATGCAATATGGCCTTGATGAATCTCTGGTTCATTTTCTGGCCTACTTGCATAGAGATCTGAAGGCCTGCATTAGGATTAGCCAAGGGGGTGAGGTGAGTGACGTGGTAAGAGTGCACAGAGGGGTTAGACAGGGCTGTGTTTTAGCCCCTCTTTTATTTATTATTTATATTAATGGGCTACACAAGTCCTTGGTTTCTCTAACCTGTGATGTTCCCAAAATAAAGGGCAATTACCTTCCCGCTCTGCTATATGCAGATGATGCGGTCCTTATGGGCCGCACCCCCAACGCGTTACGTATCTTAGTGAATGGTTTTGTCGACCATATGGCCTCTTTGGACTTAAAGACCAGTTTTAAGAAATCTTTTGTTATGTCCTGTGGCCCGAAGAAACGACACATTGAAAGCATAGTCGTGGGGACAGAGAGATTGGGGTCTACCAGCAGCTTCCCGTATTTGGGAGTGGTCTTTGCTGCAAACAACTCCTGGAGTTGGCATATCGCCCACTCCAGGGGTAGGTTCTCAAAGGCCATTAATTCTATCCTGAGCCTCCCCCGCCCTAAAAGTACTGGCGCGTTGGTTGCCACTTAAAAAATATATAAGGCCCAATGCGTTCCATTTGCAACGTATGGAGCTGAGGTTTGGGGAACAGCCAGATGTCCGCACATTCTTGCAGAGGAAAATAGATTTTGCAGGAAGCTCCTTTATGCCCCCATCTCCTCTCCCCATTATATATGTCACAAAGAATTGGGGTTGCATTTTATAGGGGATTTTATTCGTGCTTGCCCTGCTCTTTTTTGGCTGGCTATTTGGAAAAACCCTGCCGCTAAATTGACTAGGGACATCATAGAGGATTGTTTATGTTGCGATAGAGGCATGTCCATCCCTTGGCTTTCCGGGGTACTGAGCGTTCTTGATAGTGTGAACTTTCAGAATGTTTTTTCTGACCCTACCACCATTCAGCTCCCACCCAAGTCTGTACTTAAACAAGCTCTCTATACACTGTTTAGTGATGAAAGGGCTGTGAGAGAGTCAGTGAAATCTAGTGTTACTAGATACTTAGCCCGTAATCTTTTAACTTATCCTATGCCCAGCTATCTAACTCTCCCAATGAGCCACTGGGAGCGAGGCCTTTTATTTCGCCTTAGGGCTGGTACTATTAAATATGCTCTGAGTTTCCCGCTATGGAATTATAATGATCAAATTGTCGAGCCGTGCCCTTGTGATTGCCGGAGTGATCAAACAATTTTACATTTGTTATTTTTTTGTAAATTTTATATTAAATACATCAAATGGTTTTTAAAAAATTTAAACTGATTAGCCTGGATCTTGCACTTTCAATGATATTAACCCTGGATGATTATGAACTTGTTTTACGTGTGGATGCCTTTTTAAAAACTGCGGTTCGTGCCCGTCTAACTATGTTCTAAAGCATGAACGAACTGTTGTTTTTATTTTGTAAATACTTGCATATTGTACACCTGCAATGTTAATTGTATCTTGTGCTTTTATGGATTACTATTATCCGAATAAAGTTTGGAAACTTGAACTTGAATTCAGCAATTCTCCCCTCCAACCACGGTATGCAAGGGCGAGGGAAGGAAAGTCAAGGAAAGATGGCCCCCGCCCCTACCATGGGTGCCTTTGAAAAGAAGCGCTGGATAATGCGAGGTTGGTCCGAACCTGAAGCACTGCGCTGTGGACGCATCAGTGCTGTGGTGCAACCTGACTAAGCCCCCCGGTCAGGCTATCGTTAACTGTCCCTGCTTCCTCAGTTGCCCTAGAGGAACTCCCCGCCTGACACCAGACCTGCTTGCCCTGTAACGCGCCTAGTATGCAGGGTAGTGCGTGGCACTGTCTCATGGGCAGGGATACGCGAAGCGCCCTCAGTTGACCGCACGGCGGGGGGAACAAATGCTGTTCATGGAGGTCACGCCTCTACAGCCGTAGCGCACCCTGGGGCAGGCATGTGGTGAGCTTAATGCTGCGAGGGGGAGAAGCTGAGCACAGCCAGCAGTTGCGTCGCCGCTCCGCTCCTCCCCGTACCCTCCTCCAGCCATGCGCACGGACCCCGTCCGAGAATGTTCGTCGCTGGTCCCCCCCCCCGCATATCCCATGTGCCCGGCCCAACGCCTGCTATCCCCCAGGATATTTCCACAGTGGAAGACCCGGCAATGGACTGCTGGCTGCCGGTGCCAACGACATACCCTGGAGCCGAGCCGCTCGTGGTGAACGCGGCATCTGTTCGCCCTCCGCCCCCTCCCCAGTAGCCCGCATGCTGGCCGTGTCCCAAAGAGGGGGGGCGAGTGAGAGTGGGGGGGTTGACCCACTCCTCTCGCCCCCGCTCCTGGGGGTCGCTCCAGACAAGTGAGGCCGAGTGCCCGGGGGAGCAAGCGAAGTTGCACGGCTGCGGGCGACAGATTAGCAGGGAAAACCAGGACGGGCTGCAGGCGGCGCTCCCCGCCCGCAACCGCGGAGCGAGCATGGAGGGGGGCGAGCGTGGAGGGGGTCGGGCACGGCACCCCTCTGTTTCTCCCCCCCCCCATTGCAAATCCCCCCCCCGGGCCTATGCCCCTTCGGGGACCAGGACACCCGGAGAGGGGATGGGAAGACTGTGGAAAGGCGCCCCTCTTGTCCCAACGCCACCGGACCCAAGGGCCTAACACCCCTTCCCCATGTGGCAGAAGACCCCGTAGGGCCTCAGCCGAGTGATAGCCGCGGCCCCCCCTCGTGGTTTGGCGCACGGAGGCCGGGATAGTAGCTCGGACCCCTGACGCCTGGTGCTGGTCACCCCCCTTGCTAGGGTGTAGCGGGATAGAGCTGCCTGCCCATGGAGGCCAGGAGAAAATCACCCTAGTCTGCTCCCCCCCTGTCCCCCCCCCTAACCCAGTACCGGTTCACCCCCAGCTGCCCAGGCTGCACATGGTGAGAACCTGGAACCCATGTGGGCAGCCACCATGTGGAGGGACGGGGTAGGGGGCAGCGCCTCACTCACCAGCTTCACGATTAGCTGCAGACTATCCCGGGAGACCAGAACCACAACCAGGGCAGTGGGCAAAAGAGGACGCCCAGTAGGCGGGAGAGGTATTTGTACCTCGCCCCCCGCCCACTCATGCCCGGAAGTGACGCAGGCATGCGGACCCTTAGGGGGTTGCAAACACTGGGTGGCTGCCTCATGTGCCCTCATGTGGCACTAAGGGGGGCCGCCCTCTTAGGAGGGTCCCTTTCGTGGACCCGGGGCAGCCCGCAGTCTACCCACTATTTCCAGAGAGCAGACACCCTCTACCCTGCTGCACAGCTGGCCACATATGCTGGACTTGTCCTGGTGTAATTTTCTAACCCCAGGACACTTTCAGTGGCACCTGCAAATTGTCTGCTTCAGTTCCGAGCAGCAACGTGCTGGTGTGGAAGGGGCTAATCAGAGTCCAGCCGGGCGCATACCAAAAGCCAGAGTTAAGGGACCATTGCGCCTCTTTTTGTGGAGTATCCTTGCTGGGAGCTATCAGGAGCCTCACACGTAGATGCAATAGAGGGGAAACAAAGGCTTTTGACTTTGTTCAGTTCCTGTGTATAAGAGAAATGCATACACATAGAATGTCAGATGTGTTGGTCACCCCAGTATTTACACAAATAACAATTTAAATACCACTATTTTGTTTAATTTATTTTATAGCTCTTTAGCACTACAGTAGTGCTTACGCGCTATAAAAGAAAATAAACAAAATAGTGGTATTTGAATTATCTGTGTATGTGTGATGTAAAGCGCTCCGACACCCTACATTGGTATGAGTAGTGTCATTATTATTATTCCCTGAGATTTAGCTGGCACACAAAGATTTCTGAAGCAGGAGCCTTAACCCCATAAAACATGTTAAAATACAGACATTACAACCAATTGAGCAGAACAGATTTACTGCCCCATTTCTCCTTGCTGCCAATTTCTTTGTGGCAGGGTTTAAAAATAAATACATGTATAAGTTGAAGCTCATATTTTGAGCTGGGATTGCGTTAATATTCGGGTGAAACCGCAATGCAAAATCTAAATTGTTAAATATCGTAATGTGCTCAGATGTACTCATGATAGACCTGCTAAACATATGTGAGGTTTTAAGATCTGATGCCACTTCCTGTGATGCCACATGCGCCATGGTCACTTTCTGGCGTGTCATGCGCAGTGATGTCATGTGCGGTGATGTCACACCCTTTCTACCTAACTTGGTGAGTCCCACCACTTCTCTTTGTAGGACTTGAGCTCTGTATATATTGTATCTTTCCTGTGCGCAAAAAAGATTGTGCACCCTCTGCCAGTCCTAATGGCCTCTCCGAGACACACTGTGGCTGCTGGATCTTTCAGCGTGAGAGGGGCTGCTAATTGGGGTGTTGGGCTACAAACTGCTGCACCCCTGCCATCACTCATACCTCAGGAACAGCTGACTAGGGCAGTTAACTGGCAGCCTCCTCTGTCTCGTCCTTGGCAGCCGCCGAACTGAGCAGCCCGAGGTGAGAGCCTGACATTTAAAAAGTGCAGGAGCCTGCCAGGATTCCTCAGAGGAAGAGTGCGGCCTTGACTTCACTGGCCGAGAGAGAGAAACCACAGTCTGCTAGCAATCCAACGAAGCTTGAGAACCACAGGTTGATACTGCTAACAAGCAGTGGCAACACCAACAGCCCTGAATTGTATTTGGTATATGTTCATTGCTGTGTGATATCTGTAGATGCAATTTTTTAATTTTTTAAAATTTGTTTTGATTGACTTTACTCCAAACATTGAAATGCAAGATATGAACGTACTTGTGCATGGCATAGTTACATATGGTTACAACAAAGTCAGAAGAGGACACAGTTGTATTGCCAAGGGTCTAGGAGAGACCTGAGACGACATAGTCTTGAATTTGTGGAATGAGTTCCTGATAGCAAAACATTTAGCTAATTTACAACACACTCGCCTACATCAGAAAGGTCCAGTATATCATATCTTGGTTGCTCAAATATGTCATTTCCTCTTACAACTATATCACCCCAACAAAACTTAACCACCTCTCCCCCTTCCCACACGCTCGGCCAACAATTTCCAATAGTAGCTCAATCACATGCCCAATTCCCGATCCTGTGTGTGTCCCGATTCCACAGTCAGTCCTATGTGTATCCTGCATGCCTGCTATAGTATAGAATAGATCCCCCTGGCACTGCAAAGAGCCTGCGTGATCTTCGGCTGTGGTCCCCGGACCCAGCAGGTGATAGTATTGCTTCTCAGTAAGATTATATCTATCGCTGCATATTCCTCCATCAATCTCTAATCACAAAATAAAGTATTTTTTGTGTGCAAATTCAACATCGGTGACTCGCGCACCTCATTTCAAGTAAGCAAAATATGTTACATTTAACATTTTTGTGTGTGAATGTACATTGGTGATTCGCAAACCTTTTCTTTCAGGTCCTCACACTTATTATTTGACATCAAATACTGTTATTGCATTTATATGCTGCCATAATATTTATTTCAAATTATTACTTAAACTATCACAATGCCTAACATTTCAGCACCACCACATTTTCTACCTGTCGCTGGTGAACCAAAAATGGAGTGGGATCTATGGTATCCCATGTTTTTAGCATATGTTGAAGTCTTGGAGGAAGATAGTTGCTCTCCTAAAAGGAAACTTGATTTGTTAAGACATTGTTTAGGGGGTAAAGGCATCAAAGAATTTGATAATTTACCTCCCATTGAAGGATCTGAAGGAACTAATGTATTTGAAATTGCAGTTAAACAAATGTGCATTAGATTTGGAAAGAAAATTAACATAGTGATGGAGAGGTTTAAATTTTATTCACGTGTCCAAAAAGAAGATGAATCTATAGAAAATTATGTATCTGCCTTGTGTTCTCTAGCAGGCTCCTGTGCGTTCGATACTATCAACTATGAACAAGTACTTAGAGACCAAATAATGATGAAAACCAAGAGCAAAAAGATTCAAGAAAGACTTTGGTTGGGCACAGAATCTTCTCTAAGTGCTGTAGTTAATATTGCCAAAGGTATTGAGCAATCAGAAAAGTTTGTCAGTGAAGTCAGAGGTCAACCACAAACTCAAACTGTGAAAATACAGGATTTGGTATCAGAGGTATCCTTAATAAAGAACCAATTTACTTCAAAAAAGGCCTCTCTTTCCAATAAAAAAGACTTTGGATTTAAAGATAATAAATTTGGCAGTAGAAGAAATCCTATAATCTGCTACAGATGTGGTAGTTTTGATCATGTAGGAAATTACAAAGGATGCCCAGCGTGGAATACAATTTGTGTCAAATGCAAGAAAACAGGTCATTTTGGGAAAATGTGCAGATCCTCCCAGAAAGTCAACTATGTTACTTGTGAAGAAGAGATTTCTGCGAAATTTAGTGAATTCAACTGCATTTCATGTGTTTGTAACAATAATTGTAAAGGCTTTCCTTCATGTGTAGTATTGATTAATGGGAAAGAGGTATCTATGATGGTTGACTCATGTGCCTGGTATTCTATTATTGGGAAAAATGTTTATGAAGAGTTGTGGGGAACTAAAGAATTACTACCCCCAGATATCCGACCTGGTGGATATTCAGGGCATAAGAATGACTTAGAAGGATTTATGTGGGCGGATTTGGATTTTAAAGGGAGAAGAATGAAAGGAAAAGTGTACATAGCTACAAAGGGAGTATCCATACTAGGATGGCCCCATCAGCAAGAGATGTGTATAAAATTAGACCCTAATGCTTCACCACCCGTATATATTGTTTCATCAGACAATGAGGAATTTGTTTCAAATATCAAAAACAAGTACCCCAGTGTATTTGATGGAACTCTTGGAAAATATGCTGATTTCAAACACAAAATCATCCTCAATGACACTGCAGTTCCTGTTAGACACAGAGTTCTTAATGTACCACTAGCATATCGTAACAAATTAAAGGATATGTTAGCAGAATTAGTTACACGCAACATCATTGAACCTATAGAATCCTCTCCATGGGTTTCTCCAGTAGTTCTTTCACTCAAAAGTAATGGGGATCTTCGTTTATGTGTTGACCTTCGTAGTTTGAATAAAGAAATCTGGATTGATAGACGTCCCCTACCAAACATACATGAACTGATTTCTACTCTCTCAGGGGCCTGTGTTTTCTCTACAGTAGATGTAGCTATTGCTTACCACCAGATAATGTTACATGACGAATCAAAATGTTTGACAGCGTTCATCACACCTGAGGGCATGTTCCAATTTTTACGCATGCCTTTCGGTTTAGCGAGTGCTGCATCAGTATTTCAAAGACTTATGAAAGAAGTGTTAGAGGGTTGCTCTGGTGCAATTGCTTTTCAAGACTATATCCTAATTTTTGGGAAAGATCTTGAGGAACAGGATTCAAATTTGGAAGCAGTACTGAATAGTATACAGAAGAAAGGTTTGACTCTTTCAAAATTTCAAATGCAAATTCAGACAAACTAAGGTCGAATACTTAGGGCATGAAATATCAAGTGAAGGCATTAAACCGAGATTAGATTATGTAGTTAGCATTTCTAAAGCTCCTGCACCTACTACTAAAGAGCAATTGTTTTCTTTCTTAGGGTTAACTGAATTTTATAGCAAGTTCGTGCAAAATTATTCATCAAAAGTTTTCCCTCTACGAATGTTGTTAAAGAAAAATGTCAAATTCATGTGGGGGTGATAATCAGAAATTAGCTTTTGAAACATTGAAAAAAGAAATCAGTTCTGCTCCTTTTCTAAGACCTTTTACTATTGGGAAGGAATGTGTTGTAGCTGTGGATGCGAGCAGCACAGGTTTAGGTGCTGTTTTAATGCAAAAGAATTTTGGAGACGAGTATATAGTATCTTATGCCTCAAGGTCTCTATGTGGCTCAGAATATAATTATTCCACGATTGAGAGAGAATTATTAGCTTGCACTTGGGTGGCTCAGCACTTTGGTCAATTTTTGTGGGGCACAAAATTTCCGCTAAGAACAGATCATAAGCCTTTGATTAATATGTTAGCAGCAGGGGGCGGCAGAACTCTCACAGCTCGTCTGGCAAGACTAGCTGCCAAGTTACAAGAGTATCAATGCAGTGTGGTATACATTCCTGGCCGCTTGAACATACATGCTGATTGCATGTCTCGATTACCTCTGCCTAATGTTCCTGATTCTGACAATGATGTTGAAGAGTGTGATGTAGCATATACTTTCGAAGATGTTAACTATGGTACAGTCACAAATTCTGAAGTCATTTCAGAAAAAGTTTGGGAAAAGGCCATGTCTGAAGATGAGGTTTTGAATACTGTAGTGAAATATTTACAAAATGGTTGGCCTGAGGAGAAGATGTTGAGTAGAGAATTGAGTTCATTTAAAAAAATTAAAGATAAACGTATGTATTTGGCAAGGCATTGTTACTAGAGGTGATAAAATTGTTCCACCACACAAAATCAGAGAACAATTAGTAGATATGGCCCATGAAGGTCATATGGGTATGTCTAGCACTAAGCGACATGTGAGAATTTTATTGGTGGCCAAGTGTTGATGGCATGATTTGATAAATGGGTCAGAGAATGTGTGCCATGTTCTAGAAGCGACAAGTCAGTCAAACCTTTATCTGTAGATGTTACTCCCGTTGAATATTCCCAAGGACTATGGAGGAAACTTGGAATTGATATAATAGGTCTTTTGTGTCTTCCTTCTGCTAAACAGGTATATGCTTTAGTTCTAATAGATTATTTTTCGAAGCGGCCAGAAGTTAAGATTGTAGACAAAATTACGGCAACTCAAGTTGTGGAGTTTCTGGATAACGTTTTTTGTCGTGAAGGTTTACCCGCAGAACTTATTTCGGACAATGGTCCACAATTCATAAGCAAAGAATTGGATTTATTTTTAAGTAAGTGCGGCATTGTCCACAAAAGAGTTTCTAATTATAACCCTCAGGCCAATGGTCAAGTTGAACGCTTTAATAGAGTCATAAAAGAGTTTATCCAACTAGCTGTCAAGAATGGTATTGAGTGGAGAAAGGCTTTAAGAGCCACTTTACTTTTATACCGTACTTCCCCCAATTCAGTCACTGGTTGCTCTACTTTTGAAATGTTAAGAGGCAGAAAACCTGGTTCAAAGCTCATGCCTTGGTGGTTGAAAGCAAGTAATTTGTATGATCCTGGTTTGGATGTTTCACAAATTAGAGAATGTGTTAAAAAATACCAGGAAAAAACGAGGAAAAGTAGTTCCAAGCATCATTATTCAAACCGTAAAGTCAGTGTGGGAGATCTTGTGCGTATTAAATTTGGTGAATCCACCAACAGAAGATGGTCAAAATGGTCTGATTCTGTCAAAGTGATCGAAGTATTTAGTAAAGATGTGTAGATTCAATGATTTAGTAAGTTAACCACATATGGTTCCACAAAGTCGGGGGGAAATGTTAACATTGAAAAGGAAGATTTTCACAATTTGTTGGACACCCTTGGTTGTTTTGACTCCAATTTTAATGCTTCTGATTCCAATGATGCTAATGTTGAAGTAGGTCCTGTTCTAGATGCTAATGTCGTGTCAGGTCCTGTCCCTGACATAAACCAAAGTGTTGTTCCAGAATAACCTACATCTGTATATGACAAAGAGGTGATTGAACCAAGAAGAAGCTCTCGCATCAGACATTCACCTGTTAGAATTAAAGATTTTGTTCGATTTTAATTGTTATTTAAGTATAAGTATGAGCATACTTTAATTTAGTAATTACTTAGGCCTATGGTTTTTTTCTTCTCAAAAGGTGAAGGTGAGTAGTGTTCTTCATACCATGTGATCTTGGAATGCCCCTGGCATTATTCTAACTGTGTTCCACTCCAGGCGGTTTGTCAGAGCTCTTCTCGACATCCGTCTAGAGTGGTTGTTAAGCGGTCTTCGCATTGCAATAAAACTTACCTGCAACTTACAACAACGTTTGTGAATGGTTACTTCATCACCCACTTAAGTAGCCCATCAAATATGTCTCAGGCCTGCTATTGCACCCTGTACGTGCAGTTTTTTTTTGAAAAATCTGCCATTCTGACCTGGCAACATAAACCTTTTGCTAAACCTTCCTTTTTAATACACATAAGTCACCCTTAATTAAGGTAGACCCAGAACACCCTAGAGGGCAGGGTGCAATGTATTTAAAAAGAAGGACAAGCACTTTTAGGTTTTACATGGCCTGGCAGTGAAAAACACCTAACATCAATTTTCGCTACTGCAAGGCCTACCTATCCCATAGGATAACACTGGAGTTACCTTAAAGAAGCTGTAACTTCCAATTCGGAGAAGGTAGACAAGTCAAGTTTAGTGTCGAAAGAATTTTAATTAAAAGCTCTCTTTAATGGTAAAGTTGGATTTTAATCCCAGTTCTGTGCCAATTTTAGAAAGCTAGAATTTTCTTGTCCTAATCATTTGGTGCCTGCAGTTTCTGGGTCACATGACTAGTTGTAGCTGGCAGTTGGTCTTTATGTATTTTTCCCAGACAGTGAGACAAAGGGAAGATAGGTGTTGGCAGGATGGGCCACTCTCAGTTAACGAGGGGGAGGTGCTATCAACCAACAACACCACACTTGCACATCACAAAGGCTCTGCCTGAGAACTCTCACAAAGGGTTTGTCCCTGGTCTATTGTGACCCCAGACAGGCTGGTGCCAATACAGGTAGGAAGATGTGTGATGCCTCAGGAAGGTGGAAACTTCCTCCACTTCAAAGTGGGCACCAGGTATAAATGTTGGACCCTTCAACACAACTCTTTAGTGCACTTCTGGACTTGTGGACTCTTCAGGAAGGACTGCTGTGCTGCTGAAGGGACTGCTACTCTGCTAGACTGCTGCTCTGAAGGACTGCTGCCATGCTGTGCTGGCCTGCTTCCTGCAGCCCTGTTGCCTGGATGAGAAGGATTGGACTAAGGACTAGTTGGCTGGCCTCTTGACTGGAGCCTCAGGGACAGAAGGCTCTAACAA
Organism: Triturus cristatus; assembly: GCF_964204655.1. NCBI lineage: Eukaryota > Metazoa > Chordata > Amphibia > Caudata > Salamandridae > Triturus > Triturus cristatus. Next base: position 169,681,924 of record NC_140580.1, on the reverse strand, counting down.
CCTTAAACGTACCACCTGGATTCTGTCATCTGTAAGTCCTACTTTGTCATGTTGTGCCACATCAGTCCTTGACCAGTGGAAGTGGGCCTGAAGGTGCTCTGCCAGCCCGTCTGTGGATCCAGCAAAACCAACACATCTCCTCTGCTGCATGGCGCAACCCCGAGCAGAACCAAAGCATTGACTCTGCTGTCCGTCTTTCCCACGCAAGGACTTTGCATCATAGCCCCATTGGAAACAGTGCTGCGTAATGCATCCCTGACGCAGTCACTTGTATCACAAGCCTCTCGTCGATGGCAGTCTTGACGATGACGACGCTGGACTCCGCATCGCAAGCCCCGCAGCTTCTTTGGACCCAGCTGGTGCGCAATGCATCCTCGACGCATAACTTTGCATCGCAAGCCCCCTTGTGAACGGCCTCCTTGATGACAATGCAGGTCCTCGCATCGCAGCTCTTTGGAACCAACACTACCCGACACATCCTCGACACGGGACTCTGCTGCTCTTCCAAGCAGGATTTAAGGTACTCTTGCTCAGTGGGCCTAGGTGGGTCCCTGTAGCTGGCCTGATTTCCATTGCGGTAGGCCTGAACTTGTGGCATGGTCCTGGTCTAGCGCACAAACATCCCCACAGTTGGCGCTTTGTGATTTTTGACATTATATTCACAGAAATGTGTTTAATCGTATATCTCTGTTTCTACTGATTGGATGTATGTTTGTTTTGGTCTTGTTTTATTTATTAAAATGTACTCTAATGTTCTAAACTGGTGTGGGATTTTTCTTGTGTTGTGTTTTCTCTTTATTCTGTTTAAAGTGCTGCATAAATACTTTACACATTGCGTCTAAGTTAAGCCTGACTGCTCTGTGCTGAGCTACCAGAAGGTTGAGCTCAGACTAGTTTGGGGTTTGCTTGTGACTTCACCCTGAACAGGATTTTGGTTTCTGCTTGAGTAGGGTTTCACCCCCTCAACCAGTAACTCAATTTCTTACAACTACCAAACATACCACCATTATATACACTGATAGTTGAAGCCCACTTTTTTAATTTAACAAATGAATGCAAGTTGCATACAGCTTTTGGTATTCTGGCATACAATATTCCCTATAAAAGATACAGTTATAAGTGAATATTTTGCTCATATATTCATTTGGACATTATGGACCTTGCTAAATTGCAACAGGATGTTTAATCATAAGTAATGAGTAATTAGTAAGACCTTTCACATCATTGAATTCCTAATATGTGGGTAACAAAATCACTTTCAAAAATTCTATGCGTCTGGGATCTTTTGTTGTGATTGAGGCTAGGATAGGCTCTACCTTCCTAGACTGAGTATCGTATGCATGATCATGAGCAGGAGTGCTCATGAGATCTATGAACATTAGTGAAGAAAGACACGTGATACCAAGACTGTTTCTTATGGGTGACGTGATGAAGTTCATGGTGCTGAAACGCCTTTTACAGTCGCGTGAAGTCACTGGTGTGTTTATTGTACCCAAAACCGGTTGCAATTGTTCTGTAATCACATTCCCACTATTGTCAATATGGTCTCTGAAACCTTTTGATACAAGTTTTAAATTCAGAAAGCATCTCCTGCACAGGTATATATGCTAACACAAACTACACACACTCAAAATTACTCTTTTGAATTTGTTGGATGGACCCGTTAAGAGGGTGTTTCTGCAGCTATTAACGAAGCCAGGGTCCTTAAGTATATTGATAGCCATCACTTGCTTATCATTCATAAGTTGCCCAGGTATGCTCTGTAGGAACGTCTCCTTCACCTTTAACCCCACACCTTAAAATGTTCTAAGAAAAAGTAGGGAAAGAATAAAGGAAGAATACATCTGCATCCAAGAATCAAGTGGTCAACATTAATAAGGAAAAAATATAAAACATTGTGGGGATTTTTAAATTCTTAAAAGGCTTAAATACACAAAGTAAAATATTGAATACAATGGTGTTTGCGTTAAAAGTGTACTACTGCAGAAACCTATGTGTAGCATGCAGACATATTTGAATCACAGCCACGCCACCTCAGATGTTTACCATTGTGAAAAACAGATGTAGGTAGAAATGCAGACTTGAATTAGGAACATCTAAAGTTATGCTGTAGGTATATTGACTATCGTGAGTAACTGCATAAAACAGTGCAGAAACTTGTTGGACAGATCAGTGGCCAAGACATGGGACACAAAGTGAGGGCCATCCTTGGCATGTTTGGAAACCAACCTGCATGCTTGGAGAGATTGTGTAGTGGATTATGAAGCCAAGGGGCAAGAAGTATACATACCAACACTCCTGGCTTAGGCAGAAGATGACTCGCGCTTTTGTAAGTTACATGTAAAACAACGTTGCCTTTTGTCAGGGTAAAACTTCCTTTTACCCAAAGATTGAACAAATTGTTAGCCATTTCATATGCAGCACATTTCCATGTAGATGTGATTGCATTACGTGCCTGTGCTCTCCAGAGGTTAAAAGGCCCTCCTGTGAGAAATAGGATTGCCCAGCTGTATTCACCACTTGGTGTGTCTGTGGTGGGCACCTGTGCTCCTTTTATGCGATTTGGGCTACCTTTTCACCTACAGACCATGACCTGGAGTAAAAGAGAGAGCAAGAAGGAGAAAGAGAGATAGGAAAACAAGATGAAGGAACAAAGTGGATGAAAAAAGAACTCCCAAAAAAAAGATTTCAAAGCAAGTGTAGGGTACTGGAAGAAAAATGTAATGGCAACCCTGTCATTCCGCAATGGGACCCCAAGAATACATTTGGGTCTCTGCACATATGTTTTTTACAAATTACACACTGCACCCCGAAAAGTTAAGTCACCTCCACATTTAACAGAAGACATCTGTTCTGTTCTTATTGTTGGCATAAACAGATGTATACCACCCTCTGGTTCACCAGTACAACCGAAGGACAGCTCACCCTGGAATCAGTACCACCAGAATATCCACAAACAGAATGCACCATAAATTTCATAGTAAAGGGTATCCGTTCCACACCAAAACATGTTTAAGCTACTCTGCTAACTAATGTAATTTCAGTTGTAACTTGCACTTTCAAGAAAATATTGGCTTCACAAGGAATTAGCAACAGCTAGAACCGGATAGAAAAATGACACGTGTGGAGAATAAGGAACAGTGACATACCACAAACTATGTACAGTAATCAGAATCTACATAAAGCTAACTTCGCCAATAAGAACTTTACACATCCTAGACCTGGTACGCTTCCAACATGGTGCACTGTAGAAGGCCTACTTGTTAACAGCAACACTGACCTCTGGACTTGCCTGTTCACTGTAACCTCGTGCTGAGGGCCCAGTCCTATTTAAGCATGCCTGATCTTTCATCCCATACATAGCACAACTCTGAATTAAATCAGCCTGCCAGACCTAAGAGCATTGTAACAGCAAAGCTAACCTGTGTTACTGTGTTATGATACAATACATCTCAAACTGCAGCATTGCTGCAGTAGGTAGGGGTTAGAAGGGCAAAGAACAAAACCAGCTGTTTTAAGGCAGGGTAACAACTTGACAAACTTAAACACGACCATATCCAATGACCTTAATTTCTTAGAGCTATAAAATAGCAACTTGTCTTCCTTTCAAGGAAAACCTATCTTTAACATTTAGTGACTGGAACTGGTAAATAAAGCACATAATTTCAAAAGTTTTGCAAATCATTTATGTGTGACAGATTTAGATACTTCTGTACAAAACCGAAATATTTGGGTATTGGAAGAGCAAGCGGGATTATGTGAGACAGCCCTTATTTAAAGTGGAAAAATTCACAGTTGGAGGATGGTTGAATGAAGAAACAAGCACACGATTTCTACAAGTTGGCAAATAAGTGTGCATCAATCTGTGGTACAGACCAAAAGTGAAACAATCAGTTCAAGTTGACAAGTGTAACGTACATACATTGGTCTATGCACTTTCATACGCACACAGCAAATAAGTGGAAGCTGAACTGGGGTGTAGCTACGAGTGGTAGGCAGATAACTCTTTTGAGTAATTTAATCGACTATAATGTTGTTTCATGTTTAATAAGAATCTAGGCAATTTATAGGGTGCACATGACATTTGACTTGCATGTGGCTTCTACCTCCTGCCCACTCTCCAACCACATGCACCAAGATTGAAAGACAAAGCATTAACCTTTGATGCAAAACAGGAAAAATAAAGAGATGTTTTTCAAGTGGCTGATTTGAACAATGTGAAAGCAAAAAACTTGGGATCAATCCTGGTTTCCACACAGCCAAATTGTGTGATCCTAAGTAAATCTCTTGCTTGTGTTTCACTCAGTGGATTATAATATTGCTCCGTGTGTCATAAGAATTTATGCCACATGTAAGGCGCACATGGCAAATGACTTATATGTGGATTATGCCTGCAAATCATGCTCTAACCTCAAGCACCATGAATTAAAGACAAAGCATTAACCTTTAAAGTAAAACAGGAGAAATAAAGTGATGCAAATGTAATGGCAGAATTACACAAAGTGAAAACAGAAAACCTTGTATCACCCCTGGCTTCTCACTTGACCAAATTGTGTGATCCTACATAAATCTTCCTCTTGTCTGTGGTTTAATAATGTATAATGTTCATCCATGTACATAATAAGAATCTAGGCCACGTAGAGAGTGCTCATGACAATTCACGTAGTTCACTAATAGCATTATTGTCAGGGAAGAGGTGGGCATGATGAATGTTTTTAAATTCATACTAAATTCAAGCTATCTCTTTTAGTAAATGCCTGTTAATACAGTGATATGATCTGAAATACTATATTGAAACATTTTTGCATTTTGACGTAATATACTTTTTAGAATTGTGACGCGACTGCATATTTTGATGAATGAATTACTTTGCTCGTGCACTGGATCGCCCTGTTAATTTGTTAGCTCACCCACTTCTAAAAAATGGAGAGTTTGAAAGCAAGGCTGGAGGCAGTTTTTGGAGTCAGAAACATTCCCTTGGAATCAAGCTACATGCCAAGCATGGTTTCCTGGCATGCTGCATTCTAGGAAAATCACGGAAATTTACATTGTTCATGCTGATTTCTTCCGGGCTTCTGGCAGTGGGCATGCTGGGAAAAATACTGGGCCGATGCAAGGAAAGCTTGAAACGTTTTCAAGCCTTGCTACTGCCCTGTGTGTGCTCCTTACTGCAGTGCTGGAATTGGAAAAACTTTTTTCAGGGAACCCATAAATTGAGAGTCCAGGTGTAGCAATGAAAAGGGGGTAGAGTAATGAGGGGCAGAGTTATGGAAAACAGTCTGGCAGTCAACTTAAAACATTCTGCCACAATGGCACCAAGGAGAAATGTGCCAGTCCGTCGGGTTTGCCTTAATTGGTAGTAAAGGCTGCATATTAAAATACCTTTTGGGGTTAAAGCACCTGCTGCAGAGATGTTTGTGTGCCCAGTTAATTTCAGGGAATAATAAAAATGGTATGATGGCTATGGCAGTTAATGCAATTGTTAGAGAGAGCTGTGTTTTGTCTAGTCACATTTTTAACTCTAAGTAGCATAGAGGGATAATGTGTCTTCTGAAAAGCACATGGTGTAACATGCACTTGACAGATTTTTAAATGGGTTGCTGCATTTAACACAGAGATACATTTGTTACTTGGACTTCTTATAAGCTAGCACAATCAGCTGTGAAGGATGATGTGTGACTCCTACACTTTGCAAACCACATTGTTCTATGTAAGACATCATACACATTGATTTACACACTTGTATGAGTAATTGCCATGTATAATGTGTGTGATGAAAAGCCCTCACACTCTACATTGGAATAAGTAGCGTTATAAAATAATTAAATTTAAAAAAATGATTAATTTATTATTCGTGTAAATACGCATACCAACAAATACCTCTGAAAATCTTACAGTGCATGTATCTTCTTTATATTGGGATTGAACAATGTCAAAAGCAGTGGCGGCTGGTGACATTTGAAAGTGGTGATGCATAAAATTAGTGGCGGGGCACACTGCGGCGTGCGAGCGTAGCGAGCGAGCCCGAACAACCTAAGGAGGGTTCCCTGGGTATTCTCCCCCCAAGAAAATTTTGAAAAATTAGTGGGCAAATGGTGCATTTTCAAGACTTTTGGAAGCCACTGTGCTAAACAGAAACAGGCCACTGCCACCCCTCAAACTATCGTCCGTTCCGAGGCCTCATGAATGAACCATTCTAAATTGCGATTACTTATGATTGTCGCTCAGTTTTATTCAGATTGCATTGTGCTGCTTCTTTATACTTCTGTGCAATATGTTTTATGGCACTTCACAGTAAGGGGCCCTTGTTCCTCTAAAATACTCACACCCATGGTCCCTTAATATTCCTTGGGTTTCCTTTGTCTCAAAAACACATTGTTATTAGATGATAACCCATTTGTATTATACAACGTTTTGTCTACCATATACAAACAGAAATCTCTCAAATTAGTGGCCAGTTCATTCAAATATAGAATCCCGGACGTGTCTGGACATAAGAAAACAAAGAAATGTCGATGGAAGGGGGGGGGCGGCATGGAGAGCCTGGAGCTTAAATGAGCCACATTGTGCAACGATCTGGGCATGTGGATAGAGGAAAGGGGGGGTTGTAAATGCCATCAAGGTAAACTAAAGATCAAACCTGGCATACTTTAGATTGATGCACTTGTGTCACAAGCTTGAAGCACTGAATACCATACCAGGCTTATTGGCATAGTACAGGCATGTGTTTAATGACCAAGGCCATCCTTTCTAAGCTGTAAATGAGTGAACAGCCGATGTCTAAACGTGTCCACTCACTGGCCTGAGAGCGAGGCAGCTCAGTGAGCTGAAGTGCCCATGCAACAGGTTCTATATGTGTGATATCAATAAACTGAGTACCACTGAGATGTGTCTGAATCTTTTTCTCGCACTAAATGCCAGCCGTATAAAATCTTTATTAGCAGAGGCATGTGGCACCTTCGAGGAGAGGGTGAACAGTTTCCTTATACCCACGAGCCCTCAGTGCCCAGTCAGTCGCCACTGGGTGCAGACCTTGCAATGCTGCAATTTTGAAAGCGATTAAGTGTATGGCAGGGACTGTGTCCAAACAGGCCTTTTGTGTATCTGCAGCAGCAGACTCGCCCCACAAGTTTTCCACAAGACTGACTATGTAAACTAACAGCCTGTCCGGTGTGATACAGGTGTAAACGGCCCGAGAGGCTAGGGAAAAAGTTTCCCGTGTGGAACACTCCTTCGTGGCCTGTGCAGACCAGGCGCTCAGCTCACTGGTAACGTGGTGAAAAAGGCCTGGAGTAGTACGTAGGGATAAGAAAAGCTGGTGAATGGGGCACGGAAATAAAGAAAAAATGTGTGACAGGAAATATGTGGTCGTGGTAGCCGGCCCTCCTAGAAGAATCTTACCGTGTGGAAATGGGCGGCTGATTGGAGGGTGGGGAGAACAATCTTATCCCAAGGGCCGCGTATGGAAAAACTGGAGTGATGGGGAGAGAGAGGAGAAGAGACTGGGGAGAAAAATAAGTTAGCGTTTGTTTGGGAAGTATGGGAGGGATAAGGGGGCAAAGGTCTCGCATTGACAGGGAGACCAAAGTACCGTGCCCTGCAAACGTATATCAAGGCACGGAACTGGCTTGGCGGTCAGCGTGAAGCCACTTGTTAATGGGTGTGCACTGCAGCAACTTTAAAAAATGCCCACCTGGGCATGGGCTGCTGGTGAACTGCCATGCTGACGGTGCCGACTACTCTACTACTCAGAAATGATGGACCAGTCTCAATCAATCGGGGGACTGCAGTCCCTGTCCGGCCGTGATCCTCCTTCCAGAAAGTTCCACCACAGGACACAAGCGGGAAGGGTCGAGTCTGTGCAGACTCGAATCCTCGGCTTCCCGCCTGACACACCCCTTTCCCAACTCGTCACTCCCACCACGCCATGTAATGAGTTAGGAAAGCTCTTCACTCTCTGATTGACTTGGAGGGTTAGCGATTCCGGCCTTGGACATAAAACGTCCAGGGATAACTTTGCCTCCACGCCATCAGGGGGTGGAGACTGGGCCCTGAAGCTAGATCTTTGCCGAACTGATGACATCACAGCCTTCAGGCCTGTGAGGTTGTCAGCCCGTCAAACACTTAGACTTCTTTGGGACCGCAAGGGGAGCATGCATGGGAAGAGTCACATGAGTGTGTGACATGCATCCAGCCAGCCGCCACAACTAATGGCCACTGTCACGGCAGCAATATAGACTTACTATTATTTATTTAGATAGAAGACAGAACACAAAGTAAAATCAAAATGGATTTTAAAATTGAGCACGCCACTTTGGTAACGGGGGCGGAGCCCCGACGCCCTCGGGGAAAAAACGCCACTGGTTAAAAGATTGTTTCCAAATCATAGTTTCCCTTATACAGTTGAAGTCTGTGGCCTTGGTTTCATTTCACTGCATCAGAGTCTAGGTATGAGGGTTCAGATAGTTCAGTCAGGATGTTACTCGAACAAAAGGCTGACTGATGGCCCTTTAATTCAGACCATTGTCTTGGGCCCAGCTGGAGGTGAAAAATAAAAAAGCCCCTCCACCCACTGCATGTTGATGCAGGGGGCAGAAAGCAGACATTGTGCACGTCCTGCTGAATGTGTCCAGGTGGTGGAAAATTACACCGGGACATGTTCAGCATATTTTACTGGGCCCATCTTCGTGGCAGTGGAGATGGCATCCACCCTGTGAAAATAGTGTGAGGATGCCGTCCTCCCGTGCATACCCTTAGGTGTGCTTTGCACAGATTTCATACGTTTTGAGCATGTTTTGGAGTGAGATTTAGCACGTTCAATGGCATAATTGATAACTCGGGAGCACATCAGTGAAATAACTAAAAACGCAAAATTTAGGTGAAATGAATTAAGTTGATCCAGACTACTTGCGGTGTACAGATGCACCTGAGTGATGATGTATACAGGTGTTCAGAATCAATGTTTGGCATATTGTAAAGAGGGGCTAAACTCCCCTCTCTACTTACTTGGAAACAGGGTATGGCTCCATCTGCAACGCCTGATCCACTTTGGCACTACTTGGAAAGCATAAACAAAGAGAGGGTTGGGGCTGACCACAACAGAATTGCAGAATATAAGAAAGTACTCTGCTACAGGTGTGGAGGAAAAGACATAAAACAGAAGACGGACAAAGGAAAGGGGGTCCCTAGAGAGGAGAAAAACACTGACACAGAAAGAAGAGAGAGAAATCTCAGACATCGGAGGATAAGAGAATAACAGTGAGACAGGAGTTGAGAGAGAAAAGGTGAACCATCTGCGTTGAAGCGGAGTGTCTGGAGACGGCCTCAACATGCACTGCATGTACCATAGTATATATCTTGTACTGTACAGATGCAAGAGGGATATGTAAACAAGTTCACTATTTTCCCTTTTCAGTTGATGCTGGATATGCACTCTCCCCTCAACACCTCAACACTGTACCTCAGCATAGGTACAATAGGGCGCACATACATACTCGAGCCATCTGAGAGCACACTTTTGGTCGTCTGAAGTCGTGATTCAGATTCCTTGACCGTACGGGGGAGTGCTGCTCTACTCCCCTGAAGTTGGGTGCAATATCATAGTAACCTTTGTGTCTTGCAGAACAAAGCTTTAAGTCATGGCTTACACATACCTCTGGACCCCCAGCTAGGTCTGAATCTGGGCAACTGGGCCATTACCTAGAACAGAGGGCTGGGTATGCGGGTCCATGACCAGCTGGTTGACACTTTTTTCACCTGAGCAACCTGTTGTGTTTCGGACTGTTGCAGGGATTCTGCACATATACAGAACTATGCGCAGGAAACCAGGACCTCTGTGTATAGTGGTGCAACAACCGATCACCTTGGTGCCCAAAATCCCCAAAAACGACTAGCTATAGTGTCTCATTCATTCTCCGACCAATAACGAAGCTACCAATGATTAGACAACCCAGAACACAACACTCCCGACTCTCTCAGGAATCGCGGTAGCAAGACAATTCTTTCACTCACTCACTCATACTGGTCCACAATAAGAGTAATCAGAGTCACATTATAGTTTACAGTTTTAATTTTAACTGACTTGCTCTATGGTGCAGTGCATGTGCCATTACTAGCCGCAAAATGCATAAACACAATACCGTCAGCATTGTCACAATTCCATTGAATACAAAAGGGGATGTCATTTTATAAAGACTGTGGAAAAAGGCTATGGGGCCTAACCACCCTCCCTGTGATAAGAAATAGTATGTTATAAAAAAGAAGACCTCTGGGCTTTGTCAGCAGACCCCATACTTCAAGGCTTAGATGAAAGGTTTACATCTCAGGACCAGCACAGCTGTTCTCTCCGGAAAGGTTCTCTCCAAGTTTGTGAACAACATCCGTCGCTGAAATATTAAAGCGCACCACTTTCAGTAGTGCAGCTGTGTGTCAGGTTATATCTAGGTGCGAGGGACTGACGAACATAATAACAAGGAGCATTGTTTATTGACCTTGTACATCGTGTGCAGACTAAACCCCAGCGAACAGCAGAGAACGCGAAAAGCGGACAGTTCTTATGTGAAAAGCACAAACAAACTTTTGCAAAATAAAGGCATGTAGTATTGTGCACAAAAGCAGCCTCATGGCAGCGAAGCTCAGGCTAACTTAGCAATGTCGACAATGATCCCACCATCCATATAACAGGACTACATGTGGCTTGCAGCCTGTTGTTAATGATGATAGTTAGACATTTAACACTGTCCAAAAATTCCATCCTGAGACTACTTTGTAAGCAACACTCAATGTCTGTAAACAAGAGCTACTGACAAGAGCCAAAAGATTGGCCATGCAATATGTCATGTGCACATGTCAGAAAATTAGTGTTGACTATGTCTCTAAGGACGCCATTGGCTCAGGAGATGAAATGTCTGTGCATGTGTGAGACCTCCCTAGACCATTTGACAATGGGGGCCTGATTCACAAAGGAACTTTGTGCTCGGTGCGGAGGTGCTGCAGTTGAGGGGGAGTCTAGGTACTCGGGGGTCAATTTTCTAGGATGTGTGTTCTCATCGCAGTGGTCCTGGCCCTAGTGTGGAAAGTCTACTACAACTGGGGTGAATCCCCCACGAGGGCAGATGCCCCTTGTAAATCAGGCACCTTGTGTGTGTGTGCTGCAACTCATGTGGCAGTGGGCCAGATGTCTGTCATATGTACGTGCTCTCCATGCCACTGGAATCAAGCTATCCTGGCTGAAGAGGGGTGAAACCCCGAAACCGGTCCTAGGATGCTTGTTTCCAGTCCAGGGAGGACCTGGCTTGGCAGTTCGGGCTGGACTGTGCCCTTGACGCACAGGGTCAAGACTGATTTGCATATGGCTGGGTTCAAACTGGAATGGCATGGTGAGCAAAAAAACGATGGATTTAGGCCCAGATCTCTGTACTGGGGTGAATCTATGACATTGTTCTGCATTCTGTCCTTAAACTGTCGTTTTTGCAGATGTCTGTCATATGTACAGCATGGTTCAAGTGGACTTGTGTGATGACATGGATAGTCCATGCTCATAGCTGCCACGTTTGGCAGCTCCATGTGTGAAGTGCCACTGACCTGGTAGAAAAACTTGTGGAAACTGGGACTTGTGTTCCTGACTCACTATGGAATGTAAAAGACTACAACTCACGAAACTTGTGAACATCTTTTCTGGATCTGCAAGAAATGATAGGATCTGGATAACCTGGCAGGGCTTTGTGAATGGTAACTGTCTCCCTTATGATTCTGACCAACTTCACTGGCCCCATATAGAACTGGCTAGGTCATTTGGATAGTGTGTAATGCTGAATGCATCACACACAGGTTTATTGTACCCCTATGAACATATTTTACACTTTCATGTCAAAATAAACATGTTCAATTTGCGATGTATGACATGAAGTACCTGCCACTGTCAGAACCGGTGATGTTGTACTAACGCACACACACCCTGCATGGGACATCTATGCCCATCGCGAAGTAAAAAGACATTCTACCCTGCAGCAAGCAGCCAATCGACTCCATAACTAGTTGAGTGCTGCAGGACTCGTCAGTTCGTCCAGCCCCTCATAATGCAGAGGGTACCTTTCATGCACCCACTTAGGTAGTATGTTAATATCAGTATCACAGATTACGTGGCTTCCTTGTCCTCCGGTCCAGAAGCCATGTTGTGGAGGTGGGTGCAACGCTGTAGCTGGATGGGAGATATTCATGCTTGGAGGTGTGGACAACTTTAACTTAAAAGAGCATTGTTGACTGCACCTCCCTCTGATGAAAGATTTTTGGGAGTGCTGCTCCCTACTGATGAAGGATGAAATCCAGAAACACGTCTGGTCCTGATTCCCAAAGGAGCTACGCATTCTCATAGTAGAGGAATTTCCCCCAAGTGCAACGACTCCCCCACGACTGAGGGGCCTCCAACATGAGTGATGAGCCCCTTTGTGAAACAGGCCCTATGTGTCTAGGGATACAAAGCACTGCTTCCCCTGATTTTGGTGAAACACTACAGTCAACTCTGAAGGAAGTGCAAAAGGTTGATTCCATGTACCATGATGCAGAGATGCAAACTGCTGGGATCTGATGTACTGTGTTTCCACACCCTCTTGCTTTCTAGAGCTGATATGCATGCCCTGCTCTTATCTCAATTTCCTAATAACTCTGCATTTTGGCTCGTTTTCAAAGTGTCTGATCCATATGCGGAGAGTATGCTTCGACTGCGGGAACTCCGCTTCCGTGCCTGAAAATCCCAAAACAGGCCAGAACCCAAAAATTTCATACAGGAAATGCTAGGCAGGAAATACATAACAGGAAGTTGCGGGAAGCCATTTTATGTGCATTCTGAGCCATCCTCCTTATCACATAAGATCCTCTGCCTTCATGCTGCTCTGTGAAACCAAACTGCCCCCAACATGGCTGAGGGACTTGAGGAGAAAGTACCCCCTTTTAGCGAAAGTGAATTGTACACATTAGCTTAAGGGGTTCTAGATAAGTACCCTCAGCTGTATGGGGGCGGGGTCAGGGGACCAGCTAAGTAATGCAGGGCACACCAGAATCTGGGCCACCATCGCGGAGAGCAGCAGTGCAGTGGGCGTATAAGACCGGCGGGGCAGGGCATGCCACAAGTGCTGGGAGGCCCTGAAACGTTGGCCCTGGCTGAAGGCCCAGGAAATATTGGGCTAGTCCTCCCAGCCGCATGTGCACCAGCCCTGCTTTTCACCACTGTACAAGAGGGTGCTGAGGGCAGCCTGGCCAACCCTCCATGCTCAGAAGGAGCATGAGCAGTAGAGACCTGGTAAGTGCATTAACTGCAATATGTGTCTGATAGTATGATGTGAGAGATGCCGGAGCTGTACCATCATGTGTCCCATGTCTCCTTTCACGTAAGCTGTGCAAATGTTGCAGTAATTATAAGGCCAGTGCCTCGTTGCACATAGAATGCACTGACCAGAGTGCATTCTGGGCCTTGAAGTGTTTGGAACCCACCTGGGGAAATGGCCCTCACACTTGCATTTGAATGAAAAACAGCACTGGCAGCACCTTACTTGTGAACCAAGGGCCTTATAACTGCTGTGTGCATTGGGTAAGGAATGGCACAGACACTGTCCAGTGTGTGGATGAGAGTCCTTTGGGTGTTGGATGTTGTACCCTGGATGCCTTTTGTGTGTTTGGTTTTAGACTAGGACAGATTATGTGCCATGGACTAAGGACTGATTTTGAGATCCTTATCTCACTCCAAAGTGATACCAACTCCTCCAAGTGGATCCAAATGCACCCTTCCAAACAGTGGCTTGTTTGGCATTTGTCTAGTCGAGGTAGCTGTAATAACTAGCCACGTGTTGACCAGGCTACAGCACCAACTAAGGAGTCTTGAAATGCTAAGTGTGGCACTTGTCATGTACAGTGTCTGGTGTTGTCAAGGGAATATTAAATACTTAGATACATCTCTTAGCAAATCTGATATCCAAACTCTTGTTTGGATATGTACATCCAGACCATGATTTGTGTTGTGTCATAATCAATCAATCAAGAAATTTATATAGCGCGCTACTCACCCGGAGGGTCTCAAGGCGCTTGGGGGGGGGGGGGGGTGTTTGGGGTCTGCTACTGCTCCAACAACCAGGTCTTGAGTTGCTTCCTGAAGGAGAGGTGGTCTTGGGTCTGGCGGAGGTGGATGGGGGAGGGAGTTCCATGTCTTGGCTGCCAGGTAGGAGAAGGATCTTCCTCCCATGGTGGTTCTTCGGATGCGTGGAATGGCGGCGAGGGCGTGGCTGGTCGATCGAAGCTGGCGGGTGGGAGTGTAGAAGGTCAGGCGGTTGTTGAGGTACCTGGGGCCCAGGTCGTGGAGAGCCTTGTGAGGAGTCGGAACGTGATTCTCTTGTTGACGGGGAGCCAGTGCAGGTCTCTCAGGTGTCCGGAGATGTGGCTGTGACGGGGGATATCCAGGATGAGTCGTGCGGAGGTGTTCTGGATGCGTTGGAGTCTCTTCTGTAGTTTGGCTGTGGTTCCGGTGTAGAGGGTGTTTCCGTAGTCCAGTCGGCTGGTGACGAGTGCCTGGATGACCGTCTTCCTGGTTTCGGTGGGGATCCATCGGAAGATCTTACGGAGCATGCGTAGGATGTTGAAGCATGAAGATGAGACGGTGTTGACTTGTCTGGTCATCGAGAGGGAGGAGTCCAGGATGAAGCCCATGTTGCATGCGTGGTCCGATGGTTTGGGTGCACTGCCCAGGGCAGGGGGCCACCAGGAGTCGTCCCAGGCGGAGGAAGATGGTCCCAGGATGAGGACTTCCATCTTGTCTGAGTTCATTTTCAGACGGCTGTTCTGCATCCATTCGGCTACGTCTTTCATCCCTTCGTGTAGGTTAGTTCTGGCGGTGGCTGGGTCGTTGGTGAGGGAGAGGATCAGCTGAGTGTCGTCGGCGTAGGAGATGATGTTGAGGTTGTGTTGGCGTGCGATGGCCGCGAGGGGGCTCATGTAGATGTTGAAGAGGGTGGGGCTGAGTGAAGATCCTTGTGGTACGCCGCAGATGACTTCGGTGGCCTCGGATCTGAACGGGGGAGGCGGACTCT